>NC_080751.1:73412870-73722486 GCF_020826845.1 Diceros bicornis minor | reverse complement strand
GTTTGTAAGTCAAAGATAGGAGAGCCGAGAGATGAGAAAGATTTGCTGTCTCCAGAAAATGTGTGCCTTTCCTTTTATTTTTCATTTTAAGTTGACGAAGATCTTCCTGAATGTGTTTTTGGTGAACTTGTTCCGACATTTAGGGTTTCTAATTTTGAAAGAACTAGAGAATTATCAAAAATTTTTAAAAATATGTCCCCAGGGAAAGTTGAAATAGAGGAGTTGTTTTCCAAGAATCTCTACTTCTACTTTCTGTGGTGCTACACATCCCTTCTCTGCTGTAGATGACAGAATTGACAGGATTTGGAGATTGGTGGGGCTGGAGGTAGGACAGAGAGGAAGAGTACAGAGTCTAGATTAACTTCTGGGTTTTTATCTCAAAATTTAAAAACATGGTTGTGCTGTTGGCTAAGTGCATTGTACGAAAGAAGAACAGACTTGGGGATAATGGGAATTTTGAGTTTATTTTGAGGTACCTGTGAAGCACATGTTTGGAGATGTTGAAGAGGTGGTTAGATATTCAGGGCAGAGCTCAGAGGTATACACTGGAGGTCATCAGCGCATAGAAGGTCAATGAAGCCACTAGCATGGAGGAAAATACTTAGGGAGCCAATTGGTTGTGAAAATTAAAGATGCTCATGAGGATTTCAACATTTAAATGGAAGAGAAGAGAAGCCAGTGTTTCAAGGAGAGAAGGGTCCAGCCAATAAAATGTGTTGAGGGATCGGTGAGATGATGATGTCAACCTGTTCCCGGCACTCAGCTACATGGAAGTCATTGACAATCCAAGAGAAAACAATTTGGGTAGAGAACAGACTGAGAAGACTAAGGAGTGTGTGGAAAGGGAGGAGACGGAGATGGTAGAGGAATTTAATTACTCCAGGCTGCTCAGCTGAAAAGCAGAGGAGAGATGAGATAATAGCTGAAAGGGGAAATTGGACTTGGAAACCTGATATGATTTTTAAGTCAGGGGAGATATGAGCATGTTTAAATGCTGACCCAGAGGAAAAGGTAGGGCCTCTCGAAGGAGTAAATAAAGGTAATAACGAGGAGAGCAAGACTTCAGAGAGGTAGACAAGGAGACAGGCTCAAGATGGGCAGAGGACACCTCAGGTTATGGAGGGGAAAGGAATCAATGGCTTTAAATTTAAGTCCCAGCTTTGCCACTTTCTAACGGAGTAATTTTATTGACTTGTGTCCCTCAAAAAGATGTCAAGTTTTAACCTCTAGTACTTCAGAATATGACCTTATTTGGAAATAGGGTCTTTGTAGATGATCAAATTAAGGTGAGTTCATTATGGCAAGCCCTAATTCAATAAAACTGTGTTTTTATAAAAAGGAGAAATTTGGACACAGAAACAGACACGAATAGAGAGAAGACAATGTGAAGACACAGGGAGAAGATGGCCGTCTACAAGCCAAGTCCCTGAGGCTACAGAAGCTAAGAGAAAGTCTTGTAACAGATCTTCCCCTCACAGCCCACAGCAGGAACCAACTCTGCCCTACACCTCGATCTCAAACTTACAGGATCTCAAACTTCTAGCCTCCAGAATTGTGAAACAGCAACTTTCTGTTGTTTAAGCTGCCCAACTTGTGGTTTTTTGTTACAGCAACCCCAAGAAACTCATATGATAAATCTTGGTTCTTAAATTTTAAATTAAATTGTTCTTAAATTTGATATCTACCTTTGAAGGATTACTGGAAGTGCTAGATAAGGTTCTATGAGTAAAGAACTTAGTAAGCACTCAATAAAAGTTTTCTATGTATCTAGATCAGGTTTGGGTGATAATTATAAATGCTTCTTGTTAAACATCTATAATTAAAGCCTTTATTGTTAATTATATTAATTATTCTAATAGGAACAGCTGGGGAAACAATCACAACACTCATCTAGGAAAACGATTCTGGTCACACTTCAGTTGGCAGGCTCAGGGGTATTCCAGCATGGCGTGATTACTGTAATTCTCACCGCCATGGAGCCTGCTGAAGCTTGGCCTGAATGTGAGCAAGAGGAACGAGGTGCGGCAAAGTGGAACTGTAGAGATGGCTTCCTGGGCAAGGGGGGGTTAAGTCACTTCATGTAAGGATGTCCACGAGATAGGATGAACATGGGGAGAGTATCTTCAGGAGACTCAAATATTCAGAAAATCAATCTCCAAGTATCATCTAGCCTTGTCTTTATCAAAAAAGGGGGAGCGGGAGCCCTCCTTTATCAAAAAAGGACACGGGAGATGTCTTTTCAAAGTGAACTTTGCCAACTTAAGGACTGTATTACATATGTTTGGCTTGAAAAATCTTCTCATTCCATTTTAGCAATGGATAAAGAATAGCCTACTCAGCATACAGTCGGAATAATGAATTATATTAGCCAACATTTGTATAGTGCTGTCCATGTGTCAGGCATTGTTCTAATACACACAAGTTATATACTCTGTTAATCCTCAGCAATGCTATGAGGAAAGTACTGTCATATCCCCATTTTACAGATGAAACAGAAGTGAGGCACAGAGTTAGTTAAGGAACTTATCCATGGCCCATGGTCACACAGATAATAAGGTGTATTGCTAATCTCCTTCCTCTCCACTTTTCCCCTGAAAATCGGGTCTGGGATAAAAACTAGACTATTTGTGATGAACACAATGCAATCTATACAGAAACTGAAATATAATAATGTACACCTGAAATTTATACAATGTTAAAAGCCACTATGACCTCAATAAAATAAAATAAAATAAAAAATGGGCTCTGGAAAATTACCAACTGAGAAAGGAAACACAGAGGAAAGACAGTGTTCCGTGTGTTGGGTTTTAGGTGTCTGTGGGATCCTAATGAAGATAGCTAGTGGGAGGTTAATGTAATTAAGTCTTAAGTCTGTCATTAAGAAGAGATAACCAAGAACCAAGCCTGGAGACCCAGCTTTGCTTAGCCATTAGGATAGTGGAGAAGCACATAAAAGGACGAATAGGATGCAAATGAAGACTGTCTGGACCCTTTAAAGATGTCCTTAAGATCTGAGAGTGGAATAAATTAATTAAAGCACACAGAGTTGAGGCGCTAGAACAGTAATTTACCCATATGTAAAATTATAAATTTTAAGTGCCCTAATTTTAAAGTATGAAAGGCAAAACTTTAAAATGTTTTTTAAAAAGATCTAGGAGAATACTTTTATGATCATGGGGGTGTGGTAATTTTTCTTAAATAAAACTTTAAAAATGCAATCTAGAAATGAAAAAAACATAGTAAGTTTGGCGCTATATATGAAAATTTAAATAAACATCATAAACAAAATTCTGAGACAAGCCTCAGACAGAGCAAAGTTATTTGCACCTCACAAAGCATGAAAAAAGTTAATAACCAGACTATATGAAGAACTAATACAAACCAGTTAGCTAAACAACCAAAATAGAAAAATACAAATAGAAGAGGACACTTGATTATCTAAGAGATGGGGGAAATTCTCCATCTTATGAGAAGTCAGAGAAATGTAAAGTAAAACAATGAGATGTTATTTCAAAACTATCAAACTGACAAAAATTTTGAAAGTTTGATAATTTCAATGAGAATTCTCATACATTACTACTAGGAAGGTAAATTGGTACAATTAATGTGGAGAATGATTTCTAGTAAAACAAAAAACGTGCAGACACATGCCCTAAAAAATCTCACCACTGCATGCGTACAGCCTAGAAAAGGCCACTCATATGGGCTAGGGGACAGAGAGAGACTGTGTCCACACTGCCTGAAACAGTGACAAAGGTTCTTTGCTAGACCAAACCTTAGTCAAGCTCCTGAACCTTCTCCTAGGCCTGCCTGTGTATTTCCCTGTAAAATCCAGTTTTAGCAAGAACCTTGCTAAATCGCTTTGGAAAGAACCCCAGCCCTCGATATCTGATCACCTCCACATCTGATCAGATTCTTCCTCCACCATTCCCCAGGTGACATCTAAGCCCCCTGGTCTGCCTCCAACAAGAAACCTATCAGGTTGGTTTACCCAAATTCCTCCCTTACCCCTTATGTTTCCTCTCAGTAATTTTCCATCCACTGACCCCACCCAGCTCCTTGCTATAAACGCCCACTTGCCTACGCTGTGTTAGGAATTGAGCCCAATCTCTCTCCCCCACTGCAAAATCCCATTGCAGTGGTGCCTATACATATTGCGATGGTCCTGAATACAGTCTACCTTACCATCTTTAATGGGTTCCATGAATAATTTTTTCTTTAACAACAGCGGAACATTGGAAACAACCTAATCGTCCATCAAAATGACGATAGATAAATAAAACATGAGCTCTTCATTCAATGGTATGTTATACAGCAGTTCAAATTAACTAATTAGAACTATATAGAGCACTATAGATACGTCTTAAAACTGTGATGCTGAATTAAAAAATCAAGATGATTGCACGTGTACAATCTGTGTTTATCTCTACAAAGTAAAAGCAAGATTGAATAGCATGTGATTTGTAAATACACTCACGTGTAGTTCAAGTCTAAAAGCAAGCAGGGACGGAAGAACAAAATTCAGGATAACAGTTAACTCCGGGAGAGAGCTGGTGGTGGGATTGGGAAGAGGAACACTGGAGGAACTCCAATGATCTCTTTCCTATATTTCTTAAATTAGATGGTCACTATATTATAGTGCATATTTTTGTATGACTGAAACAGTTCTTTTTTTAAAAAGCAGCTAAAATAATACTGTCGCTCTTTGCCCAGTGAAATTTAGCTGGACCTCTGTCGATGCCCACTCTTGTCTCCGTCAGTTTTTGATATGGTTTAATTACTTATTCACATAATCTTCCTCTGGATCTAATTTGGAACCTTGGAATTCTGATGCCTTCTTGATGAACTCATTTCAGCTCTTTCCCTATTGCTGCATCCTCCCAACTGTCTTGGGTCCCATCTCTACTGGACCCCGGTGCTGCCCTACTTCAGACAACCACGCCCAGGACAAGGAACACTTGACCAATCACACCCTAGCCTAGGACTCCTTCCCTTCATAGACATGCTAACAGAATTGTCATAGCTTGCCCATTTTAGGGTAGCAAAAGGAAGAAGACCCATTCTCAAACTTTGGAAATAACATTAAGGGAAACTGGAGAAATAGAGGGTGATGTCTCAGAATCTACGGAAGAAGAGAGGGTCAAAACTTGGCCAAAGTCAAACCAGATACAGAGAAGAAAGCATTCGTGCTAACCGCTTGAAGGAGAAAGGAAATGAAAAAAACCAGTTCTTCCAAGATGGAAGATCAGACTTTCTTCTATCCAATGTGGAGACTCTGCACATCTTTGAAAAAGTCATTGCTTCCTCAAGAAATATTATTGCCTCTTGCCAGAAAACTACCAAAATAATGTGCAAATATATAACGACTTCAAAGTGATTTGCACAACTTCGGGGGGGGGGTATGTTTATGAGATGAGAAGGAGATAGTGAAGAGAAAGAAACTGAATATACAACTTAGAAATACTCCATCTGGATATTTCACGGAGGAAGATTCCAAAAGGGAAAGTGGGAATGAATGGGGTCAGCTAGCATACAGGCACGGCACTGGTTTCCACTAGGAATGGACACTCACTCCCCTGAGATAAGCGAGAAAGAAGCGAGAGGTGGGGAGTTATCACTAAATATTAGGTGGAAGTGTGGACAGGAGCTTACGTTTAGTGATTTCTATCATCCATGAAATAAGGAAAAGATCATATTGAGAGTGTGCGGGTCAGGGATTAAGCTAATGTCAGGAGAAGTCCTGAAAAATTGGCACAGCCACCTTAGGGAATGAGAAACTAACAAGAGATCAGTTTCAGGATCGCTGGAATTGCTGAAGGCCAAACTGAGTTTGGAAGTTTAAAAATCAGTCATGGAGCTCATCAGCACATCTGCGTGGTTTTAGTCAGCAGGGTTTGGCAGCTGGGGAGCAGGGTTGGTTTGATCTAAAGATGGAGTTTGGCAATACTATGAGGATGGGTATGTGGAAGAACGGATAATCACGGGTACAGTCCCCTTGATTTGATTATCTTGCTTTCTTGTGAATGTCCAGATGTATTGGATGATAACGAAACTGTTCAGCCCTTTCTCAGAATCCAGCCACATGCCTGGGTTCAATGATCTTGTATGGCAGCTGGTGGAGAAGACTGAGTAGGTGGTCTCCTGAACAGAATCTCCTGTGTATCCTTTGGAATGCTGGCCTCTCCTCTCTTTTTAATCTGTTCTAGTTTTGCCATTGAATTGGATTCTAAACTGGTGGATTGGATCTGCTATGGGAACAATCTGTACAGGTCTGCACGCCTTGCCTAATACCCTTCCTCGTACTACTTCTCCATAAGCCACAGAAGAATACCTTTGTAGAATTTCTCAGTTTCAGGAATACAAATAGAGGAAGCTGTGGGAAGGGGCATAGCTCATTTTCACAGGCTTGGAAAGCTGAATGGCGGTGTCATTAACAGCTGCAGACTTCAACTTCCAGGCAAGTCTCCAGGATAAGAAGAAACTGGACAGAGCCATTTTAGAAAAAGAATGGGGGCAAGATAGGGAAGATAACCTTATAGTAATTTTTCTTGTAACAAAGGAGGCAAAGTACCCTAAACAATCATCAAAGCTTGTGTCTATTCATTGCCTCAAAGTTTACGGATCCTTTGTCAGATTTGAAACATAAATATTCCAAGGATTATTGTTGTGGTGGTTATTATTTTACTAAGACCCAGTCAAGTAGTTCACACTTGTGTGAGACAGAAGGAGGACCTGAGTCTCGGAGATTACGTGCTTTCTTAAGGGACAGAGACACATCTTCACACTCAAGTCCAGGTGCTTCTACCATGGCCTCATAAAATCAAACCCCATCAATTTAGACTTGACTTTATGCCCACAGACATTTACTCCTACTATGCAGGAGGCATGGTCTTATTTGTGTCGTCATGTCAGCCTAGTTGATTTCCTCTAGCTTTGCTGGAATCACTCATTCTGGAACAAGCCAGCAATTGTACATGCTTTCAAAATGTTCTGAGACTGATGACTTGCACTAGGAAACAAGACTTGCTGAAACACAAAAAATATCTCATATGACTTTACTGAAATTCTTGGAAGAATATCTGACTGATCCCAAATTAGTTCTTCCACTTTCATCAATGATGGGCATCTGATTTGGTTGCTTTGCTGGAAACAATATAGCTCTCTTTCACGGACTATTTTCCAAAGCTCATAACATTAAGAAACTCATTTGCTATTTTATCAAGACCCCTATGGAGTCAATTTATACAAAGCACTTGAGTAGTTTCACATTTCATGAGAAATGTTAGACTAAATTTTTAATAAATATCTTTTATTATCACAATCGATATTTATACTACATTTGTGTTGGTGTATTTCTGCTTGTAAAATGTGAATCTGATGGGTGAGGTTGAAACAAAACCATTATTCTCTATGAATTATAATTATTTTCTCATAAGCCCAATTCTATAATAGCATGGATCTGAACATTATTGGACTAATTGGCAGTTCTTTCAAAATTTAGGCTTGATTTATTCAGAGCTGTATGAGTCCTATCAGCCTCCAGAACTGTGAGGAATAAAGGTCTGTTGTTTATAAGCCACCCAGTCTATGGTATTCTGTTATAGCAGCCTGAATGGACTAAGACAGTGATGAACTCAGCTTTTCTACTTGAATCATTCTAAGTTAGGTATTCATGGGCCTCTCTCAGTCCTCTTTCTTTATCTTCATCCTTTCCTCTTTCCTCATCTTATCTCCTCATGCTCCACCAGAGTGCTTCTCAACCTCTCTCCACATCAGCCCATGGAACTTACATGTGGCCCAGGTTGCATCACCAGGGATGGTGGGAGTGGTATGGGTCGAGTGATAGACGGTAACTAACATTGTAATGAAACTGACTATTCGCTTATGCACCTCATCCACTAGAATGCACCGTTTAGAGAGAACCAATCCTGTGGCATTACGTATTCAGTGCCAAACAGAGTGTAAATATGAATCCATTTAGAATGAATTTATTAAGCAATTGCTAGATATTATGCACTTTGCTCTATTTTCTTACAGTAATCATGTGAAATGGAAAAGGATGCTGTTACCCACTTGAGCCTAGGCTCTGAGAGGTTAAGTAATTTTCTCAAGGCTACCTGGAAAGCCTGGTGTATCATACAAAGGCTGTGTTTTCTTCAATATCACAAACAACCTTCTAAGATATCATGTGATATAAATGAGGCTTTTCCAAATCCCATTTAAGGTCTTACTTCACTACCATTCCTTGGTATACTTTGTCTTCATATTTACTAGGCAGAAAAACAATTCATCTTTTTTCTAAGGGAATTCATTGTCTTCATGGAAATGCCAACAAAAAGAACAAGAAAGAATGAGTATAAAAGCTATCAGTTTGAGAATAATTTTCTTAAAAGACTGATCAGGTATCTTCAATTCAGGAAAAAAAAACATGCACATTTGTTCTTCACTCTCCAAAGACCTCTACTGAAATAAAAGCTTAGAAATCCAGAAAAGAGTAGATTTGGGGGGGGTAATAATCAACAACAGTTGACAGATTTCCACAAATTTCTGGAAGGAGATGGGACAGGATGGAAAGATGAAACAAATAAAGAGATATATGACTTGGGGGCTTTGAAAAGAAGGAAAACAATCTAGCTAATGGAATTCAGAGAGAGTGGGTTTTAGAATTAATAAATAGGACAGAAGTTAATGTTTAGAAGTTGGACTGAAAAGAAAGGTATTAATTGATAATGTACAAATGACTCAACCACACAACTGGACACACTCATCCTACTTCAATATCCCAAGCTCATTCAGGTTGTTGGCAAAATTTAGTTCCTTGTAGTTGTAGGGCTGACATCCTGGTTTACTCACTGGCTGTCAGAGAGGAACAGTTCTTTGTTTCTGGATGCAGCCTACAGGAGACAAGATGCTGTGGGAGGCGGAGAGGAGCAGAAAGCAGAGCTCTTAGCATTAAACATATGACTACTGATGTATTTTTAATTGACCCAACAAAAGAATTGAAAATAAAAATTAAAAAAATCTCTCAGACCACAGAATGAGATTAAAAATATAAAAGAAAACACAGACAAGATCAGTGCAAGAGGACCGACATCAAACAGATAAAAATTTCAGAAAAAAGTAAAGAAAATAAAATGGAGAAAATAACAAAATAACAGAAATAAGAGAAGAAGTAACAGAAGGGACTTTATCAGGCCTGAAGGACGTGATTTTCAAATGAAATTTCCCATCAACAGCTCAGCACACTGAAAACAACAGCAAAAGAGACATACAAGACTGTAGAGAATTGGTATAACCTCTTCCTTAAATGTTGAGTATAATCCACCAGTAAGCCCATCTGGGCCTGGTGCTTTTTGTTTGGGAAAGTTATTAATTATTGATTCAATTTATATAATAGATACAGGCCCATACATGTTGTCTATTTCTTCTTCTGTGAGTTTTGGAAGATTGTGTCTTCAAGGAATTGGCCCATTCCATCTAGATTATCAAATTTGTGGCATAGGGTTGTTCATAATATGAGTTTATTACCTTATTAATGTCCATGGGATCTGTAGTGATGTCTCTTTTTGCTTTTCTAATATTTTTAATTTGCATCTTCTCTTTTTTTTTCTTAGTTAGTCTAGCTAGAACCTTATTGATTTTATTGACCTTTTCAAAGAATCAGCTTTTGGTTTTGTTAATTTTCTCTATTGATTTCCTGTTTTTAATTTATTGATTTCTGCTCTAATTTTTTATTATTACTTTTCTTCTGCTTACTTTGGATTTAATTCAGTCTTCCTCATATTTTTATTGTCAACATTTTCCCTATTTTATTAAGTTATTGTTAAACAACAAACACTTTGCACAGATGCTGGATGTAGAGTAATGGGTTGTGTTCTTCAGGAGTTTGTATTTCTTTTTGAAGTGGTAGAACACACACGCAATTCCAACAGAAAGTAGAAGTTAACAGACATAAGAAAGTGATAACTGCCATATCCCATGCAGGGCAACATCTGAGATTTGGCTTCCTCATCTGTCAAGTGGGAACAGTAATGTTGGTATTATTAAAAGGGCGTGAGATTTAGATATAAGGAAAATATTTGGCATTGTACCTGACAATGCTATACATGGTTCAGCTCCACTCACGAGTCAAAGAAATCAAGCAGAATTGGGCAGCACTGGGGGGACAGGAGAGAGTCAGGCTACATTGAGGACAAGAGTAGAATGGATAAATAGAATGTAAATGTAAATACCTACAACCTAGGTATTTACCTTATTGAGTTTAAAATATAAAATACAAATCACTTTAAAGTCATTTATTTGACAAAAGAACCATACTTTTCAACTCAAAGTAAAACGTCTTTGTCCTGAAAAGAGTGAGGATGAGAATGAGAGAAAAGAGGTGTGTGGGAGAAAAACATACAAGTGTACATATTTGTATATTTATATCAGAGAAAGAGCAATTTTGCAAATCTGGCCTTAGCACAATGGAATAGTAATTATTTTGTAAAGATTCCGTTGTCATGTATCTCACCTGTTTATGTATTCTGAAACCGTTCACCTTGCGTTCTCTCATTGGCAAGTTGTGTCTCATTTTCTCTCTTACTCCAAGAATAGAAGTTTAAAACTTAATTGTGGGTAATAAACAAAGTGTAGTATGTACATACAATGGCATAATATTCAGCCTTAAGAAGAAAAGAAACTCTGACACATGCTACAACATGGATGAAACTTGAAGACATACCAAGTGATAGAAGTCAGTCACGAAAGGACAAATACTATATGATTCCACTTATATGAGTTACTTAGAGTATTCTAATTCATAGACAGAAAGTTGAATGGTGATTGCCAGGAGCTGGGGGAGGACAGGAATGAGAAGTTACTATTTAATGGATATACAGTTTCAGTTTTTCAAGATGAAAAGAGTTCTGTCAATGGATGGTGGTGATGGTTGCACAATAATGTGAATATATTTAATGCTACTTAACTGTACTTAAAAATGGTTAAAATAGTGAATTTTATGTGTATTTTGTTACAATTTAAAAAATAGAAAAAATCTCTTTAGTATTTAAAGAAATGCAAAATAAAAAAGAAACTTTAAATAATGTAAACTGGTATACACAGGCTCATTGGCTGGGTACGTGCTTACGAAAACAAGTCTGTGTTAAAAAAAAATAAAGCACTGTAAGATTGATTCTTACATATCCATTAAAGTTTAATGGTCTGAAATTTAACATAAATGTGATAAGCTTCACAAAATGTCCCCCTTCTCATCCGCTCACTCAGTTTATCGGAAAAACCTACCACGCACCAGAAGAAGAGGAAGATGACATGATTGTTATGTAACCTAGTTGGATAGCAGTGTATTGCTCTCACACATTCAGCATCCTCCATGGCATACCCTAAAATTCTTAAGGCCCCTCATAGTAGGAAGTCATTTAGTCCCTGTGTCTTGGATGATGAGACTGAGATTCAGAGAAGTCAAGTGACTTACTCAAAATCACTGCCAGCAAGGAAACTTGTGCTCAACTGTGCTTAGTGTCAAAGTCCTTGCTCTTCTCACTCCCCACACCATATTTAAGCAAGACATACATGTGAAGTTACATATACAAGGGATGATTGTGAACAGGTGTAAGACGGTAGAGGAGGGCTGTTTATGAAATGCAGTCTCTCCCTCTTTTCAGGGAACTTCCCTGTGGTTTTCCTTTCGCCTTCCTAAGGGTGGCGTCCCCTCTAACTTCCTCCTAAGTGTGGTGTCCCTCCCGACTTCCTCCTCTCCTGGCACCTCTCTGCCCTTACCTTTTCTTTAGGCCGTTCTCCCCACACCTGGACAGCTCCCCTGGCTGGATCCCTGGGGGCCTGCCGGTGGAAGCGGCCACTCCCAGGGGGAGCCTCTGGCATCATTGCCAATTCCCAGCAGTTGCCGTGGGGGCCGGAGGCATGTCAGGTATGTGGACGCCGACAGCTGCAGAGTTGCTGTGCACAGGCCAGAGGGGAATTCTTTGTCCATGACCACACCAGCCCCAAGGCCCGCCAGCTGTCCCACTCAGTATGCCAGGGGTTCCAGGGTCTCGGAGCGAGGGTGTGGCTGTTGTCACAGAGCCGTCACCACGGCAGGGGTTAAGTGTAAGTCAGGCCGATATGGCAACAGAGGAAATGACACTTTCAGAAGTGTCGTCTTTTACAAACTGGAGCAACTGTGCGTGTCCCTGTGCGTAGGGTGACTCAGTGCTCACCACCACTCAAGCGTTTCCCAGGCACTCTACGGACGCTTTTAAAAATATCACCAGACTCGTGGTGCAGGCCCAAGTCGTGTTTTATGATTCTATCTGGGGAAGAGATCTGATGAACATAGAGAGCCAGAGGCTGAAGAAGGGAGAGCGTGGGGACCTCAGGCCTCTGGGTCAATGGGCCCAGCCCCTGGTCCCCTGCAGGAGGATTCTAATTTATTAGAATAAATTCTAATTTCCATATTAGAATTTATGTTTAAAATGGAGAGATACACAGTTTAAGCAAAATATTTTAAATCATGGAAATGAATGAGCTTCCTTTGCCTTTTCTTGATAAACCTTGTTAAGATGCTGTGCCTTCTTCATGTGGAGACAAGACACCTTTCGTTAACAAGAGCCGCGCTTGTGTGGCTCGAGCCTTCAACCGAGTCCATACGTTACCGTGATATTCTGGTGAGCTGGGCAAGATGCATATGATTTTTCCATTTTATAAAAGAGCCTCAAATTCATCAGCTACTTACTGGAGGACACGGTTTGAAAACTGATTTCCTGATGCCCTGCTCCAGATCTGCTCCTCCGCCCCAGTGTCCACCTCCTTTTCCTTAAGCAGCGTCGGGCACACAGCTCCAGAGGAAAGAGCCTACTATCGAAATGCTTCCTTTAGGCGACACTGTGTATTATGTTCTGCTTCCGTTTGAGCTCAATTTACCACATTTATGTTTTAACAGCTACTGCTCTCCAAGCAAACTTATTCATGTAGAAGATTCAAAATTGTGACGATTCTTTTCCCTCTACATGTAAAACAAATGCCCTGGAAACATATTTATTTAGGTAGCTGGAATTGTCTAACCTTAGTTATTTTTATTAATTTACAAATCAGCCAGGTAAGATCGAACAAGCGAGTGAAATCAAGAGAGAAGGTGAGCAGAGACAGGAAGGGGTCTGTGCTGAAGGAAGGAGTGGGGAGACAGGAATGCTTCTGCACACCGGGTTGAAGGCACAGCAAGAGT
Source organism: Diceros bicornis minor (assembly GCF_020826845.1). NCBI lineage: Eukaryota > Metazoa > Chordata > Mammalia > Perissodactyla > Rhinocerotidae > Diceros > Diceros bicornis. Next base: position 73,709,267 of record NC_080751.1, on the reverse strand, counting down.
CAGTGGGTCAGCCATAGCCTCGGGACAGACCACAGGCCAGACCACAGCTTCCACTAGCACAAATGCTGTCAGCATGCTCTCCTCCCACCATGCAGTTTCCCTCCTATTTTAGTGATCTGAGGCCAAGTTCAGACCACCGCTATATAGGCCAGTCAGGGGACGCTTCTTGAAGGCGGTGACATCTGAGGCAAGACATAAAAGATGAGCAGGATTTTTCCAGGCAAACAAAAGTCAAAGAGCATTTCCGAAAGAGAGAAGAGCATTGCAATGGGCACGAGTAGGAACTGCGGGCACATTAACAGAATGTAAGCAGCACAAGGATCAGATGTACAGGTGGGAGCGGGGCCCTGCAGCCAGCAAGAGAGCTCCATTCTACAGGCTGACGGGGAGCGGAAGTGAGAGGAGGGGTGTCTCCCAATTTCCTGGGTGCATTGTTCTGCAGAGGACAGTTTAGGAAGGGGATTGACTCCAGGCAAGAAGGCACTTCGAGTAGATAAGAATCAAAGCTTGTTGGAAGGTGACGAAGAAGAGAGGAGGACACTTCAAAAGCTATTCAGGAATGAGTGTGCACAGACGTTGGAAAGCTGAGCGGTCACTCCGCAATTCCTGACCCAGGTAACTGATTTCACTGTGCTGCCATTAAATGAAATAGAACATTGGCTCATCTTGAAAGGAGAGCAAAGCGAGTACTAGACAGTGGTTATGCGTCTGCTAGGTGTTTGGCTCTCTGTTACAGATATTACCTACATTATTTCATGATCTTCTGGAAGCAACCCTAGAAAGTGTATTGCCATTTTATAGAAATGAAATCTGGTAATTAGAAAGGCCAAGTAAACTAAGAAGTGTCCACGTTCCTAAGAAGTGGAGATTGCCTGTCCCTAAAGCCTGTGCTGTTGGCTCTTTATGAAGTCATTTGTGGGCATGTGGACCTCGGTTTGCCTGTGAAACAGCCAGGTGGAGGGATCCCGGGGGTGGATGAGTTCGGAACAGAGCAAGTTCCAGAGATTTAGGTGTGGGAGTTGGGTGTATAGGCAGGAGTTGAAGCCATGCATATTAATGAGCAACATACAAGGGTGGAGAGCTGAGAAACTTGGTCATTGATGGGGAGATGGCCCAAGGATGGCTTCAAAGCGAAGTGACCTGCAGCTGCTAGAGAAGAGAGGGCATGGGAGAGGATGGACCTGGAGCCCCTGGGGTCACTGGGAATTGCTTTTATGACCTACGTTACTACCTGTATTACTGCTGGTCTATTTAATTTTGCAGTTCTTTTGGAAATAATGATCATTTTTTTCTGACCGAGTTCATTTTAAAAGGTTTATCATCTCATTTACTAAGACTCATTGGAGAATAAAGTGTTACACAATGTGATTTTTTTCTAATAAATGAAGCTTATTCGTATAAATTTCAGGACTTATAAATCACACTTAAGGTTTTTTTCCTCTATTTTATTACATTATTTGCTTTCTTCCTAAATATAGCATAGTGTGGTCTTTTCATAGAAAACTAAAGGTCCTCATTATGAACATAGATCATTAAATTAAGTATTTTTACAGTGGTGTCCTCAAGAGCGAGGCCTGCATGACTACTTACTACCATCCTGAATGATTCTGAAACACGATGCATTTATTTAATTCGTGGACAATGTCATTCTTTTAATCATTCGACAAATGTTTATTGAGTTACTTCTCTATCAGTGACCAAAACAAACAAAATTTCCTGCTGTGGGAGGGTTTACATTATAGTGTTTCCATGGTGTTCTGGAGTTCCTTTGCGTTTCACTACATGTTTCCTTCACACTGGTTTTATGTAACATTAGGGAGCTATGTGGTTTCATCATTATGATTACTAACAGAGATGGTTTCTAAATGGCAGGGAGATTGCGCTGAGCCTCTGTAGTGGCCCAGCGTGAAGGGATGAGCAAGAGAGAAACAGGTGATTGAACCAACAGGGTTCTATATATCAGCAGAAAATTAACCTACGGAAATGATTTATTCTTTAAAATGGGGATAATTATGCAAAATTTCATTAAATCTTAAATGCCATTGAAGAAGAGATATGCTCTTTTTATGCAGTAATATAAAATAATGCTGAGATTAAATTATGCCTATCAACTACGATATATCACTTTATATTCTTTTATTTAAAATTTTTTATTTATTTATTTTTTCCCCAAAGCCCCAGTAGATAGTTGTATGTCATAGATGCACATCCTTCTAGTTGCTGTATGTGGGACAGGGCCTCAGCATGGCCAGAGAAGCAGTGAATCGGTGCGGGCCCGGGACCTGAACCCGGGCCGCCAGCAGCGGAGCGCGCACTTAACCGCTAAGCCACGGGGCCGGCCCTCACTTTATATTCTTTATAAAGTGATATATCTTTATGTTTAAAGTGTGTTTCTTTTAGACAACATATAGATGGATCTTGCTTTTGTCCAGTCTGCCAATTTCTATTTTTAATCTGAGGGTTTAGATTATTTTAATTTAATGTAATTATTCATACTATTGAGATCAAGTCTACCATCTTCCTATTTGTTTTCTATTTATCTTTCTTTTCATCCTTTTTCCCTACATTTTCTGCCTTTTTTGGGGTTGGCTATTTTTTTATGATTCCATTTTTTTATCTCTTCTATGTGCTTATTAACAATGCCTCTTTGTTTTAGTTTTTAGTGATTGCTCTGGTGTTTATGACATACATCTTTAACTTATCACAGCTTTATGGAGAGTGTGAGAAACTTACGGCAGTGTGATTTCACTTTTCCCTCCTGTCCTTTGCACTATGACTGTCATACATTTTACTTCAAATACATACATTTTACCTATGTTACAAATCCCACAATATATTGTCATTGTTTTTGCTTTAAACAGTCAATTATCTTTTAAGGAGATGTGACAATAAAAAAAAGAAAAGTCTTATATTTTTTACATATTTCCAGTACTCTTAATTCTTTTTTTTGTAGATCAAAATTTCCTTCTGGTATCATCTTCCTCTTACTAAAGTAATTTCCTTTAACATTTTTGTAGTGCAAATGTACTGATGATGAATTTGGTCAGTATTTGTTTGTCTGGAAAAGGCTTTAACTACCCTTCAATTTTGCTGGATAAAAAGGTCTAGGTTAGACAAAAGGTTTTTCCATACTTTAAAGATGTTTCTCCATCTTCTTCTGACTCACATAGATTCCAACGGGAACTCTGCAGTGTTCTGTGTTTCTCTGTACGGAATGGGCTTTTTTCTCTGGTGACCTTTTCCTGCCCTTCTCTCTGTCTTTCCTTCTGACATTCCAGCTGCACAGATATTTAACAGCTTGGTATTGTCCCAAGTGCAGTGCTGGGGAGTGACAGTTTAATTGCATGGAATTAGAATACGAGGAATGGGTAGTGGCCTTGACACTAATGGACAGTTAGTAGTCATCATAGATATTTGTGAACAACCACAATGTGGCAGACACTAGTCTACTCTTTACCTATCTAATTCTGATTTATCCTTAGAATTTGTCTCAAGATTTTCCAGAAAATCTTTCTACACCTTCCCTTCTTGCCTTAGTTCTCTGTCTCACTTCTCTTACTAGGAAAGGTGGCCCTCTTTTTTAACTGTCCTGCCCACTGGGTTTCCTTTTGCCTTTAAATTTATTACTCTTCAATATAATTCTGTCTTTTTAATTGTCTCTCTCCATTGCTAAGCTGTGAACTCCTTGAGGGCAAAAACTATGATTTTTATTTTACCTCAAATAACTTGCCTTTTGCCCAGGGTATATTAGTTTCTCAAAAAGTATTTGCTGGATGAATGGAGGAATAAATGGTATCTTCCACTAGACTGTGAGTCCCAAGGAGAGAGATTATATCTTTTCCAGTCTTTGTTTTAACCCAGTTCAAGGCATAGTATAAAATCAGAGTTCAGTAGTTGTTCTTTGAATGCAGGACTGAAAGTCTGGATAAATAGAACACTTGGCCAGCATTCTTGCTGACTGACTCTGACGTTAAAGGCATGATTATAGAACCCAGAACAGGAGAGAAGCAGATCTCCTAGACTACTTTTGTTCCTCCTTTAGCAAGATTCCTGGCTGGGAATCTGACATATTTGCCATTAGTTCAAAACATCTCCCTGGCCCATGGCCTTCGAGTACAGTGACAATTATTCTTTACATGGTAGTCATGAAAAAGGAAATGAAAGGATTACCTGCTTCCTGCCTTGGTGTATATCATTATTCCTGTCAACATCCAGGCTCTGTCCCCCTACAAATAGCAATGATTAAAAAAAAGCATAACACTGATTGAGTACTAATGGTGCCAGACACGTGGTGAGGATTTTACAATGACTGTCATTATCGTTTCACAGACCAGGCAACTGAGACTCAGAGACATGATTTGCCTTGCCCAAGGAAATATATTAGCAGGAAGAACAGCAGAATTTGAGCCCTGGTTAGTTTGCCAACAAAGTCCATATTCTTACCACTAAATAAACAGCATTCTACCAATGTCTCTTAAAATATAAAAAGTACAATAGAAAATATAGCTTTATAGTTACTAACCAATGATATCATAAGTGCAAATATTCCTTGAAGATGCAAAACGTTATTTGAATCCATTCATTAAGTGGCTAGCCATTGTTCCTAACCTGGAATGAACTATTCCTGTCAGATTGCTGTCATGACTACTAGATAAGATCAGTTTCATCTAATAGTTGAGAAATGTTAAAGTGAAGAAAGAGGTAGTTATGGAGCACTGCATACCGCATGCCAGAAGCTGTGTAAGAAGGCAGGGTGGCTGAGGTAGGGGCACCTCTTGGTCTGGGAACAGAAACAGGTAACCTGAAGGCGCTAAATGCTTGGGCGGGAGGAACGGAACAACCATCAGAAGTGGAAAGAAGGAGGATGAGTTTACAATTCCAGTTAGGGCTATTCCTGTTTAAAATCAGAAGACCACAGGACAAAATTATTTGTGATATAGTGAACTAGGTGTAGAAATACTATTTCAAAACCGATTGTGGCTTCAGCCAACACAGAGTTGTCAGAGCGATTACCCAAAGTTCAGGTGAAAAGCAGGAGTCGGTCTTGTTTGCCCAAGACGTCTGGCCTGACTCTTCTCACAGTCTTCGAGTCATCGTGTTACTCAGCCCCCTTCACCCTCTTTGCCTGTGTGGGTTTGAGGTGGGATTACTGAAGTCCTTCCCCAACTGTGAATTCTGCCAATGTGAAATTTTAGTAAACATGGTTTTAATTCCACAGGGTATTTCCTCCAGTGTATGTGAGTTGCACATGTTGGGAATAATTAGAAAAAGAGACGACTGGGTTAGAAACAAGAAAGAAACGGAAGTAAAATAAAACAAAACCAACAACAAAGCTGGCAGGGCTGGGCAGAGGCCTTGCAGTGGGGCTTTGAGAGAGAGGAGGTCTGGGACCGGGCTGCCTCCCTCTTGGGGGCGAGCCAGGACAGGCATTGGAGGGGCTGAGCACAGATCCTTGGGGAAACATCTTCTGTCCCTGTGGCTTCGCTGGCCATCAAAGGTGGCAGACAGGCTCCCAAATCACCAACTCAACCAGGAATCCTGTGGGAAGACCAGACCCAGGAGAAACAAAGCAAAGAAAATATGTCTCTCAATGTGTGTATTATCTGCAAGGAAGCAAAATGAATGTGCAAACATCTGGTTGAACTGTCAGGAAAGGAGATCCTGAGAAGATTCTTCCAGCAAAAATGTTCATTGGAAATAAGCTTCAGAGAACTCAATTAAGATGTGCAAAATGCCTCGTAGAGTTTCTTTTTTCCCTTGCTTGTCCTAGTCTTCAGTTCCTCAAGTGCAAAGTCCTAGCCTGGAGATTTTCAGAAGCCCAGTTCCTTCATCTGGGAAGTCTTTCTGTACTTTAATCAGGTGCTTGTACCAACATTAGAAGAAAGGCTGTAACTTGGAAAGCTAAAGTAAAGGGAAGCAATGCATTCAACATGTGTATATGAATATTGTCATTTTTACTCTGTATGCGTTTATTTGCTCACAGAAAATTGCAGTGTTAAACCTCTAAAAAGACAAGCCTTATTGTCAAGAAGCTTAGAGTGACCAGAGAAAGACAAAGGGAGACCCATAATATGCTCATTACGGCTTACACTTTTAACTCCAACTAATCATGTCCTCATGTTCCCCACATGCACACATTAAAAAAAGTCAGTAATTAGTGGAAAATTTAACATAATGAATCCATATAAAAACAAGGTTTTAATTATAGCATTTACACAGGTTACAAATTCCGACTTACTTTTGTATAAGAGACAATCAGATCCATACTTCATTTTTTTAAACCATTTTAGGAAAAACACACACACACAAACACACACACACAACTAGTCTCTGATATTTGAGTCATGCTCATACACATGAGTTACAGGATGATATTCTGGCATTTTTCAACCAGATTTCATTCCTCGTTGTGGAAAAAGCGTCGTTCTTAAAGTTCATAATGTATAGCCATCATCTTGGAGAAATGTGCGTTTGACTTCATACTGGGGCACTGGGGCACTTCTTCCTCTGTGACCCCAGTCCCAAAGACCTCTTCTCAGGCTAATCCAGGAGAACCGTAAGTGGAACTTTGATCTTACATTTCAACAACTACTGTGTTGACAATGCTCCAAAGGCCAGAAGAAGTCTAGATCATCAGAAGTTGATGGGTGATGGGATTTATATTATCCAGGAATCCTAAGAGAACCAAACACCAGTATGAACCAAGAAGCAATATGGACTTAACTGGTCCACTGGACCAAAGGTTTGCAAAGTAATATATAAAAAAATAGTCAGCTTTGCTCTGAAAATTAAAGTAGGATTAGAATTAGAATTTTTATTTCTATTATCTTAAAAAATGAGACAATATTTAAGTGTTACTAATATTGAATATGCAGAGGGACTCTGGAGCCCCCACTCTGTAGTAAGTCAAAGATTTACACGTCAGGTGAGAACACTGGTTTCCTGAGAGCAGTGGGAGTTGCACAGCCCAGGGAGTTGACCCTGGTCCCTCACTCACTAGTTCCTCTGCAGCGTATGGTTAAGGAGTGCAGTCCGTCTAGCTCAGTTAAGTGAATTTAAGGATTAACTTGTCTACTTTTAACTAAACTAAACTCACTAAAAGGTTAAGTGGCTTAAAAAGTTTTCTGCAAAGAAACAGCAAATTAGTTTTCTGCAAAGAAACAGCAAAAAATCTGCATAATATGATAATGCAAGCTAAAGTGAACAAGAACGGATCTGAGCTTTGTTTCTTCAGTTAGACGTATATGCTCTTGTCCGTCACAGAACAGTTTAAAATCTTGGCAAGAAGACAGTCCCAAATTCTAAACTATCAGGAAAGCATTTTGGAATATAGATTACGTCCACTGTCATCAACATCGAACTTCACTTTAAGTTCATTATCTAACTTGAGGTTTAAAGTTGATGATAGTATTCAGAAAACACGTATAATTTGATTACTCATGCTTAAGCCATGTGACACTGGAGCAACTACTTTACAGAATTTAATTAAACTTGATAAAATTTAAAAGTCTTCTTTGAGAGCTCTTATCAACCAATTAAAGATAAAAATCTGCCTCCTATTGGGAAAAAAATGTGTTATTTTTAACATAAAAGCTTATTTTTCCTATTATTTCAATACAAACAACAGAAATAATACACACGAAAATATGACACACTAAATAAATAAAACAAGGGAAAATACACCAGCAAACTGAAACATATTTCTTTGTCTTCACCTACTATTAGATGATATATAGAAAATATTACTAAACATGTAAAGAAATTAGTATTAAAACAAAGTACACAATGAGGGAGGTTTGTTATCAGTTGGTTGAAAAGTTCCGATGTGTCTTCTAGGTCTCAGCCTGTGGAATTTTCTAGACTCTCTTTCACTAATGAATCAATGAAGAAATAATTATTTTAGAAGCTACTAAAGAGAAAGATGTAGTGAATAATGATGAAATCTTTTTAATAAAAATAATATACTTTGGGAAATAGATATTGACCATGTAAATCTTTTATCCAGATAGCAGTTTGCTGTTTTTCTCTTGACAAATTAAGCAATGATGTAACTTAAAAATGAATTTAGTGTTTTTCTCTTAGAAAAACATGAGGTCACAAAATTTGCTTAGCTTTTTTGTAATGACAAGTGGCTTATAGCAGTACGTTACCGAACATACATTTAAACACACAGAAGCACACACTCATACAGCTAATTAAACCTCCAAGTAAAGGAGTTATTTAATAGCCAGTGAGAAAGTCACTGTAACTCAAAAGAAACGTGTGCTCTGAAGGGAGCATTGTGTAAAATCTGTTTGAAGATGTTTCTCTTGTCTGATTGCTTAATCTAAAAATGTCAGGTTATCACCTTCGCAAGACTCATATCTGCGCTGGGAAACAGAATTGACTGAAACGTTTACCACTATCTGAATAAAGTGCCTTGATAAGGCAAATTCCCAGATTTACAACCGACTATTTGACATTTCCACTTGGATGTCAAATAGCTGTCTTAAATGTAACGTGCCTAGAACCAAACTCCTAAGAATCCCTGCAAACTTGCCTGACTTTTACCTGTCCTGTCCTAGCTGGTGGAAACCACACTGTTCTAGCGACTCAAGCCAAACAACTTATATCCAACCGTGAACCTTTTCTCCCTCTTTGCTGCCCCTCATACATCCTGCACCAAATGTACCAAGAAATCTTCTTAGCTTCATCCTCAAAATATATTCAGAGTCCAACCTCCTGTCACCACCTTGCACTGGCCACCACCCCTCCAAGCTTGTTCCCATAGCTCCTGACTGGTCCCATCTTCATCCTTTCCCCCACAGTTTTTTATTCTCCTCACAACATCCAAGGCATTCTTGTAAAAACATGAATTGTATCCTTTCACTCCTCTGCTCAAGACCCTCCTATGTCTCCCCATTCACACCCTAAAGGTCTCTGTTCAGCCCCTCACCACAGGGCACCCTCTTACATCTCTCAACCCCTACTCTGCCCAGACACCCCACGCCCAGACACTCCGCACCCATGCTGATGGCAATGCTGTCTCTTCCCCTCCCTGAATGCTCTTCAGACATTTGCTGACACCTCAATCAGACCTTCCCTGACATCCTCATTTGAAACTACATCCCTGTCTCCATTTCCTGCTTTATTTTTTCCACAACACTCATCACCTTCTAACATCCTATGTCTTCTTATTTATTTTGTGCATTGTCTGTCTTCCACACTAGAACGTAACTTCATAAGGCCAGGGATTTTCATCTGTCTTCTTCCCTACAGTATCCTCAGTGCCTGGGAGAGGCATAAATGGAGACTGAAGGACAAAGTTAGGAGAACTGCACAGCCCTAGAGGAAGTTTTGAAGACAGTTCCATGGGGATGAAAGAGAAGACAGACTTGAGAGAGACATGTGATGATGTAATCAGTAGTACTTAGTGTTCAAATGGATGCCAGGAGAGAGAAGAAGAGTGGATAATGGCTCCCTGGTTTGCAGGCTGGATGGCTAGGTAGCCAGTGATGCCATTATCAGAAATCTAATATACTGGAGAAGCAGGATGTGGCGCTGGGGAGAAAAATAGACTCCAGGCAATTTGCTGTAAACCAATTCACTGAAAGCCAAAACCAATGTGTTGAACAACTAGTTCACAGAATTACTGAGAATGATGTTGAAGTTTTAGTTTTGCACATATCCATGCCTGTGTTGTGCTCTGTGCCTCACAGAGCACGTTTCCCTTCCCCTTACCAAATTATTCTAGAAAGAATAAGAAAAGGAGTGTCATGTGAAGCTCAAAGGATAGGATGGATAGGATCAGACAAATGAGGGCATAGGGAGAGAGCAGAGAAATGTGCTCTTTCTACTTAAATTTCCTACAATATTCTAGTTTCTTATAATGTTATCTAGTCTATCCCGTGGTGGATTTGTTTCATTGCTGGACTTCCATGTTTCATTGCTATCTTCTGGTCATTAACTGCATACCCTTTTCTCTGGTAAATTATTCAACATAAGTGCACAATATTTTATTTAGAAATTAGAAAGACTCTTGAAAGAATCTAATGAGATTTAAAAGATTTTATTTTTTGACTTGAGTGTAAAAATAAGCATAGCTAGATGTTTGCTACTTGTTTTAACAGGAATGTCTATATGTTTATAGTTATCCCAAACAAACAAAAAACCTCTTTGGTCCTTGTGATGTGTCACATATTCTTAAGGAAGCATGTCCCTTACATGCAACAAATTTTAACAGATCAGAGCAATGCCGCTTCAGATATTTATGAAATACATCCACAAGTAGAAGTTCTCTCATTTGAACTGCTGTATTTATCCTTCTGTAAATGTTTTTCTGTAACATTTGTTTTGCTCACAAAGTGGAAAGACCCTGAATTACAGGCGAACTCCACCAGGGACTCGGTCCAAGAGATCAGATTCCCTTTTTTCCTTTATCATCGTTCTAACTATATAGGAAGTTACTGTCAGCTGTTGTTTTTCCAGACGGGCCTACTTCAGGCCCCTGGACTGCCATTTCCAGGGTGACAGGGTGGATTCAAGAGGTCCCTGCTCGATGAACGAAGAATGAGGCTGCACACACAGGCTCTGCCTCCGCACGTTGACAGCTGCAGGCCAGAGAGAATGGTGGCGTGGCTGTGAATCCATGGGCCTGGGACTCGATTCCCTCCTGGACTTTACCTTAGGCAGCTTAGTAATGCTACAGTCCCTGAGCCTCAGTCCCCTCGTCTTGTGAGATGGAAAGGATGTCGATATCTGTGATTGCAGCATGTCACAAGACAACATAAATGAGGAAACGTGTGCTTTGGAAACTTTAAACCCTGTGAGAAAGTCTAACGCTCACCTGATATGACTTGGCACACATATTCCAGGTGTTGAAGTGTCCAAATTCTTCTATTCCTGCTCCCCACTGCCAAGGTCTCTCGCAGGGACCTCTCTGGACAACCTGGAAACTGCGGGGTGGCCCCGGGGAGCCTGCAGCCCTGTTCTAACACTGCCATCTGTGCTGACAGGCCAGGGTCTCTCTCATACTGGTCAGTAAACACTGCAAATGTCACACCTGCGGTAAGTCAGGTACTACGGGAATGTAAGGAATGGTATGCTGAATCAGAGCGTCAGAAACATCTTTAAAATCCTTTCTCTCCTCTCTGCCCCTACGGCAAGTCAACCGCCTGGATTCTCGGGCCTCCTACCCGTGCAGCCAGCCCTGCCCTCCGTCCCGCCGCCGTGGTCCTGGGCAGGCCGCTCCTGCCCTATGCGCCCCTGCAGCTTTCCTGACCTAGCAGGGCACTGCCCGGTGTGTCCCCTCTTTGTGAGTCACCTTTAAATGGCCCCTCATTACGTTGCCGGTGGGTCCTCTGTGAACTCCTCAGAATTTGCTCAAAGTGTCCTATAACACGGGAATGCACTTCTCTGTGGGCTACACTGAAGGAGTCCGTGATCACGGAACACCGAAGACTCACTGACCACCAGGACCCAACTCAGCACGTCTCCCAAGACCTGCACCATCAGGACTTCAGCCTCATTTCCTGCTGCAGCCCTCACAAACTGAATCCCGCGACAGCGGCTCTCTGCTTTCTATCCTTTCCTTACATGCAATCCCCCTTAGCACCGGTGTTCCCATGCCTGGTGATAGTAGCTGCCAGTCCTGAGGTTCCTCCTAGGTGCCCAGACTGGACCATGGACCCTGTACACATCGTCTGTTGTATTAGTCAGAATTCTCCAGAGAAGCAGAACCAATAGGATGTACACACACAGAGAGAGATTGAGATTTACTGTAAAGAATTGACCCACATGATTATGGAGGCTGAGAAGTCCCACACTCCACCATCTGCAAGCTGGAGACCCGGGAAAGCTGGTGGTATAGTTCGAAGGCCTGAGAATCAGAGAACAGGTGGTGGAGCTTCGAGTCTGGCTCTGAAGGCTGGAGAACAAGAGTGTGGAAGGACAGAGAAGATGGATGCCCCAGCTCACAAAGTCAGGCAGAGAGCAAATCCAGCCTTCCCCCATCTGTTGTCCTACTCTGGTCTTACTGGAGCGGAAGATGCCCAGCCACACTGGGGAGTGCCATCTGCTTTACTCAGTCCACCTTTGCTGTTGGCAGCCCCTTATGCACATACCCAATTCTCCATAAGTCACAGACGTGATAGAAGGAAGGAATGGCTTCTTGAAGGTTCTGTCACAGTGGGAGACAACCTTATCTGTACACCTTGATATCCCATCTATATTTAACAAATTCTATTTTTGTACATGTATCACCTGCATAAGTCACATAGATTTTTTTGGAACAAGATGGAATAGATAAAGAGATAGAATGAATACATTTCAAGTTTTGTACTTTGCTTTACAATTTACAAAGGAATATCATATACAATGTTCTATTTGATTCTTCCCAAGGTCTATTAAGAAGATATTTTTTCTTCCTGTTTTTCAATGAAAAAAAATGAGCACAAAAATGTGTAGTAACTTGCCGATATCCTGTAGGTACAAACGTCCAAGACTGGGACTTAGACGTCTGTGCCCAAGGCTGGGCCCCTCACACTCTCAGGTACAAGGTAAACTGCAGCAAGCAAGCAAATGCGTTGCTCAGCATGCCAGCTAACACCCTCCTGGGGTTGTCCCCCAGAGGTGCAGAGCCTGCGCCCCCATCCTAAATGTACAGCATTGGCATCAGGACTCACAGCTCAAAAAAAAAAGCAAATAAAATCTGTTTAACTGAGTAATGTCTGTATAACTCAGAAGAACTTCTGAGAAAAACATGGAGTTCATATGGAAATCAGAGACTGAGCAATGTGAAAAAAAATGTGCTGCCGGGGGCCTGAGGCTTCTCTTTGCAAATAGCTGTCTTTGAACAACACTGACCAACCCAGCCAAAGGCACTCTTGTGAGTAACTTCAGCAAAACCCCTATAAACTTCAATTTTCCTGGAATCCACGAAATAGAAACATAAAAATTGGATTTTATTCCTCTTGTTCATTCAGTATCCTACCAGTTCTTAGAATATATTTACACATGTATAGAAACTCTGTTTACAGAGCACATTGTGGTCTTCGTCTTATCTGACACTCTGTAAAATGCTCTGAGAAACCTGATCAAGTCCAATTTGTACTACGTTACAAATGAGAATACTCACCTGCAGAGCGGCCAGGTACTCATCCACTCACCGAGTGTGTATTGATGGAGCGTCCACTTAAACTAACCACAGTATCCAAATGCTACACCTGAAATACAGTCAAGTAACAGTTACAGGTCAGAGACACATGATAAAAATATATTTATGGTGCATCAAAGATTCAAGCCAACCACTTAAAACACACTTATTTGTTAAACTCATTGGTGATCACTGGCATTTAGGAGGACCCAAGAAGATTGCAAGACCCTGCACAATCTTTCAATCATGCTGGAGATTATTTTGTTTACTGTCATTTATGTACTGAATCTCTTTTAACATAGGATAGCTTTATAAAAATAGACCAGCTATTTTTGGAATACATTTGAGTCTGAGTTGGCTAAAGAGAGAAATCAGTCATTCCCAGATCCTTTGGATAACTGAGAGTGGACAGTAAAAGAGTAATTGTTTTCTCCAATAAAAAGTATGCTCAGTTATTCATACCAACACTGCTGAAAACATCAAGAAATTCTGGGTCAGAGAGGAAAAAATATGTATTCTTAAAAGCATCAGGAGCACACAGGGTAGTGAAGAATTACCAGACTGGAATCTGAGTGAAGTCACGATCCTAGAAAAGTAAGCTGCATGCTAAGTCCCTTTGCCCTTAGAGAATTCACCAAAGCAGTGAATTTGAGCTTCAGTTTGTAAGGCCTTGTGAAGTGACAGCCAAAGGAGCTAAGGCTCAGGACCCAACCCACCTGTGCCCACTAATAGAAGACCTTCCCACATGAAACAAGACCCTAAACGAGCTGTAACTTCAAGGTAAGGATAGACTAAAAGTAAACCCACACCGCCCAACACCCCCACGTGTCAGTAAGGAAATTTCATGGGCGCTGAGCAGAGCCTGGGAAAATGCCACTCTCGCATGAATTTGCAATCCAAAAAACTCAAGCCATGAATGTAGCTTATAGATGATATAGTCCACAGTACCTCCTAAAAACAAAAGTCCGGTCCCTGCTATTCCTGAAAGACTTCTCACAATAATGTTCCAAGGAAAATAAGCATTCACAGTACAAATAACCAAACAAACAGGGAAATAAAGCACCATTAAAGAAAACTAGCAGAAATAATGAGAATGAAACAACTCTATAAAGACTCTAGATGTAAGAGTAATCAGAGAAAAGTTTTTCAAACAACTCTTCTCATAACATACAAGGTTATAAAAGGCTTTAAAATACCTCAGGGAAAGAAAGATGTTAAAAATGACCTAGCGTGTGTAAAAAAGGAAACAATGAGAACTTCTAACATCAAAAGAGACCAGGAATAAAATATAAAATTTGCTGGCTGTTTAGCCACTGTCCTGAAACAGCTAGAGTAGATGTTAGTGAACTGGAAGATTGGTCAGAAGAAATCACCCAGTATGCAGCACAGAAAAACAATGAGCTGGAAATAAGTTAGAAACTAAACAACGTGGAGGACATGGTGAGACATTCTCACATCCATCTACCTGGATTTCCAACAGGAGAGGGGAAAGAATATGGAGCAGAGGCAATATTGTAGCTAATATTTTAAGATAATGACTGAGGATTCCCCCCTATCAAAGGCAAAACAACAAGAAGCTCTCAAAATCCATAGCAGAATGAAAAAAAATAAACCCATACTTGAACATGTCACAGTGAACTGTAAAAATCAGAGGCAAAGAAAAGATTTAAAAAGCAAACAACCACACACACACAAACACAAGACAGTAAATAAAACAGCTTGCCTTCAAGAGAGCAGAGTGTTACTTACAGCTGACTTTGCAACAGCCACAATACACTAGAGGTGCCAGTGGAATGATATCTTCAACGTACTAAAGTAAATGCCAACATAGAATTTCTGGGGACAGATCTTTCAAGAATAGGGTGGAATAAAGACATTTTTAGATAAACAAAACTAAGAGAGTTTCACAACATTAGATCGTCATAAAAGGATGTAATTAAACCAGAAGAAAGGTGAAGATTAAGAAAGTGGTAAACATGTAAAAATAATAGTAATAGTCTTTAAGGTTAAGAGAAAGAAGCTAGATGTAAAATACAAGTCAAGAATAACATATGAATTGAAAGGAAGTAGAAATGGAGTTAAAATCTTCAAAGGTACTAATTTTCCAGGAGATGTATAAAATTTCTGGTAAAATTTATACTTTGAAAAGCTAAATATGCATTTTTCAATTTTCAGAATAATTACCAAACAAATAGCAACAAAGTGTCTAACTAGTAGAAGAAAAAACTGGAATGAGAAAATAATTTATCCCAAAAAAGCCACATTCAAATAATACCTATGTTTATTATTTTTTAGTCAATTTACATTTTGGAAAACTTATCTTCACTCTATGCAATAATACTCATGAAATTTTGACTCGGATGTGTGGGTTAACTTGTTTAATACATTAAGTCTATTATTTGACAATATTTTTCTATCATTCAAGTATCTCCATCTGAATATTCAAACATCACTGTCTGAAATTACCAGTGCTAAACTTTCTCTATGTTAGGTATGGGGTCTTGATTTAATGTATAGGGTGGAATCTTAGGACAAATTAGCCTCAATAGAAGGATCAAAGGATAACCCTCTAGTTCTTCAGAGAAGAGCCATCAAGTCCTTTCAACCTCAACATCGTTGCCCACTGACCAAAGATGTGCCTACCCCCATACCTTCACAAACCCAAGTTCATATTCCATCAACTACCTACTGTTCCTACAGAGTTTCTGCTCTGCTCCCACTGCGGAGCTTTCTGGTACAGTTACCAAAGGGAAAGTTAGTACAACCACGTGAGTTTTCTACAAGACTCACCCATTGCTGGCCAACGTCACGTGGTCACTGCTGCCATACATCTTAGAGAACCAGTGATAGTTGCGGGAATGTGCCTTTTGCTCCTCCTCAGAAGACTTCATCAACACCACTCTTCTCCCAACGTCAACCCCAATGCCATCCCTCAACTTCTCTCATGTCCTGGGCACCCTGTCAGCTCTCAACCCTATCGAGACTTTCTCTAAGAGTCTATAGTGGTCTATTTCCATTGCTTCTCTCCCTAGGGAGTGAGTTCACACGAACAGACATAAGCACTTCTAACCCCAGAGCATCAGTCTGCATCCTTTCAGGATTCTTGAAAGTTCTCACTTCAGGGCAAACTCTGAAGCATAGTCTTCTTTTCTCTATTCCTGAGCAGGTAGCTGATGGCTGCAAATGAGCCAGCTAACCTTCAGGGTAGAAATGGAAGCTGCCATTGCCTTTCCCTCTGATTTGAAGCCTGTGGAAGGAGAAGTGCCCGTTTCCTACTAGACTTAGGGTGAAGATGAGGCATAATGCCTTTCAATGGTAGAAGCTGTGCTGATATTTCATTCACTGAATCAATAAACATTTAATGACCACAAATTATTGCCAGAAACAGTTAAGTTCTCTTCTTAAAACAAGAAGATGAGGATGCCTCCACCCTTATAAAACACATTTTCAGGCACAAAAATCCATTCCAATAGTTTTTGTAACAGAAGGGAAGTGACATCTCCTTCTTAGTCAGCAGTGGTCCCCACCTGTGGACACCAGCACATGTCAAGATTATCTGGAATCAGTCATGACCCTCCATGAGAGAAATAGCTCTGGAGGGCTGGGTTACATTCAAGACATGCACTAAATATTTTAATGTATTTTTTTAGCAACTTGATGAAAGGTCTCACCGTAGACATTAAGCTTCTCTTTCTAGCTCCCTAAAAATCTCACTGTCAGAAGAGGAAATAAGTATCTCAGCATGGAAAGAGCCACCCCCTTCAAAGTCAGTAAGAACACAGCTCATGACAGGAACACTGCTCCTTGGACACAGGAGAGTGCTTATTTCTTTTACCTCAGGGAAGAACAGTCACCAAGTTGCAGCCTCTGGAGAGGAAACTGTGGGATCATCAGGTCTCCTTCCCTCCCCCACCGACAGCCCTGTTTCGTGGTGTTTTCTTGGACTACCTGCCTTTTAATAGCCACACAGTGGATTGTTCTCGTTCTTTCTCAGCGGCGGCTCGAGTGGCACCTCAGAGACCACTGTCAGTGTTGACAGCACCCAAAGCCCCTCTGCTGCTTTCTCCTGTGCCCCCCGCACTTGTGTCTCTGCAAATCGGTGTCTTTCAGACAACATTTCCGCCTTTGACACACATGCAGACCAGAGAGGGGAAGGCAAGGGCATCTTACGGCAATCCTGGGAAAATTCACCTGAACAGCCAGATTGCAGGCCTCGGTATCCGTGGTTGCTGTGGAAGTCTTGATTGTCATAGATTTCGGGGCCCTTTCAGCTCAATGCCAGGTCATTAAATGTTTCCACTTCCCACCCATCACTGCTGTCCTCTCCTCCTTCCCACCCCAACCCTGCTCTTTAGCAGAGAAAAGTTAGGAGGTGCTCAAATCTACATGTGCACAGTTAATATCCAAGGCGTTGGAATGTGGCTTCCCCATGCACTGGTAGATCTCCAGGCCTTTAAGGCTATTGCTGGCTCCTGTGCCACCTGAGAAGTTGAGGGAGCTCCCCCACCCTGGATCTGCCCTCCTCACATGGTCCCTCCCGGCCCTCACCTCCCTTCCCTGCCTCCTTTCTTTCCTACCACCTGCCATCTTTCAAGAATTTCTTTGGCTGGGAAATCTTTCTACAACTTGCCCTCCCACACCCATTTGAGGCTCCCACATCATCCTAGGCATCCATGCAGCCTCACCCTCACCTCCTAACAGGGAGTTCCTGCAAGCAGAGACCACGTTGTCTGTGTTTTGGAAATTCTAGCACTGTTCTTGGCCCATAGAGGACTTTAATATTGAAAACAGTACATCAGGGAATGAGCAGGGATCGAGAGCTCTCTACATGTGTTATCTATGCCCCCATGTATAGCTCACTCAAATTTATTGAATCTTCATTAACTCATCTGTAAAGTAGAGAATAATAAAAGAAATACACATTGATAGCAGCAAGAGGACAGTACAATTTCTCTATAAAGTTGATAAAGATGTTTTGAAATGGTAATAGTGTTTTTTTGTGTGTGTGTGAGGAAGATCAGCCCTGAGCTAACATCCACGCTAATCCTCCTCTTTTTGCTGTGGAAGACCGGCTCTGAGCTAACATCTATACCAATCCTTCTCCTTTTTTTTTTTTCCCCCAAAGCCCCAGTAGATAGTTGTACATTATAGTTGCACATCCTTCTAGTTGCTGTATGTGGGACGCGGCCTCAGCATGGACGGAGAAACTGTGCGTCAGTGCACGCCCGGGATCCTAACCCGGGCCGCCAGTAGCGGAGCGCACACACTTAACTGCTAAACCACGGGGCCGGCCCGGTAATAGTGTTTTCAAGAGCCCAGAGCCATGGGCACTTTTACCCTGATGGTGAGTATGTATATTGTAGAAACTGTGTGAGGGCAATTTACACACCTAAACGTTTACATTGTACATACCCTTTCACAGACCCTCACTAGGAGACACTGTTCTAAGGAAATAATCAGATATGCCACAGAAACATTTAGCCACAAGGATACTACTTACAGAATTGTCTGTCATACTCACACATTGGAAACATTCAAAGTGTGCAACAGTAACAGGTTGAAAAGTCGATTGTTCCACAACCACCTGGTGGAATACTATATAGACATAAAAAATGATTTTGTAGTTGAAGAACAAGCCTTTGCCATATTAAATGAGGAAAACTGGTACTAAGTTGGTATTCCCTGTGTGCTGTAATTTTCTTTGGTTTTCAAATACTTATATACATAGAAAAATAAGAGTGAAAGCTTATGAAATCAAAATATTAACAGTGGATATCACCGGGCAGTGTGATTATGGGTAATTTCTGTTATTTTATTTTAATGTTGTGTTTTTCTGTATAATCTAAATTCCATTGCTTAATAAGAAAAAGATAAAAATAAATATTTTAAATGACCATCATAGAAGGAAAAGATAAAATATCAATTAAGCAATATTGCTGTGACGATGGACCTTTCTCCCCACAACTGTTGTTTCTAAATACCATGAAGGAATTTAGATTCTCAGGCTATTTCTGGCCTGGGTACCGCTGGGCTATATCGACTCTCCGTGGGAGGATGGGTGTGAGCTCCCTGGTATTTGGGAACCCAGATATCATTCATCTGCAAGCTCCCCACTGGCACAGAAGCCACATTGTATTGCAACAGGAATTTCAAATATGAGTCATTTCTCATTGCTTGTGTATTGGGTTTCAAAAATGCCCGAGCACCACACCACATGTAATCAAAGAGCCTCTTCCAAGATATCTTACCCTCACAAAAACTCAAGAGCTAAAGATCACATTAGGAAGAGAGAGTGTCCTGTCTCTGGCAAATAGAGGTTTAAAATATTTGTCACAGAAATTTAAAGACAAAATTCAAAACTAATGTTCATCTACATCGAAACTAGTAACTCTGTCCACACGAGGATCCTGTCAGGTGGCACTCAGAAGAGGCTTGGTGTTCCAGCCCTGGAGCTCGGGTACTGAGCTCCCCACAGATCCCTCGGCTCCCTGGCCCACAGATTCCCGTTTGGCTTGACTCCAGCTCTGTGAGCCCAAAATTAGCTTCCTGATTTTACTGACAAGGAAACTAATCCTCCGGATGCATCCAAGGTCATCTAGGGTGGAATCAGGATTATGTCTCTCCAACTCCAAAACCATGCTCATTCTAAAGACAAAATAAAATTAGAGTGTTCATTAAAAAAATGTATTAAATATTACTAGCAATAATTATAGGCTTCCTTCAGTCCCTGAAGCCATCTCTTGTTCATATACAAAATTCAAGCCATTTGAGAAAACCTTTTTAGACCAAATTAGACTCCAGGAAGATTTTCATGAACATATGACCGAGTTCCTCTGCACTACCAAGCAGATCCCAACAGGGAGCCATGGTGCTACGACAGGCGTTTCTCTGTGGAGCCCTGCGTGATCATCCAGATCATCAACTCCTGCTCCAACCTGCCCCTGCAGGCTTTTTATTCCCTCCCCTCCTGTTCTGGGCCCAACACACATGGCTTCTGCCTGAAGTTCTTCCTGGGCCCCGCACCCATCAGAACGAATCGTTCCTTTCTCTCCTTCTTCCCTGCCAAGGGCTCCAAGTAGACATGCCTTGGTACAACATTGGGTATTTATAGCAACATCTCATGGAGGTCACTTATGTGGCATCCTTAAATATATCAAATAAATTTTAAAAATAAAATTAAAGCAACAAAAGTCTCTAAGTATCCCTAAAAATATCATGAAATCAATATACTAAACTTTGTATTTTGCCCCTTGGAAAATGCCTCAAACACTGTTCAGAACCTATATACTCTTCCTTTAAGTGCAATATTTTAGGGCCTCACTTGCCCCTTTAATGGTTAGTATAACTGTTTTGAGTCTTCTGGTCTGTGCTGTGAGGGAGACGATCAACTCTGGATCTTCTGTGCATAATGCCGCTATCCCAGGCAGCAGAAGCTACCCCAAAGCTACACAGATTGGGAAGCATCTCTTTCTCAGACAAAAATACCACAAATATCTTCTTGGGTTATGGGCTGTTTATTTGTTATAATTTGGGGAGTACTGAGAAGATGTCAAGCCCCAATACACACACAGCCAACACCCCTCCACGCACAGCTTCTGCAGCCCCTGTGTCTCTGGACTTCCACACAGAGCAGCGGGTAGGGTTTAAGTGCAAGTGCCAGAGGAGCTGCAAGTATGAGATGCAAACACTGCCAGCAACTCTTCTGAAAGCGACCGTGTAGTAGCAGAGAAGAGAGAGGAGAAAGCCGCAGCTCAAAGCCCTCAGTGTGCAGGAAAATGGGGAGAAGGACATGCTCTTCCTGCCTTGAAGAGGCAGCCTAAACTAACCTCTCAGGGGTCCCCAGGGCTTCTCACGCATGAGGACCTTCCCTCACCTGTTGCTATTACTATTAACAAGTAAATGTGCAACCATAGCCTTCTTTGATTAAAACTGGGCATATTATTTCAACCTGCTTTCCCACCCCAAAGGAAACCTTCCGGATCCCACACTTCTGTAACTGTGGAATTCCTTTTTGACCTATAGTCAGACAGTAGACTGCTATTACAAAGATCGCTTTTAAGCTGCCCCCATTCTCTTGTACAAATCATTTCTCTTAATTTTATTATAAACCACCAATACAATATAGAGCTTGCTTGCCACAAAACCAAAACATGCATTTTTCATACACGTACATCTTTTTCTATGAACGTAGCTCTACAATTTAAAGCATTCTATGAGCTGTAGAGTTCCTGATATTATGGGCCAATTAGGTTCCCATTTCTTATTGTTATGTGAAAATTCACACCAATAATATATTGCTAAATCTTTCCTAAAGGTAAAAACAAATCATGTAAACACACAGTTCCCTCTTTTCTCCCCATTTCTATCATCGCGCCAGCATTTTCTCAGTGGCCAGCACTCATAACTTCAAGTCACCTCTCACTCGTTACTTTCCATCATGTCCCACGTGGTCTTTTTCAAGGTCTGTGCTCCCCTCCTGAGTCTGTTGTCCCCTCCTGGGGGCAGGTCTTGATCACTTCTCTGCTGGAATATCACGGTGGCCTCCTATTTCTTTATACCTCTTTCTGGCCTCCTCACAAGTTGAATTCATCCACTGAAGGAATGGCTTCGACTCCATCACACACCTCTTGAAAATTCTCCATGGCCTGCAGAATCAAATACAGTCACCTGCTGGGACCCAAATGGCTGGGGTCGGGGTTTGTGGTACTCGTGTTGTCGTGGAGAACCAGCAAGAGAATGCCGGTGGGGTTTCAAACCTGTGGGAGGGCAGCGAAGTGGCTTAAATTTTATATAGATACATTTATAGACGATATAAATATAGACATAGATGACAATATAGATATAGATGCAGATAGGTAGGTATAGATATATCTTTTATTTTTAGGTACTAACGTTGCATAATTCCTTATGGAGATGTCAAATCTTCGTGAATTCCTTCAGCGAACTGCAACCTCTGAGATGACAACTATATGAATTTTTACAGATATCTGTACCTGAAACTTGCAAAGTGATGCTATTTAAATATTTGTGCTAAAATCTTTATAGAGCATTCTTTACTTTACAAACTTTACTCCAATTAATTAATTCTTCTGCTATTGTTTCTTACTTAATAGCACATGTATATCAAATTTTTTTTTCGCTATTTTAATTTGCCTTTTCTCTTTGTATTTAAATTACTATTTTATTCCTAATTATTTTCTTTCTTTTTTTTTTTTTTGTGGGGAAGATCAGCTCTGAGCTAACGTCTGATGCCAATCCTCCTCTTTTTTGCTCAGGAAGATTGTCCCTGGGCTAACATCCGTGCCCATCCTCCTCTACTTTATAATGGGACGCCACCACAGCATGGCTTGATAAGCGGTGCGTCGGTGCGTGCCCAGGATCCGAACCTGCGAACCCCAGGCTGCCGCAGCAGAGTGCACACTTAACTGCTGCACCACGGGGCCGGCCCCTATAACTATTTTCTTATATTGTGCAATTTCTTAGATCATCTTATGTTTATATTTTTTATTATTTCAGCTTTCTATATTGTCTAGCAGATATGATTGGTTCTGCTTTTAATTGCCATTATATTTTATTATTTTATACCACTTTTATTGCCATATTCATTTTCTGTCTCCTTTGTTCTTAACTAATTTCATCTATTTATTTTATGATTTTTGAATAGGTAGCAAGTACACCTGTTACAAAATTCAAGAGGTGCAAAATAGCATATAGTAAACGTAAATCTGGCTTTCGTCCCTACCCCATTGACCAAGTTATCAGTTTCATGCACATCCTTCCATAGATATTTTTTGTACATAGAAACATATATATTATTAAAAATTCAAATTATAGAATATGCTACATACTGTAATGCATATTGATTTTTCGTCTAACATATCAATATTTACAATCTTCCATAACAGTATATTTACAGTGGCTTTACATTTTTTTAAATAGCCTTTATTTTTTAGAGCACTTTTAGGTTTATAGAAAAATTTCACAGAAAGTATAGAAAGTTCCCGTATCCTCCCTCTCCTGCACAGTTTCTCCTATTATTAACATCATGCATTAGTGGGGTATATTTTTTAAAATTGATGAACCAATATTGCTACATTATTATTAATTAAAATTCATAGTTTATGTTAGAGTTCACTCTTTGTATTGTATATTCTACAGATTTTGACAAATGTATAATGACATGAATCCATCATTATATACAGAGCAGTTTCACTGCCCTAAAAATCCTCTGTGCTCCACCTGTTCATCCCTCTCTCCCTCCTAATCCCTGGCAACCACTGATCTTTTACTGTCTCTATTTTTGCCTTTTTCAGAATGTCATAGAGCTGGAATCATACAGTATGTAGCCTTATCAGATTGGCATCTTAGCCAATATACATGTAAGTTTTCTACATGTCTTTTTGTGGCTTGATAGCTCATTTCTTTTTATCACTGAATAATATCTCATGACATAGATGTGCCGCAGGTTATTTAGCTATTCATCTATTAAAGGACATTTTAGTTGCCAATTTTTGCAATTATTAATAAAGCTGCTATCAACATTCACGTGCAGGGTTTTGTGTGGACATAAGGATTCAATTCATTTGAGTAAATACTCAGGAGTGATGGAAATACTGTGTATGATACTGTAATGGTGGATACATGACATTTTGCATTTGTCCAAACCCACAGAATGTACAACACAAAAAGTAAACCCTAATAAACTATGGACTTTAGCTAACCATAATGTATCAATACTGGCTCACCAATTGTAACAAATGTGCCATACTGATATAACATGTAAAAACAGGGGAAACTATGTCTTGAGGATACCGATGGGAATTCTCTGTACTATCTGTTCAATTTTTCTATATGCTTAAAACTGCTATAAAAATATGGTCTATTAATTTAAAAAAGGGATATTTGTTGTTAATATTCCAAGAGACTCAAATATACTACCCTTTTTTGCAACTAGATGCCAATAGTAGACTCCGTCCCTCCTCATCATTAATGAATCACAAACCATATATCTACTAGGAGCCTCAGGACCAAGTGAAACTGACAGTTGCTTTCAAGTATCTCTTTCCTTTTGACTACATTTTAATTCTAAAGACTTCAGTGTCTTCAATAAAGTCCCTCCTGCTCCCTTTACTGTGATTTCATCTAACTGCTGATAATAAAATTATCCCTATAAAATTATTCAATAAACATCTATATATTTATGGAAAATCTACCATGTGCCAAAGATTCTACTAGGTGATTTAAACATGTTTTCTCTAATCCTTACGACAACCCTTCAAGTTAGGTAGTATCACCCCCATTTTGTAGCTTGGGAAACTGAGCCAAAGACTTAAAGGGACTTGCTATTGAGCAAATAAATATGAAAAAGTCCATAACCTAACATGTCCTATTTATAAAGCCATAGAAATTAGAGAGCAAACCTCTTGCTTCACACTTATGGAAAAAACCAGAAATATTAGTTCAGGGGATTGTCCAACTTCCCGGAAGTACCTAGGCGTAGGGGCAGGCCTGGAGCCCAATTTTCTTGACACCAAATCCATTGTTTTTCCCCTGGAATAATGGGGCCCCCTGGAGACGTGTCCCACTCTCCCAGACGTGACACCACCACAGTCTTCTTTCAGATTTGCAGTCAGCTACCCAGTCAAGCTTGAACTTTCATTTGGTTCCACATTTAGAAATAATATTCCACATCCCTCTGCAGCAACCACCTCTCTTGAAACAAAAGAAAAATAAAAAATATTTGGAGACCACTCTTTAGAGATTATAAATTTCCACTGAAATATTAACACTGTCTATTAGGTCACATTATAGTCAATTGTGCAGAAGAAGAAAACCTATTCAACAACATTATTTAATGGCATTTTGATGTGTGATTTGCTAGACACAATGATGAATGCAAGGATTGAGCAATAGAGTGTATGAAAAGCAAACAGCTCTCCTGTGATGTTTACTTCTCAGGCTTAAATGAGCTCAGCACTCACGAATGATCTGCCCTGACATTGGAATCCAATTGGAGTCTGGAATTACTGTAACTGTTTTCGGCTTGGGTGATTTAATCAGCAAATCTTCAATAGTGTAATATGCATGTACTGAACTGATTCCAGACTGAACAGTCTGATTTATACACACTACTTGCAGACAACCATTTGTGGCATGCACACTAGCATCTGTTTGCCTGCATCTTTATAATGCAGACACCCATGGTAATGTGTCAGAGCAATTGAAGCCTATGCTTGATATCAGTAAACCCAAACAAAGAGACGGACGCAGGAGACGATTCAAATGAGCAGGGTGTTTTGTTTTATGGATTTTTTTAAGGACTCTGAAAAGCATTCACTCACTTATTTAACAAATATTGACATGTGCTTGCAGTCAAGCATTGTGCAGGGTTCAGAGAGATCAGGGCAGGAGGCAAGAAAGCAGAGAGAGAGAAATAAGACGTGGCTCCTACGAGCACGGGATAAAACTGTCAGATTGTATTAATCAATTGAACACAACCTAAAAAAGGGATACCTTAAAACATTAGGACTGCCAGTCACCATTGGAATGCGGGCTCTCGGCTATGTGGTGGTACAAGGCATTAAAAATATCCAGTGAATTTTATTTTTCCATGATTGCCATATTTTACACTCTCTACTCCCACCCTCTGCTCCTCATTCCATTTCAGACGAAATGCGCTGGGCTCCTGGCCTCCTAAAATAGAGGAAGCAGGACTGAGACGAAACAGCCTGTCAGTCTCCTCCTGGCTTTGAGATCTAAAACCCTAATGCCTCAGGGGAACGTAGGAGATTCCAGACAAAGTGTTTA
Organism: Diceros bicornis minor; assembly: GCF_020826845.1. Classification (NCBI taxonomy): domain Eukaryota; kingdom Metazoa; phylum Chordata; class Mammalia; order Perissodactyla; family Rhinocerotidae; genus Diceros; species Diceros bicornis. The sequence goes on along the minus strand of NC_080751.1, from coordinate 73,683,328 downwards.
AGAAAACAGGGATGAAAGGAGAGCTTTCACTTTTCTCCTGACCACCACCATATCCTCACTGTTGTGAAGATTCTCCAAGCTCTTGGAAAGGAAAGATAAAGGGTGAGAATAGAGCTGCAGATGGCCACGGGTCCTGTTCCCTGGTCCCTAGCAGGAACCCCAAGGTGGCAGCAAAGCCAAAACAGGTGAGAGCTCTGAAGTGGATCTGGGGAGACAGGGCTTTGCACGGTGTTGGCAAGATGCTCATGCCCCAGCGTGACACACAGAGGCAGGAGGACTCCGCCAGCATGACGCCCAGTATTGGAGAGAGCGCCCAACGGGCGAAGTGAAACACGATGATGCCTCGATGAAACACGATGATGGGCTCCACGTGGGCCAACTGCCGGATGGCCTGGCGGTGGAGACCTCAGCAGGAGAGACTTTGGAGCACAGGTGACTTCAGAACCAGATACACCCCCAAACAGGATATCTTATAACATGTGCCCTCAGACTTTTAGTTCACCATAGTAGAAGAGTGGATCCCTAAGTATCTAAGAATTAGTCTCTGCCAGCTTGGTTGATTGGAGACTCAAAACAAAAATTATGCTGAATTATACAAAAAAAAATAAAATTATATTTCTTGCAACATCTGAGTTAAGGACTAAGATATATAGCTATTATACCTGATTGGTAAATTCTAAGGAATTCAAAAAATTTAAAGTCATAAGTCCTTTCTCCATCCTAAAATTTAAAAAATGGTATTAAAAAAACCTCATAAATGCTTCTGTAAAAGATGCTACATGTCTATCTCCCCCTTTAAACAGCTCACAAAAAGCAAAGAAACAATGGAAACAACTTTGAATAGCATTGTAAAGTCTTAGAAGGGGAAGTCGTCCAGGAAACCACTTTGTTCTGCAGGCACAGCTGATGCGTGTGGAGCTCTGGTGCTGGGGAAGGGCGTGGGGTTGGTCCTGGTCCCTTCGTTTACCAGCTATGCAACTTAAATATGCTGTCAGTTACTTCTGTCTGTGTTTTCTTGTCCATCAGTGAGGAAATGACATTGGGTTGGATGCATCTATGCTATGAGATTTTGGTGAGCGTCATATGAGACCAGGTATTTGAAGCATATTGTACAGACTGTGACTTCTTGTCTGGAGGGGAGTCCAGGAGATTCTACTTAACGTATCATTTTTATTATGTTGGTTTTTTTCCCCTCATTATGTTGAACCCCTGATAAGCAGCAGGTTCAACACCCTTCCTCAAATCTCGTTGTGAAGGGTTCTCTGTCTACTGACTTCCCTCGTCTTCCCAAAGCGTCCACTTAGTCTCTACCCGGACTTGAGCAAAGCTTCCTGCTAGTCTGCCTGCCTCCTCCCCTCTCTCCTTGCTCCCCACCTGCTTTCTTTCCTCCCCTCCTCTCTGGGTGACTGGGTGGTGCACTACAGTGACACAGGCAGCCAGGACAGTGTCGATGCTCCACTGGTTTTCAGTCTATCAACAAAGAAGAATGTACAAAGTCAGTGGAATAAAGGGATAGACATATAATGATAGAAGACACATGTAGAATAAATCATATATACATCATATGTGTGTATGTATGTTATATGTACATATATACACAAGTATGTGAGTGTGTGCGTACATACACTCAGGTTGGGCGGGGAGCTCAGGGGGGTTAGTAAATTCTCCTTTGAGGGAGTCACAAATGCTTCACAGCAGACATAACACTTAACTATTGAAAAGTTGACTGCTTTTTGTTTCCACGTGGAGCAAGACATCAGAGAAGATGGGGAGAAGGTATTTCGGGGATCTCAGGGGGGTCTCCACAAGCAGCTGCTGAGATGGAGTTGGGGTACAGGAGGTTCTGAGCAACTGGCACTGGAGAAAAAAGGGAAGAAGCAGGACTTGGCAGAGGGAGCAGGGGGCCGGCGAGGAAGGTGGGCAAGGTCTCCCACTCGGGGGGCTGGGGAGCCCTGGAGTGTTTGCACTCAGATTTGCCCCACAGTGGCAAGGCCTGGACCCCCACCTCATGTGGTCACCGGCTGCAGGCAGCCCTGGAAGGGCCTGGCTTCAGGGAGGTGGCTCTGTGCAGCTAGCAGACCCTGAGGGACCCAACAGCGGGGGGCTGGCTGTATTCTGGATGTGATACCCACCACTGGACAGCAAGTTCTTCCCTGAAAAGGGGTTCAAGGGGTGTCCGGGTGTTGATCCAGACCACCTCTGTGCAGCTCCACCCACTTCTCTCTACACGGATGGGGAGCAGCAGCTCCCAGGTTTTGTGGGGGGGCCTCTGTCTCTGGGGAAACACATGTCTATTCATCAGGGTTCTCCAGAGAAACAGAACCAGTAGGATGGACACATATATACATAAATATATGGAGAGAGAGACAGAGAGGTTGATTGACTTTCAGGAATTGGCTAGTGGGATTATGGAGGCTGGCAAGTCTGAAATCTGCAGGGCAGGCTGGCAAGGCTGGAGTCTCAGGGAAGAGTTGACGCTGCAGCTTGAATCCGAAGGCCGTCTGGAGGCAGAACACCCCCTTCCCCAGTGTTTTTTGGATCTCAGTCTTTTATTCTATTAAGGCCTTCAACTGCTTGGATGAGGCCCAACCACATTATGGAGGGTTACCTGCTTTACTCAAAGTCTATTGATTGTAAATGTTAATCTCATATAGAGAATACTTTCACAGCAACATCTAGACTTGTGTTTGATGCAACATCTGGGCATCATAGTCCAGCCGAGTTGACACCTAAAATAACCTGTCACAACATGGAAGACAGACGTGAGGGGCCCTGCTGAGACCATTGATCCAGCAACCTCAACTCGTGCTCATTCTGCCTTCCTCCACTTCGACTCTCTCGCCTCTCCCCTCAGCTACGCTCCTTCTGGACTCAGTGACCATGGGGGAACCCAATCGTCATGCCTGAGCCGCCGATCAACATGCCCTTCTCATGCCAGAGTCACTGTCCCTGTGCCTTTAGGATGCCAGTTGGCTAAGGAGCCCCAAGAGTCAACCAGGTGGATCCCCTCTGCCCCCACCCTGAAGCAGTGGTAAGCCAGGTCTGCAAGAGCCACTTCTGCCGTCAGCCCCAGCCCGCAGGGGACAGACACCGCCAAAGTTCTAGGGAGGCTAGTGCCACTCTCACTTGGCAAATGATGTGTCCCCTGGGCCTTTCCAGGGAACATAGTCACCTGCAGCCAACCTGCCATGTAGTCGGGCATTGTGCTCACAAAAATTTAATTTTAAATGACAGTAATGGTGATAGTGACGATAACACGAGGATGAGGGCAATGCGAAATACAGATAAAAGTCAGTTCTCATTCAGCTCTATTTGCTGCTAAAATTCAAGAATTAACTAGAACAAACACACTGAGGCCTGGACACAGATGGTCTCCCTTTCACTTTGAAGGAGTTAAATTATTTAAGTTAAATCCAATTTACCAGGTAAACCCAGGTATGCAATATTTAGTCTTAGTTTATCCACCAAAAGAAGAAGATCAATTAACTGCAATAAAAACAATCAAAAATATCTATAACCTCTCTCTGGAAGATCTCATTTTAACTTGTAGAGAGTTTTATCCAACAATTTTAACATTCTTTTAAAAAAAAGTGTTTCTTTATGAAGAAAGCCATGACAGACGTGTAACCACCCAGTGGGAGCACAGAGCAGTCGTAAAGAAGCTTTGTATCAGCATGATTTTACTCGACATAAAATCCGAGATAAATTTTGATAGCGATTATGAAAGATTGTTCCAAATTTTCTACCCTGGCACAATATTTAGTATTAAAGGGTTTTCCAGGTTAGCAAGTTTGTTGTTGTAGGTATTTTGCTGAAACAAAAAGCAGACATAAATTGAAAATCTATAAATGCATTCATATGTAATGAATCGAGGCTGCTCCTAATTAGTAAAGGAAAAAAAAAATTGCAGAATGTGGAAGGACTTCATTGGCCTTGGACAAAAGCATCTGAATTCATTTTATTTCCTTTAAATAAGCGTGGATCGTGCTTTCAGAGCTCCATGCAAGGGACGATATCAGAGGTGCAGATTGGAGACTCTGCGTTTCCCCGGCATGACAGGCTCGCATACTTGACAGCTACTGGAAAATCTTGCAGTTCTGCTAATCCCATGAAAGAGAAATTTAGACGTTTGTGTATTAGGAGCAGCCGTTTTGTTAGAACTCTACCAAGAAAATCTTTTTTGTTTCTTCCTGTGTCCCCATTTACAAAGAGGCAAATGATTAAATTTGCTTCACCGAATTAAGCTTGCCCAGATTCCTGCTGGGCACTGGGGAGAATTTCTGGAATACCACCTGCAGGGCAGCTGCTCTTTTCTCCATGGCCTGAATATCATTAAATGGCGTCAGCCTCCTGACAGGCTGTTGGAAATTTTCGTTTGCCACAGGGCTACTCTGGGTTTTGGGGAAATGGGAAAAGTGTAAGGCCGCGTTCTGGGCAGAGCAAACACCCCAGTGGTTCAGGAGAAAGGCTGCCGATGAATAGAGTGCAGAGCCGGCCATGAGGAACCAGACTCTAAGACTGGAATAGGAAAGAAAGGGAGGGAGGAAGAGAAAGAAGGAGAGAGGGAGGGAGGGAAGGAAGGAAGGGAAGAGGGAAGAAGAGAGAGAAAGGAAGAAAGGATGGAAGGAAAAAGGAAGGAATGTATCCATCCTTCTCTTGCGCTGAGGTTACATCCACTGGTCGTCCATTTTCATGTGAACTTAGCTGATTTCATCCTAAGGTAGTACTTGGAGGAGCCATCAGAGCATCTAATAACCGGAGTTGGGAATGTGCTTGTGAATCTTGTTCTTGTTTCTCTTTGTCCAGCATTAGGCTCGCCATAGGAGTCCTGTGTACATCAGAGCAGTAAGGCCTCACAGTTCATCACCATAGATATTTACACGGGAACCAGTTACCCAGGTGGAAAGTCCCACACGAATTCCCTCCTGCATGATCGCAGGGCGTGAGCTTCCTAGCCCACAGAACACTGCAACTTTAACGAAGCAAAACTCTGACCACTCACATTCCTAGACAGAAGTACTGAAAAATGCTACCCATCCAAATGTGAGAATATGTCACAAGAGTGCAGCCTTCTCCACAGTGTGCTATCCCATCAGTGAAAACCCGTGTTGCTAGGACCTTCAGCTTACCAGGAAAAAAATACGGCTGCATTTTAGTTGACATAAAACAGAAGAAGGACCACAAAACCAGTGCATGCGAGAACTTGGGAAGGAAAAGAAAACAACAGACAGATTTTTATAGAGAAAACTGCCGGGGCACAGTTATTCTCAGTTCAGCAGCACGACAGCCTCGGCACCGAAATCCTGGACGCGCAGCTGGGGTCAGAACTAAGGGATCCTTAGTATCCCTCAGGATACTAAGCCACACTCAATCGGTAAGAACAAAAATAATTTGTACTCATGTTCACTATGCTACAATTATTACAACAGAAAAGAACACGTATCACTCAACATCTAACATGGATGAATAGGCAAGATTGCTCAGGTCCCGCTCTGTTTTAGGCTTATTGGAATTTACATTTCATACTTTGCTGCGGTTGAAAACCTGCATTCCATAATTGTAAGATGAGCGAGGGGAGAAGAGCGACTGCACCCACCGAGCATTGTTGATATAAGAAAAACAGGACAGTCTCTACCCTCCCAGAATTCCTTCTAGACAAGGGGACTTCATGTTTTCACTGATATTTCACAATACGTCTCATAGGATTTGTAAAATACTGAACTCACATGTTCCTGACCTACTTCTGAATAAACAACACCGGGGCCCCCATAAATTGAAAATAACACTCTGCCCACCTTCTCCAGCTGCTGAAATCCTACTCAGCCTGAAGGGCCAAGATCAAATACCCTTTGCTTTCTGGAGCCATTCACGATCCCTCTGGTCAGAGTTAACCGCCACCCTCGGTTTCTCCGCAGTGTTTCTGACCCACCTTCGGGAAGCTGCTGCAAGACATTTTTTGTTCACCTGTTTGCATCCCTGACTCTCTCTCTAGATGGTCAATCCTTGAGGATAGAAACCACGCCTTTTAATAATGCTGTGGTTCTCTAGTACGTGAGACAGTATCACAAGCTTCATAGATATTCAGTAAACTTTGTTAAAATGGATTTTGACGTCGGCTCTGGAGTCAGACAAATCAGAGTTAGAATCAGGCTCTATCACTTATTATCTGCATGACTAGAGGAAAGCGATTTGCCTTCTCTGAGTCTTAGCTTCCTTAGCTTTAAAACAGAATTCTTAATCCTTATTTTATTAGGTGGCCATGAAGATTATATAAGGTAAATGAAAAAACCTAACATGCAGTAGGCCCAAAGCTTTCTCCTTTTTCTTTTCTTTTTCAGCTTTATTGAGGCATAATTGACATATAAAATTGTAAGATATTTAAAGTGTACATCATTGTGATCTGATATATGTATACATTGTGAAAGAATTTCCCTCCACATAGTTAATTAACACATCATCACCTCACATATTTATCTTCTTTTTTTTTTTTTTTTTTGGTGAGAACATTTAAGTTCTACTCTCTTAACAAATTTCCATTACACAATACAGTGTGACCAACTATAGTCACCATGTTTAACATTAGATCCTCAGACCTTATTCACCTTATAGCTGAAAGTTTGTACCCATTTGCCAACCTCTCTCTATTCCCCCACCCCAGCCCCTGGAAATTACCTTTCTACTCTTTGTTTCTATGAGATTGAGTTTTTGTTTTTTTAGATTTTACATGTAGGTGATACCATGCAATACTCGTCTTTTTTCCTGTTTGGTTTATCTCACTTAGCATAACATCCTCAAGGTCCATCCCTGTTGCTGCAAATGGCAGGATTTCCTTCTTTCTTATGGTAGGGTAATATTCTATTGTTTATATAGATATAGATATAGATATAGATATAGATATAGATATAGATACCACATCTTCTCTATCCATTCATCCATTGATGGACACTTAGCTTGTTTCCATATCTTGGTTATTTTTCTTTTTCTTAACTCTCATTCCAATATCATACAGTTTAGGAAGGTCTAAAAGTCAATTGACACTCTGTTACCATAAAGAAATCAAAACATCTGTCTTTTGAAGGGATTGCATTTTGGTTTCTTGCTGGAAACAATTCTTTTTGTACAAAGTCAGGAAAGTTAGAAAGAGTTTAAATCACCATAGGAGAAATTTATTGGCCAGTTCCAAGGAGTTGCTTGTTTCATGGCCTCTGTGATTCTCGCTTATAATTATTGGCATAATAAACAAAACTATAGCACTGCTTTTCAAGTGTAGGTGAAGTCTACCTGAAGAATATTTGACTTCTCCACAGAGACAAGGATCTAAACCAAATATGTGAAAATAGTCCTAATTTAACAAGAAGAGAGGACTGGATGGGCAAACATGGCTTGTAAACTGAGACGTGTTCACACTGAACCATGAGATCTGCCCTTAATCACCAACATTCAACCTCTGCAGTTCTGGCCCTTTCTAGAGAGTTCAGCTGAAACTCTACAGCGACCTAAGAGTCTGGGAGACACAACACTCGTAGAGGCCTGCCCCCAGCTCCACTGCTCAGACAGTCTGTGCTCCATCCAGGGGAGCAGCCCCCTCAATCCTACCATTTGGATGTCTCAGATTTTGGTTTAACTCGAACATGAGTGTTGTGCCATAAGCTCACACCTCACATCGAAGGACACTGGAAGGAAAAGAGGCCTCTCAGTATTGGATTAACTTTGTAAAACTATCACGGAAGGTGCTCTTCACAAAAGAGTCCTCTCCTTATGAGATTTCATGGGCAAAACAATTCTCCCACATCTCAGGAATAAGAACACTGTATTCTGAAAAAGCCTATGGTTTGCTTTCGTGTTATGGACACCAGGAAACATGTGACGGATCCTGTTTCCCGTTTTGGCTTTGACTACTTGCTAACTTGAAGCCAAATGTTTGTCCTTCTATGAATACTGGGCCTCCTGGAACGCATGTGAGGGACCAAGCTTAACTACTGTTATATTGGCTTTTTCTAATTTTATTTTTCCTTTGTCTAGAATTTCTTACATTTTGATTTTAATCTATTATTTTACACACATTTTTGTAAACTGCCTGAATTCCATTTTTAAAAAATTTAAAAAACAACATTTCTGTCACTCTGGCACTGCTCTGTGGGTGGCGTGCCCACCTGGAGGTAAGGGTTTGATAGGGAACCTCTTAAATCTCAAGTTCATGTGCCTGATGCCCAGCAAGCCAAACACTGAGACATCGCTGCTTGAAGATGAGAAAGGTTTATTCAAATTGTCCAAAACGAGTAGGTGGGAGCCTGGGTTCGCTCAATCCACCTCCCTTAGAACAGAAAGCAGGGGGTTTTATAAAGCTAAGGGGCTTGGCAGGAGGGACTTCAGGAAAACAAAGAGGTCACTCCTTTTTTTTTTTTTTTTAATAATTTTATTTATTTATTTTCCCCCAAAGCCCCAGTAGATAGTTGTATGTCATAGCTGCACATCCTTCTAGTTGCTGTATGTGGGACTCGGCCTCAGCATGGCCGGACAAGCGGTGCGTCGGTGCGCGCCCGGGATCCGAACCCGGCTGCCAGTAGCGGAGCGCGCGCACTTAACCAGTAAGCCACGGGGCGGCTCAAGGGGTCACTGCTAATAAGCCTCTGGGCAATCTGACTTTTGGGCTTCAAATAGCTGCTGAGGGCCGGCCATTCGTCTGGTGATCGGCCATCCGGCCATCCGGCCATCCGGTGATGGCAACCTCCCCGAAGGCATTCTCTTTCTTCTGCAAAACAGAAGGCAAATCCTCGAGACCCCTGAGTCACCCCTCAAGTTATAGAGGAAAAATAGCAAACTGGTTTAATATCTACAGTACCCCTCAGATACCCGGCTTCAGGTTTAGTTAGGAGACAGTGAGGGGTTGGCCTGAGAAGGAAGGGCAAGGCCTTCTTTAGGAGGCCCGGGTTGGACAGTGAGGACTTTGTCTTCAGTTCAGGGGACAGTGGGAATCTCTGAAAGGTTTTTGAGCAAGGTCTTCCTCGATTTTAGGAAGGTGGCGGAGAGCACTCCCCACATGTCCATGTGCACTGGAGTCATCACCTGGGCAGCTTCCGATTCAGGATTCAGGAGGTCGGAGGTGAGGCCTCAGAGGCTGCTTTCTAAGAAGCTGCCAGATGATGTCAACATTGCTGGTGAGGGACCGGATTTCAATAGCCAGGGCGTAGCCTGAGGAGGAAGAGACCAGATAGGAGCTATAAATCCTGTGAGTGGGAGAGCAGGGTCGAGGGAGATGGAGAGCTCAGGATACTGCGTCCACACTCTGATAAACGGCCGCCTGTGGCCAGGACGGGCGTCTGTGCCCAGAGCCCAGCGGCCTCCCTGCGTGGTCAGGAGTGCTGTGTCAGGGCCCCAGGGGCCCCTGGCCGGCCGCCACCTCTGCCGTTCAGTGTCTCTCCCTGCTGGCTCCTTCTGCACCCAGAGGCACCAAGGCTCGCGGAGCACCTGGCTCCTCTCCACCTGTAAGTGCGGCTCCTGCAGCTGAACACCTGCCCGTGCCGGGCCGCTGCCAGGGAGGCCAGGCGCCAGTGCTCTCGGGCGGAGGGTGGCACGGAAGTGGCCGGGGCTGCTGGAGAGGGTGTCGACTGGGGAGTCTGGCAAGAGGCAGCTGGCAGAGGGAATAGCCTACGGCAGGGCAGCAGCTTCAGAAAGGGGGTCTCTGGAGAGCGCTGGTTCAGGCAGGTGGCCAGGGAGCCCGGCGAGCCCTTTTGGAGAAGGGGAGAGGCGCTGTCTGAAAAAGCAGCTGAGAGGAAAGCCACGTGCTGGCGGATGGGAGCAGATGTGTCAGAAGAAGGGCGATCCTCACTTCCTCACTGCCTGCCGGCCTGGAGCTGACTGCCGAGCAGGGAGGGTGGGTACAGAGCACAGGCTTCAGAGAAATATCCCTGGAACGTGTGTCTTCAGAAAATGCATCCTGGCCTTCCTCTAAAACAAACACACAGAACATTTCATAAAAGCTGAAATACAATGTTTTCCTTTATAGGAGATAGAGAAAATGATTGTATTTTAGGGTTTTTTCTTTAAGAGCTGTTAAAAAGCCAAGTTTTTCTCATTTCATTGAGAGTCCCACTTAGAAGCCTTTTTTTCTGTGTTCAATTAAGCCACCAGAATTCTTGTGATTTTTAAAGCCATTAGTTCCATAATGAGTCATCCTGAATGACACGTGGGCTTATTAGCACAAAGATCTATACTTGAGTAACAGCTCACAGTGGTAGGTAGTTTATATACCTACGTGGACATATGCTTCATGTTTAATCACATACAATTAATTATCTTTTTATCCAGCACTCTTTTCTGACATTGAAAAAAAATTTATATATATATGTATATTTTTTGGTCAAGCGTTGTCTAAACATTAAATATTCGCTACATATCCCATGGAGATTTGACTTCAGTTTTCTACCCAGCAGCTCCTTACTCTCACTCCATACAAGCCCTCAGGTCATGCTACCCAGCTGAAGGACCTGCCCCAGTCCTGTTCCTAGGAAAGAAGTGCCAGAGATTTAATGTCACATTAACACCACTACACTGACAAGTACTGATTCTTTAAAGCAATGTCATCTTTAAAAGAGAAATTTCTCAAACGCCAGGAAGAGAGATTTTGCTTTATTTATTTGGATTAGGGAGCCAGTCAAAACGCTGAGACAAGTGAGTCTTGAATTTCAAGATTAATCTGGAAAGGTATGCAGTTCCTAATAGTGAGAGAGGCCGCACTGATGACACTGCAAAAGGTGAATATGACAGGGCTGGACACAGCACAGGTCCAGCGACTTACATGACAAGACAGCACTCACATCCTCGACCTCACCCTGCCAGCCCTCCTCCACTCTGTCCCATCTCCAGGAAACTCTGGGACAACTTGGCTCCTATGTGGATGTTTCCATTAAAAACTTCAGGAGACAGAAAAGGCCTCAACATCGTGTCTGTAAATGCACCAGAATGAAAAAAAGCAAATACTGATGTTAACACTCATTTTTGCTACCTTGTTCCAAAGTTGACCTGGGGCACTCAAATTCTCTGAGAAACTCATCCTACCTTCTAACAAGCATCTGGATGAAGATGGAATTTACATAGGCATGCGCAGGCCTCCTAGCACAGGTCTTTACCTTCTTGTAGCCCATTTGAAAACAGACAAACATATACATGCTAATTATATAGCTACATAAGTAAGGGTCCTTTGACTATTAGGGAACAAATACCTTGCATTTTCTACGTCATGCTATACTTCACAATACTAACAGAAGCAATTGTCACCCTGGGTCAGTAAACAGATCTAGACGTAGACAAGGAAGATTTTATCACTTCCGTTTTGTGGATAGGGAAAGAGTCTCAACCAATAACACGACCTTCCCAAGGTCAACCTCCAGGGAAAGACAATGACAGGTTCTAATGCTGCTTGGCTTCGGGCACACTTTTGTCGCTTCTCCGTGATTCTTGGACACAGACTGTCAGGAGGTACATTAAGGAGAAATAGTGCCCAGAATCACACCATGTTCTCTGGACTTGGAGGCCTGTGTTCTTTCAAACAGACCGCACTGCCTACCCTCCTGAACACCTGTATTTCCAGAAGGGAAGGAATATCGAGCACATTCCCTTTCAAAATGAGTAACTCTCTTTGCCTCATCTCGGTGGAAAATATTCTAAACTGCCTCTTAGAAGGCAGTTATCCAAAAATGTCTTTATGGTATTTCTTTCTAGCAGCCAACTCCTTGTTTAACACATGGGACTCAAATCTTACATGTCTATGTGTTTCCCCCACAGGACTATGAGTTCTGCGAGGGCAGGAATCCTGAAATTTCCCCTTCCCATCCCCTGAGCTCAAACCAATGTCTGGCACAGAGTAAACGCTCATTCAACATACGTTCAGCTGAAGTAGAAGGTGTATTTTCCATCAACGATCTGAATGTGGTGACCGGGATAGAATAGATGCTTAACAAACACTTAGTAAATAAATAAGTGAACGAATGATTAAAGGATATTGATACTCCCTAACAGAAAATACTGGGACATAAAGTGATCTGAAATGATTTATTTGTAATATATTCAACAGATAAATGTTCTCATTACGTGTTTAATGTGGAATATGCTTTCTGTAGTCAAAATAAACTATACTCTTGAATAAATGCTACCAGCTTTGATTGGAATGACTTCAGCAAGCATCAAGTCATTCCAAACAGGATTGGCTCTTAAGGAATTCTAAAAATCACTGGGGACTATGTCTTTTAAGTACAAGTTGTAATTTCAGCATGGTGGCACAACCGTGAGTTCTCCAGGTGTAAAATATACAACAGTTAATCCAAGGCCAGATTGAGCATCTGATCCACAGTCATAAGCTGTAGTGTGATATTCTCATGATCGCATGTTTTATAGATAGAAAAAAAGTCAAACTAGATATCCTGATTGAGCCTTCTGGAAATGTCTATTGCAGTAGAGCTCTCTCAGCATCCATGTGGATGAAGAAGAGGGAGTCACCTTTGCTGAGACTGAGGTACTGTCTCAGAACAAACTGAGTTTGGCATCACATTGTTTCTCCTCAGACTCCAAGTTTAGTGGAAGGTGAGAGATAACACAGACCCTGAATGACAAAAGTAGTCATCAACGAGATAGTCTATAATTTACTGTATTACTTATTGATGATCCCACATTATCTGTCACCTCCCAATATAGCTGACATTGCAGAACTTTATAAATAGCATGAACGATTCGAAGAGCAAAATTGGCATGACTTACCGGCACGAGTTACGGTTGAACTTCAGCGTAGTCAGACACGCCAGTGTTGTTCCTGCTGGCCTTGCATCTACTCCTGCTGCTGCTGGCTTGACAAGGACCCCAGAACTTTGCAGTCATTGCTACAGAATTCCATGCTCTTGAAATTCCATGTCTTCATTGCAACCAGGCCCCTAAACTATAAGAAAAACTTTGTCTAAGAGATATTAGTAAAGTAGATTTAAATTTGCTCTCTTTGCTTTCCATCTCTTCTTTCCAGAAAATATTCAGACCAAGACCTCCAACATTATGAACACAAAATAATCCCATCTCTGGAAGAGATGCCAACACGCCTTCTTTCCTGGATTCTACCTCAATTTCCAAAATGTCTTGGACTATTTTTGTGCAAATGTTTTATAATCATGCAGGAGCTTCATAAAGTACTTCTCAACCTCCCAATAACCTTTGGGATAGGTGGGAGGCACTGAGCCATTTTCCCACTGATGAGACTGAGGTTCATGTAGGATAAGTGCCTAGTCTAAGTTTACATATTTCGTAAGTGGAAATTCAAAGCCATAATGTCGGAACTTCTGAAGTGAAAATTTGTTTGGTAAATACTTGGCAGTGTACCTATACGTTTCAGAGTGCAGCACATGGAGCTGTGCCTATAATGCTGTCAATATCACTCAAGAAAAGCAGTGTCCACACCTTGTATGTACAGTGCAGAATATTTAGCACTCAAAATTTTGAATCAGTAGTTCTGACCAGTTAATAAAGAACATCATTGTAGAGAGAATGTGTATTCCTCTTTTTTCCTAAATAGGCAACCTGGGTGCTATACCTTGTCTCTGGATTTAAGGCAGACCACTTCTCAGTGTGTGTGGGTGGGGGGAGGGTGCTGTTTGCATGATTCTCATATTTCACTCTGGAAAACACGGTCAGATTTAGATTTGATTTATGTCAATGGAGTAGGAGTTTTTATATCTATCATGTACTTGGTCTTGAATATGTAATCTAGAACAGCTAACCATTTTTGTACAGGGTATAACAGGATTCTATAGTGTTGCTATAATTAGCATCAACACAATAAACCAGCCACAGCTGATGTAGCTGAGCAAGTAACTGTACGACCAGGAAATACTATAAATATCTTTCCTTTTATGCCTCAGATCCTATTCACTGCGAGAACCAAAAACATACACACCAATATTTCACTTATGCTGTCTTTCATTCACCCAGACTACTATTAAATATCTCCTCCTCTCTGCTCACAGAGGGTAAATAGAGGCATGCCATCTGGTATTAGGAATGACAGACCTAAGTCTTCGGAAAAACACTAAATACGCACGGACAAACTATGTCATTGCCCCAAGAAATGGAGTGACAGAACTGCAGGAACAGATATGCACCCAGCTTTGGGGACTGTAAAAGCTTTTTTGAAACTGTGACATGATCACCATTGCCTCTCTAAGGTAAGGAACTCCACCCTGAACCAGACCAATGGTGTGTTTGTTCCCATGAAAGCTCCATGAAGCACATGGGGGAGAGGGTGGATGGGCCCCAGGACTTCCCTACTTCACTCTCAGACTGATTTCTAGACTCATCCTGGATACGTCCACCCATTACCTATCATAACACTTGCTCTGAGATGTCCTCAAATTGCCTGCTTTCAAGGTTCAAAAAATTCCCTCAAGTTCTATAATGACATGTTGCAATACATAAATTTTGCAGATCTTTACAGTTTTCAACGCCCCCAAGAATGTTGTTTCGTGAGAGAGGGAGAAATCTGCCCCGAAAACTCATCCCTAGAGAAGAGAATGAAGGTGCTGGAGTTCCCTTGTTGGAAAATGCATGAGTAATGGAGATGAAGAAAGTGTCTCAATACAATACGCTTTGTGCTACACTGTATTTCCTCTAGGCCAACCCCTGTGGACTCATGCAAGATGAAAAAAACTGAAAGAGTGAATTCACTAAAATATTGGTAAGATATTGAAAACACCAAACTGCATTACGGGAAAATCACAGCCAAGTTCAGGTGAGGAATACTGTTGGAATACCAGGTACAGTGGCCTGGGCTGTGAGCGGGGTCACCATATGAGGCAGAAACAGTGAGCTAGAGAGCTACAGAGATCATGTGTCCCCTTTCTTGTTCTTGGCTCTTCTTTTTCCTGCTTTTGTCATTCTCTCATTGTGACTTTGGCCTCTGGGTTTTCTTCCTCTTTTATTCACTTTGTTCATTTAACCAAGCACAGTTGAATGCATCCTAGGTGCCAGGCACTTGGTTAATTTCAGGGCACATGCAATGGGAAATGAATACCCCCTACCTTTAAGGAACTGGAGGTCAAATAGGAAAGGCTTCTCTTTCAGCCATGGTATTATTTTTATTATTCTACCTATAATACCCACCATGATGGTGACAACAGCATTTGTGAACTGAAATTCATATTAATTTTCTTGTACTTGCCAGCTGGTCCTGCCTCCAAAATATACGGGTGAAACTGGCTGGAGGAGCTTCATTGTATCACAACGTCTTAGCACTGAAACAGGTCTTTATAAATAACCCTAAGGAGCTTCCTTTATGACAGACCTCAGGCCCTCAGTGCTTCTCAGCTGTGCTCTCTTGGCCAGCCGGGGGTGGCAGAGTGAGTAGATGTGTCCCTGCCCTCACAGACCCCCTTGTCACGGGGGGAGATTGTGGTATAAATGGTATAACAAAGGCGTCCACACAGTGCTACAGGGCTTGCAAGGATGAAGCAACAATTCTGCCTAAGATGGGCGGCGTGGTCAGGGAATGTGATTGAAAAAATGTGTCTGTGTGCTCGCAAAGCACTGTTTCAACAGCCTTCCCCTTGCTGTGCGCTGAGGAGAGAGTCAGACCCTATCGCCTCTACAGCACAGCGTACAGTCCTACACTTACCTAAGTTAACTAAGATTCCCCTTTGGCCTGAATACGACGTTAAGCAGTTCTTTTCCAGTTCTTGTGGAGTTTTACCTGAGTCCCCAGACCTTAAAAGGGGTAACATGGTGCCCGTACATCTCGAAGCTGTGACTACTAGACAGAGCCATGAAAGTCCTGATGGTGGTGAGTAACTGGACCTTCCCTCATTCCCTTCTACATCTCCTTGTTGCCTGTAAAAAAGAAATTCACTAACGGGTAAAATTCTTTAAAGAGAATATGTATGAGAAGAGAGTTCTATGGTTTTTCTACTCTCTCTCTGTATTAATTTCCTGGGGCTGCTGTAACAAAATACCACACACGGGGTAGCTTAAACAACAGAAATTTATTCTCTCATAGTTCTGGAGGCCAGAAATCTAAGATCAAGGTGTCGGCAGGATTGGTTCTTTCTGGGGGCTGATGGAAAATCTCTTCCAGGCCCTCTCCTTGGCTTCTCCATTTTCATCTTCACCCTGGGTCATCTCATGTCATCTTCCCACTATGCATGTCTGTTTCTGTCTCCAAATTTCCCCTTTTAATAAGAGCACCAGTCAAACTGGCTTAAGACCCACCCTAATAACCTCATTTTAACTTGACCTTCTGTAAAGAGTCTATCTCCAAATAGAGTTACAGTCTGAACTACTGGAGGCTAGGATTTTAACATATGAATTTGGGGTGAACACAATTCAATGCATCACAGTCCAATTCTGGCCCCTAAAAATTCATATCCTTTCACATGCAAAATACATTCACCCCATCCCAATGTCCCCCAAAGTGTTAACCCATTCTGGCATCAACTCTAAGTCCAAAATCTCATCTAAATATTATTTAAATCAGGTGTGAGTGACACTGGAGGTATAATTCATCCTGAGGCAAAATTCCTTTCCAGCTGTGGACATGTGAAACCAGACAAGTTATCTGCTTCCAAAATACAATGATGGGACAGGCATAGGATAGACATTCCCATTCCGAAAGGGAGAAATCAGAAGTGAAAAAGGTGCCGTGGGTACTGAGCAAGTTGGAAATTTAACAGTTACAATTCCATTCGATTTTAAAGTTTGAGAAGACTCCTCTTTGGCTCAATGCTCTGTCCTTGGGGTGATGGGGTGTGCCTTCATCTTCCCTTTGCCAATCTATGGGGGCTTTGTCTGGGAGCCAAGGCCGTCCAGCACCACACTGTGGATTTCTAGCCAGGGAGGGAGCTCAGGGGAGACGGGGCCCATAGGAACTGGCGCAGGACTCTAACCTGGAGAAGCCAAGGCCAGGCCTGCCTGGAGCTGGCCTAGGAGAGTGACCAGAGCAGGCGGCAGTGGGTGCAGTGTGCTCTCCCAGAATCTGGTGGGGCAAGCGTTCCAGATGGTTCTATGAATCAGACAGATGTGGAGAAAGGAGGCTGGAAGGGGACTGCCCTGAAAGGACCCTCCCACTCTAGAGAATAATGGGGGCATTTATAGCTAGAAAGAGCAGCCAAGAAGGGAGTCATCTGGAGAGGGCATCCCCCACGACAGAGAATGGTACCAAATGCAGTGGGTTCAGTCTGTACACAAAGTCTTCAGGATCCTGACACTAAAGTAGGTTGAAAGAACGTTACTGAGACTGAAGGAGAGGCACCAAAATGCTAGCTGTGGATACATGTAGGTAACTTTGATTTCTTTATTTGCTTTTTTTTCCATTCCACATTTCTTCAATGAATATGTGCTACCTTGAAATGCAGGAAGAAAAAGAAATAAATACCATAAAGAACTGGAGTCACAATTAAATAACCATCTTTAAAATATAATGAATCCACAGATGTCAAAAGTATGACTTATGAGAATGAAAACAAAATAATGTCCCCTAGTTTAGGATTTCCGTAAGAATGACACGTTTAGTAGTATAAAAACTATAAAATGCTAAGAGGCAGACCTGACCTTGGAAGCCATTGAGTCTGAAATGTTCCCGTACAGATGAGGAAACCAACGCCCAAAGTGGTTATCCACTGGTCTAAACGTTACATAAGGAGGAGGGTGACAGTCAGGTCTCCCTGACATGGAGTATGGTCCTGTCCTATGACACACTCTGCCCTCTGCACAGGTGTGTCTCCAAGGTCAGTGAACATGTGGGTGCTCTTGCTGTCCCTTCTCCCAGACCCCTGCCAGTAGATGCCCTTTTTTTTTCACTTTTGTGCAGCAACTAACAGCTCTTCTGATGGAGAACATGGATAGGAAGATTGGTGAATGCCCTCTCCAAGGAAAAGTGTAAAACCCATATCTCTACAGGTTTGCTCTGTCTCACTCTATCTCTTGTTCATGCTATGATTATTTAGAATTTAATAATTACTTGGGCTCCACACAGCTCTACCTATAGCACAAGAATAACACAAATAATATAAATGTTTCAAGGCAAGAAAACAAAGAAAGATCTTAGCTATTGCAAACGTAAAAAGATATGAGAGACAGACAGACAGAGACAGAGAGAGAGTGATTGATTCAGCAAGGCCAGAACAGAAAACAAAGTGGACACCAGAGTTCAGGAAGCAGTTAAGGGAAGATTTAGTTGATTACAGGGCTCTTGGGGGGAAGGGGTGAGGCAGCAGTTGCTGAGTCAGAAAGACAAAAGACTAGGCTCACCCCTATGCACCTTCCTCTTACATCCTTGAAATCTACTGGACACTCATTTGCAAGACAGTCACTAGCTCTCCCATGCCCCTCTTTGGGGGATGCCACCAAAAATAATGACACATTCGTAGCTCTTGATATGGATGTTTTCTCTAAGAAGAGATTAAGACACATCAACCAGCATAGTAACCATGTGTGAAGAAATCAGATTTGGTGAATTTTAAAATTGTACTTTCAAAATTGTCTATCCATTCCATTTTATTTTACACTCCCATAAACACATATACACACACACGTACTCACAATTACACACCCAAAACCACCCATATCCTCTTCTTTAGTGTGTAAGACAAAGATCCTGATACAAAAGGGAATGAAGTCTCCAGGAGAACAGCCTTCTCAGCCCTGGCGAGGGCAGACAACAGTCCTCTCTCCTTCCCGCACAGACCACAAGGCTAGGAAGTGCACTCCGTATTCACGTAGCCCCTGTCTCTCTCTTTTGTTCAGATGGGAAAGGATTAGCATAATGTGCTGGAGCCTTCTCCCCACCCCCACCCCTCGTACTCCCTCCTTTCTCTCCTGGAGCAATACATCGGGCAGTTAGAAAACTGCAGCCACTGACAGAGCAGTCTGCACTATGTAATATGGCAGCTCAGCTAACACTAAAAATACATGTTTTTAGGAAACAGTTATTTACCTGCTTTATGAAAAAAAAAAAAAAACCCCGGTGGGGCCCAGTTGAATATCTTTTCCAGAGCAGGTTTTCAAAAACAAAAAAAATTGAAGTTGAATTAATATATTTTTAATGAAAATAGGGTTTGTTTAAATTGCAAAAGAAAACAAGTTCTAACAAATGCCTGGTTAACAGGACCAGTACAAACACATGAAACAGCTTTATCTGGATCACAGACATCCCTCCTGTAGTCAGCTTCAGTTTTATTTGTGTATAGTGTGTGTGTGCACACAGGGTCATGATGTAAAAATGTACTTCATATGGCAGGTCATGGTCAAAATAAGTTTGAAAGCCACTGCCCTATGCTACACTGCCCTAATGTTCCTCTGTGTTTTTGTTAATTGTGAAAGAGATGAAGTTAGAGAGGCAGAAAGAAAAAAAAAAACATGCCTTGCTTGCATTGCAAAGGAGAGTGGATTTTGTTCAAGGGTGAAGGGCCTCATTGAACATGAAGTTGGGAATCCTGTGGTCGAAGTTGCATGTTGGAATGAAGAGTCTGGTTGCAGTGTGGGGACAGAGAGACCAATTTGGTGTCTGTTGATAAAATTCCAGTAGAGTGTTGAGGAAAGCCTACATGCACGTAGTGAGGGTAGAAATGGGCAAGAGATGGGAATGGATTCAGGAATGATTCAGGTGGGAGAAGTGACTGCACTTACTGGGGTATGTGAATGAATATGAAAATTCATTCCCTCAGTGGACATTTACAGAATAGCTGCTGTGTGTCAGCAACTACTTTAGGCATCGGAGAAAGAAAGACTAAAACAATAACAACAATAATAACACTTGTGGGCATCTTACAATGTACTGGCACTGTCCTAAGCACTTGTATTTGATCATCATAACAATTCTATGAGGTAGTCACTATCATCCCATTTTATAAATGAGAAAACTGAGAAACAGGAAGGGGTGAGCAACTTACTTAAAAGACACTGTCAAGTGAATGAGAAGACAAGACACAGACTGGGGAAAGTAGCCGCAAAAGAAACACTTGATAAAGGACTGTTATCCAAAATATACAGAGAATTCTTAAAACTCAACAATAAGAAAATGAACAACTTGATTTAAAAATGGGCACAATACTTGACAGATACCTCATCAAAGAAGATATACAGATGGTACGCAGCATATTAAAAGATGTTCCACACCAGATGTCATTAGGGAATTGCAATTAAAACAACAATGAGATACCATTACACACCTCTTAGAATGGCCAAAATCCAGAACACTGACAGCACCAAATGCTGGTGAGGATGTGGAGCAACAGGAACTCTCGTTATTGCCGGTGAGAATGCAAATGGTGCAGCCACTTTGGAAGAGAGTCTGGCAGTTTCTTATAAAACTATATATACCTCATGTACAACTATACATACATTACCACATGATCCAGCAATCCTGCTCCTTGGTGTTTACCCAAAAGAACTGAAAACTTATGTCCACGTAAAAACCTCCCTATGAATGTTTGTAGCAGGTTTATTCATGATTGCCAAAACTTGGAAGCAACCTATCACTAAGTGAAAGAAGTCGGTCTAAAAAGGCTACATACTGTGTGATCCCAACTATATGACATTCTGGAGAAGGCAAAACTATGTAGACAGTAAAAATATCAGTGGTTGCCAGGAGTTGGGGGGGAGAAGGAGGGATGATTTTTAGGGGAGAGCACAAAGGATATTCAGGGAGGTGAAACTATTCTGTGTGATGCAATAATGGTGGATACGTGTCATTATGCATATAAAAGACACTGGAACCAGAATTAAGAATTTTCCATCCAAGGCAGAATATTCCAGAGTCTTAGCTCTCAACACAGAAGCCAGTGTTTTTCAAACTTCAATAGCACCTCATTAATAGGAATTCAGTGGGTTTTAATCAACATTGTTTAAAGAAATTGAATAGAAAATAGCCTGAATTGCACTTAATAAGGAGAGATATTGATTTGTGACACGTTGGTTTCTGCTTTATATGTGCACAGCATGTGTACTAATCATGATGTAAAAAGGTGTTCTGTAAGTTTCGGAGCCCCTGCCCTGTGTTATACCACCCTACTGCTCATGTTCTAATGGAGCACACTCCTAGCTGGGTGATTCAGAGAACAAACCAGTGAGAATATCAACAAGATTATTTTAGCTACTGAAGTGCATTCTGAAGAACCCAGCAGGGTAATGACAGTCATGGGCAGTGTGTGTGCCGAGGGGAGGGGTGGCACGTGATCCAGAGCCCTCGAAGTGTTGCACCTGAGGTCTGAATGTAATGAAGGAGCCCAAGCCTTGTGGAATTCTCTGAGACAAAAATATTCACCTTATGGAGACTTCATGTTTCAGTGTATGTGTGTGAGGCGATAATTCTGAGATGGCTTCTACACTGCTATTTTAATCAACATGTATGTTGTGTCAAGCTTCACCAAGTGAGGAAAGACACGAAGAGTAGCAGTGAAGCATGGGTGTGTGTGTGTGCACACGTGCACGTGTATAAGGTAGGGTGAGTCAATTTATACCCATTACTACGTCTGAGGGACACTCAAGGGGGAGTGTCCGGAAGACAGAAGACATTCAGATCCAGACTCAGGACTCAGCTCTGAGGCAGAGACACAAAGATGTAGCCGAAGGTGGGAGAATGGAGGGTCTAATTTCCGGAGAGCAGGTCGAGAGAGAGGAAAAGGAGGGTCCTCTGGGTGGCATCTTTCAGCCACCAGGAAATGCTCGTCGTCAGAATACTTCTAAAAATGACATGTTCAACTCAATGAGTAGAATATTTACCCAGGGATACTTTTAGTGTATTATTTGCTTAGCAAAATGTTTCTTCCTCAGAGCAAAAAGGAACATTTCATATTTGTTCTCATTGTGTTATCATAATTTTAAGAGATTTTGTAGAATATCTTACCTCCTTATGTACGTCTTTATAAATGAAGTTTTTTTTAAAAGATGCAATTGTAAAAAGATAGTAATAATAACCATAAAAATAGTCGTTTGTGGCTCTAATCAAATGTAAATCTTAAGATTGTAAATATTAATTATATATCCAACAATGTTTATTGTTAGGAAAATTGCATATCTTGGTTATAAATAATCATATAGATGGATATACACACAAAAATGAAGCATATATTGGCTATAAAAAGATGTCTGAAGGGCCTAATTCTGATATACAATCAGTGGTCTAGAAAATAGTAGATAAATGTCCATTTTACCAAATGAGACATATCGTTAGAGAAGGCCACATTTTCTGTTTGTTAGCTTAAAATTCTCTTAAGTAGTTGGTCACTGCTGACGTTGCAAACATCTTTTCCCACAAATAAATACTGTTCTGTGAGAAGCATGCATGTCTCAAACATGTTCTCATTTCTCTTTAAAAAAATGTTATACTTGCTATGCTAAAATTTTCCCTTAGGAAGGAAAAAAAAAGTATACAGATGAGTTATTTATTTTGCTTTTCCTTCCTTCACTCCAAGTCTTCACAAAATTCCCCTCACACTCAATACATGGGGTGGATCCATGCTACAAAATAGCAATCTACTTAATCCTTTATGAAAATTGTGTTCCCCTGCCCATAGGAGAGAGGGAGAAATCTGCTCTAATACATTCCCACACACAGGCAACGCCTGATCCACCACCTCCCATCTCTGCACCGTGTTTACTGAACAACACAAATCACAGGCTTACCTCTCCCCCTCATCGCCTGCACACACACTAATAAGCACCCCTTACTCGGGCTTTATCTTCTCCAACAAATGACCCATCTTTCTTTGAACAGAAATTATGTCTTATTTGAAAGAGTAAATTTTAACTTATATTTCCTCTAAGAAGATCATAGCACTATGAGAATAAAGCCCATTGTTTCTCAGTCCTACTAAACTCATACAATGCTCATTCTGAAGTTAAACATGATTTTTGCTATAGAGTGAAGGCAAATAATTATTGAATTTGTCAAAGATTTTCAAATGGATTCTCTTTCAGAGTCTAAAATACAGGGTGCCATGATAGTTTGCATGAAAATAATGCAACTGAGCTCAATTATTTCAAGCCCTCTAGCTAGAGTGTGGATTTGTCATGTGTTGGGGGAAGGAGGGGTGTGGATTCACCATTCAGTCCATCCCACCCTTGATAGCTGGGAACTCTGTGAGGTGGGGGAAAAACAAGATGCAGCACTTGCCTTGCAGGAGGGGAGATGGTTTTTCACACAGTCTGTGTTTTTATACATCTTCAGACTACAGGCCACCGGTATGAATGCCTGTAAATTCTTTTGGTCTCAATGGCCCTACAAAAATAAATTGCCCACACGATTGGCCTGAATATTACAAATACCCGATGCATTGTTTTTCTTTGGGATGAATATGGGGGAGAGGGTATAATGATGGAGGTAATTTTTTTTCAAATAATGATCTGTGAAAACATGGTACCGTTTTATGTTATTAAAGTCTTCGGAAAAAATGCAATGTTTAGGTAATGCAGCATTATTTGCAGGGAGGGCGCCTGAAAGGAAGCGGGTTTGGGTAATTTTACTAGTCTTAAGCAGCTGACTTTTCTCGTGAAAAACTCCGGGCAGTATCTCAGAACTATTCCAAGTTGCCAGCTCCCCAACGCTGGAGGGGGTGAAGACAGGGATGACGACAGACAATGAATAGGAAGCGGCGGTTTTCTTTTAATTGCCTTGAAAATATCCATAGATGGGTAACAGGGACTAAATAAAGAAACACAAAGAAAAACGGGTTTGGAAGTAGCACAGCAAGCTCGACGGGGCGTGGGGCTGCTTTACACAAGCCAGCCTGCTCACTGCGTCGACGTTCTAGCAGCAGTCCGTCCCACCTTTTCACAGATACAGGAGCTATTTCGAGTGGAAACTTGGGACGCACCTGGTTTTCTCTTTGGTCTATGTTGTTCTGCTAAAATAGCGGGGGTGACCCAGAAGGCGTGCTAGCTCGTTGCTACATTTCAGGATGAGGCTGCTCCGGAGAGCGCTGGTTACTGAGAAAGGGGGTGGGGACAAAGAGGAAGAGGACTGGGAAGGAGTGAGGGAGCTTTGGGGAGGGACGGGGAGGGGGAGGGAGAGGAAAGAGACGGGGACAGGCGATGCATGGGCGGGGGCTGTGCTGAAGCTGGCTGGTCCCAGGACCCGGTTTTGAAACAGCCTCAGGAGTGGCCAGATTGAACGCGAGGACCCAGCCCCGGCCAAACCTCACAGACCGTTACTCCGGCCTCCTTCTGGGGCGGGGCGCGAGGGGGCCCGGCGCAGCCAAACCCGCACGGCAGCGTCTCCAAACACCACGGAGGAGGGAAAACACACGAAGAAAAAGGACAAAACAGAGAATGCAAACGGGGGAGGAAGAATACAGCCCCTCGGGTTTTAAATGGATTCCTTTGCCTTAGAGAAAGGGAAAAGGAGAAAAAAACCCACGTGCCCCGAGAAGGTGTTGTGTTAAAGCGCCACCTTCCGTCGACCAGGGGCGCAGCGGGCTCCCCTGGCGGGCTCCGGCCTCGCGCTGAGCCGGGGAGCGGCCCAGCCCCCCGGGGGCGCGCCGGGGAGCAGCTGCGCCCCCCCGGGGGCGGGCCGGGCTGCACTCGCTATCTCGAGCTGTGCGCGCGCCCGAGTGTGTGCACACGGAGAGTGAGCGCGCCCCGTCTGCTCACACCGACGGGCCTCCCGGGGACCGGGCACAAAGGGGAGCCAGGCCTCTCCTGGGACCCGGTCCTCGGTTCGCGTCGGCACCCGGACTGGCCCGCGGCGCCCGCTCGTCGCGGTACGGTGCGCGGCTCCTGAGCATCCCGGGGAGAGGCGCATCTGTGCACACACGCGGATTTTTTAAAAATAACATATTTCTAGACATGCCTCCTCCTCCCCCACCCCCCATCTTTGCAAAGCAGCCCCGAGGGTGGGGTGAAGGGGGAGGGGCCGCGGAGTTAATAAAGGGAGATGGGCGGAGCCGGCCCCCAGCCATTGGCTGGCCCGGGGAGTGATGTCACCCATATGACACCCTGATAACTAGTTGGGAGAGAGCCCTCAACTTTTTGCAGAAGGAGCGCGCGCGCCTGGGAGTGCTCGGGGTCCGGCGCTTGCGGCGGGAGCCACGAGCCGGAGAGAGGGGTCCCGGGCTGCTTCGACCACCGCCGCCGCCGCCGCCTCTCCCTTTGCGGCCGCAGCTCCCCGCGCGCGGGCGGCCGTCGCCGCCGAAGCCGCCGCAGCCGCTGTGTGCAGCCTGGAAGGGGGGGCGGGGGGGAGGGGGGGTGCCGCGGACGCGGGGTGTCGAGGACTTTGCAACTTGCCCGGGAAGGTGGAGGGGCGAGAGGGGGAGGGGGATCTCCGCACGAGACCGAGCGGCCCGGGTCGGAGCTCCCAGACCCGCAGCGGATCATGGTGCAGCAGGCGGAGAGCTTGGAAGCGGAGAGCAACCTGCCCCGGGAAGCGCTGGACACGGAGGAGGGCGAATTCATGGCTTGCAGCCCGGTGGCCCTGGACGAGAGCGACCCGGACTGGTGCAAGACGGCGTCGGGCCACATCAAGCGGCCGATGAACGCGTTCATGGTGTGGTCCAAGATCGAGCGCAGGAAGATCATGGAGCAGTCTCCGGACATGCATAACGCCGAGATCTCCAAGAGGCTGGGCAAGCGGTGGAAAATGCTGAAGGACAGCGAGAAGATCCCGTTCATCCGGGAGGCGGAGCGGCTGCGGCTCAAGCACATGGCCGACTACCCCGACTACAAGTACCGGCCCCGGAAAAAGCCCAAAATGGACCCCTCGGCCAAGCCCAGCGCGAGCCAGAGCCCAGAGAAGAGCGCGGCGGGCGGCGGCGGCGGCGGGGGCGCGGGCGGCGGCACGGGCGGCGCCAAGACCTCCAAGGGCTCGAGCAAGAAATGCGGCAAGCTCAAGGCCCCCGCGGCCCCCGCGGCCGGCGGCGCCAAGGCGGGCGCGGGCAAGGCGGCCCAGCCCGGGGACTGCGGCGGCGCGGGCGACGACTACGTGCTCGGCAGCCTGCGCGCGAGCGGCGCGGGCGGCGGCGGCGCGGGCAAGACGGTCAAGTGCGTGTTCCTGGACGAGGACGACGACGACGAGGACGACGACGACGAGCTGCAGCTGCGGATCAAGCAGGAGGCGGACGAGGACGACGACGAGCCGCCGCACGCGCAGCTCCTGCAGCCGCCGGGGCAGCAGCCGCCGCAGCTGCTGAGACGCTACAACGTCGCCAAAGTGCCCGCCAGCCCCACGCTGAGCAGCTCGGCCGAGTCCCCCGAGGGCGCGAGCCTCTACGACGAGGTGCGGGCCGGCGCCACCTCGGGCGCCGTGGGCGGCAGCCGCCTCTACTACAGCTTCAAGAACATCACCAAGCAGCACCCGCCGCCGCTCGCCCAGCCCGCGCTGTCGCCCGCGTCCTCGCGCTCCGTCTCCACCTCCTCGTCCTCCTCGTCCAGCAGCAGCAGCGGCAGCAGCAGCAGCAGCAGCAGCGGCGGCGAGGACGCCGACGACCTGATGTTCGACCTGAGCTTGAATTTCTCCCAGAGCGCGCACAGCGCCAGCGAGCAGCAGCTGGGGGGCGGCGCGGCGGCCGGGAACCTGTCCCTGTCTCTGGTGGATAAGGATTTGGATTCGTTCAGCGAGGGCAGCCTGGGCTCCCACTTCGAGTTCCCCGACTACTGCACGCCCGAGCTGAGCGAGATGATCGCGGGGGACTGGCTGGAGGCGAACTTCTCCGACCTGGTGTTCACGTATTGAGAGGGGCGCCCCGCTTCTGGCTCCTTCTCTCGGCGGGTGCAGAGCAGGGTTCCTTGGGAGGAAGTCGTGGTGGTCAGGATGATGATGATGGTGTTGATGGTGGTGGTGGTCGGGTGGAGGGGAGAGAAGATGCTGATATTGATGATGTCGTGACACAAAGAATTTGGAAAAGATGATGAAAATTTTGGTGGAGTTAAAGTGAAATGAGTAGTTTTTAAACATTTTTCCTGTCCTTTTTTTGTCCCCCTCCCTTCCTTTATCGTGTCTCAAGGTAGTTGCATACCTAGTCTGGAGTTGTGATTTCCCCACCCCCCTTAAAATGTGTTTTTGTAATTACTATTTCTTTTTCCTGAAATTCGTGATTGCAACAAAGGCGGAGGGGCCGGGGCGGGGGGAGGGGAGGGGGACCCGCTCCGGAAGGCGCTGTTTGAAGCCTCTCGGTCTTTGAAGTCTGGAAGACGTCTGCAGAGGACCCTTTTGGCAGCACAACTGTTACGCTAGGGAGTTGGTTGGAGATTTTTTGTTCCTTAAAAGATCTTAAAGAACTGGCGATTTTTTTTTAAACAAACACAAAAACAAAAAAGGGACCATTGCAACTTTTTTATTTTATTTTATTTTTTTGGAGGGAGAAAACTGATGTCTTCTATGCATCCGATTCTTAACAAAACTGCAGGGAGCTTGAAAAAATGCAGACTGTACAAACGCTTACAAAAAAAAAAACTGTGAACTGACTTAAGATCAGAGTTTACTTTTCAGATCAAATTGTTTATGGTTTTACAAATGTGATTTCTACTTGCCAACTTTTTTTTTGTAACTTGTTCCCTTATACCTCCTTGATTGAATACCAGACAGCCTAGACCTCAGTACAAAAGGTATTGAAACATTTTTGATACATAACAGACCTCAGTCTTTTTTAAAAATTAATATATTTTCAGGCGTATTTTTGTACAGTGAAAAGGGAACATTCTTGCTGTGTTTTTTCAGTAAGACTTTCAGGCACTTCTTCCCTTTTGATTTCTTTTTTTTTCCCCTCTTTTTTAGCATGCAAGTATGTTGGTACGTTATGTCCTGGTTTAAAAAGGATTAAAATTTTAAAATAATCCTTGCATCTAAAGGCCTTGTGGTTAAAAAAAAGCAAACTTTTTTTTGTACAGCTATAGTAGAGATTTGTTCAATATTTGTAGGTAAAGATTTATTGAAAATGGTGATATAGACCTCAGAGCTGTTATCTTAGTTTAAAGATTGTATATGTACTGTACTATAGTAGGACTTTATGTATCTCATACGCTGTGATATGTGGATGGGGCCCCAGAAGGAAGGTTTGAAACTGGATTCTCGATTATTAGCAAAAAAGAAAAAAGAAGGCACATAGTTTAAAAAGTTTCTCATTTTGTGCAATATAATCTAAATAAAGTACAGACCATCTGCATATTTTGTAGCAAATGGTGGCAAAGCAGACTCAATGCACTGTCGACATCCTTGCCTGTTTTTTTTTTTTTTTTTTTTTGTGCTGGAAGTCTGTATCTTGACAATTGTAATAAATCAGCTGGAACTGATAGAAACTCGCATCGCCAATAGTCTCTATGGAAGTCAAATTGGAGGTCCTGTTATCGCAGCTCATTCAGTGAGGAGGCTGTTGTGTGCGCGGGTGGGAGGTGGCGGAAGAGAATTCTGCAGTTAGAGGGCTTAGGCTGAAAAGTGCTCCATTGGCAGGCCGATTTTTTTTTCCTCTTCTTCGGTGGCTAGTTATTACAAATGGGGGAGGAGGATTCTTTCTCTTTCCCCCCCATTTCCTTTCTCACCTCCTCCTCCTCCTCCGCTCCCGCCCTTCTCTCCCCACCCATCCTGGCCGGCGGGCGGGCGGCGCGGAGAGGCTCGGGGCGCTGGCCGGGGAGGGGCGGGCTTGACGAGGACCGGGTTGCCCGTGCGCGGTCGGTGTCCTGCGCTCGCCAAGGGTGTGCGTGCGTTCCCTGCGCGGGGCTGCGTCTGGGCTGCGCGTCGCGGTGGCAGCCGCCCTCGGACAGTGAGCGCTCGGATCCCTACCGCTATCCCTTGGAGGGTGAGGACAGCCGTTTCCAGTTTGGAATTTTTTTTTTTTTTTTGACGCTGCATCTTCGCCTGTGCGCAGAGGTAGTTGCTGGTGGGGAGCGCGGCCACAGTTCTTGACCTCAAGCGGTGACGGGAACAGGGGAGAGGGTGTTGGTGCCTGTCTCTTCCTCTTGCCCCCGCGCCGGGTAGCTCGGCCTGCGATGGGGATGGAGGACGGCTGCGGGGTGCCGGGCATGGCTGGGCAGAGGCTGCGAGCAGGCGGGAGGCTGAGGAAGGAGGGCGCGACGGGTCGGCCCCGAGCGGCAGGGGAATATGGCACGGCCCCTGTGCTATCCGAGCCGTGGCCACCAGGGTGGGGGTGCAGGGGGGCCGTCCAGGGCGCCTGGGCGGCAGCCCGGGACACCAAGGCAGACCCCTGCGCCCCCGGACCCCTGCGCCCCGCTCTCCTCGCCCGGCCGCAGCGTGCGCCTGGGCGCACCCCGCCCCGGGCCCTGGAGGCGCGCGGGGACGCCCGCGCTGGTGCCTCGAGGCCCGTGGGGTGGGGAGAGGAGCCGCCGGGCTGCGGGGCGGGAGGAAGAAAACAAATCCGGGTAGAGGCTCCCGCCGAATCCGCGCACCCGGCGCCCTCTCTTGCGCTCTGGCTCCTAGGCCGCCCCGGAACTTGCCTCCGGGCAGGCAGCTTCGGGGAAGGTGGCTAGGTTTCTTGATTGTTCTCTTCCTCCTCCATCTGCCTCCTTGGGGTTCGGGCGGCGGCGCGGGCGCGACCCCATCCGGCGCGCGCTCCCTGCTTGCTAGGGGATCGTTTGCCCGGCCAGTCCAGCCTCTTCTCCCCTACTCTCATGTTCCCGGGCTCGGCCTGTGTCTTCGAGCCCTCGCGGCAGACCCTGGCTGGCAAGCGCGGCCGGGCACGCGCGCCCCTGGCGCTGGCCCCCTTCCGTGCTGTCCACCCCTCTTTCCCTGGGGGCCGCGCTGACGGGGGCGGGGAGGCCGCAGGGGGCCCAGGGCGCCAGCCATCGAGCTTAACCTCTCCGAGCTGCGGAGCCTGCAATGAGTGAGGGTTTTAGTGGCTAATAGAAACTCGGTGCAAATCACCAAGATTCTTCTTTTAACCTACTGAAATGATTTACCAAGATTTGGGCTCCATTTTTACTGAGATTTGGCGAGACCAAATGGACGCGTGCGTACATTACCAGCAGCCGCTAGGCCGAAGGGCCCCAGCACCCTTCCTGCCTCCTCTCCCACTTTCCTTTGCCGCTCTGGCCTCCCCCAGCCTCCCTCCCGCTCCGGGCGAGCCTCCACCCCAGCCCCCACCCCTGGGATGCGAAGCCAGCAAGCTTTTGCTGCAGATGGACAAATTTCTTTTCTATGGCTTTTTCCTTTCGATGAACCATCAGATTCCAGTAGTACATTTGGGAAAAGAAAGGGCTGATGGTGTTAACATGGTTCTCAATATAGAACTGGATTTCTGGAGTTGTTTACTTTTTTTTTTTTTTTTTTCCAAAAGATGGACTAATGTAGTCATTGGTCAGACTTTTTAGCCACGAATAATTGAACCAGCGGTTTACAATTGTCAATTCTTTGTGCTGGTGATTTTACGTGGCGGCCCTCTGCTGCAGTCCTAAAACTTGTTGAAAACACAAATTCATTTATAAGACTGAGTCTATGTATTTTGAAAATCTGAAAACTTTGCATGTATTTTATATTTTAACCATAGATAAATCTTGGACATTTTCTGTGGTGAGGTAGAAACTTTTAAGTTAAGGAAATTAGTGACAGGTAATAAATTTGGCCTCAGAATGGAAACAAATAGTCATGATTAAAAAAAAAAAAAAAGCTATGTAGCCTAAATTCTTGATAGTAAAATAAGAGAAAAATAGATGGTCGGCGATCTAAATTAAAAACCTGTTAGATCTCAGGACTGGCGCCTGAATGCGCTATTAACAATATTTAAGGCTGTTTTGATGAATGCATTGTGAAAATCATTCTTAACGAATTCTTTATTGAATGTCTAAACCATAATATAATACACAAGGTATTCTTGCCACTGGATAGTCTTCAATAAAAGTTTAATTGCATTTTTTTTTTTTTTGGTCTCTTAAGTAAGTCTTATTTTTAACTAAGCATTGACAGAATATCTTAAAATGGTAACGTGGGGGTGGGGGTGGGCCCTGAGTGCACTGCAGCCTAGCCAATGGGTATCCTGCTGTTTATAATTAGTTCACAGACTTTGATGATGGTGTTTTGGTAAGATTTCCATCTTTAAGAACTTGAACCAGCATTCTCTTATTAATTCTTTAAACTGTGGAAATAATCTTCCAGTTCTTACACTCTGATATGCATCCCTTTTATTAAAAAAAAAACGTAATGCTAATAAGAGGCAGTGTATTTAAACTGTGCTTTGCAAATATTGTGTATGTTATGAATGACTACAGTCACAGGGCAAATTATTTGTAGAATGATTATCCTTTAGCTAGAAAAAAATCGTTAACCCTTTTGAGTGGAGATGTTTCTTTTTAATGTTAATCAAGGGGAAGTGATTTAAATATGCACGCATATAGCAGTCAGGATGATTTAGTTGTTTTTTTGAGAAAGAAAAAGACTCAAAAGACAAGACCTGTTTTTCTCTCTGGGAGTTAAAACTATAATCATTTGATATTGGTACAGTACAATAAATTTACATTTGTTTTTCACTTCAGAATTTAAGTGACTTGCCCAAGGAATCTGAGAAATAAAGCAAATAACTTGCTCTATTTTAAAGTAGTCATTCAATATAAATATATTATATCAATCTTAACTTTTTTATTCTCTCATATGATTAATAATATGTATATTCTTACTTTTTCTTCTAATGGGCATATGTATCCTTGTGGACACTTTGGAGAGAGGTTTTCTTGGACTCTCCCATTTATAGAATCTTTATACTCTTACTGCGTGGTTCCCTGCTTTTAACAGATTTCTGAGGCAAATATATTTGTGCTTTTTTCTTATGTAGGATGACCAGCGAAAATAGTTTACTGAGTTGTCAATTTTATCAGTAAATAAGAAACTTTCTTTATTACAGTTTCAGGGAAGATTTTTTCAGGATATGTCTCAGTTATTCTAAGGGCCAAATTTTATAACCTTTCCATTAGGAATGTCCGTTTCCAATACCCTTTGTATAGCCTAGGCCAGTGAGGCTGCCAAGACTGAGCCTTATGGATCCCAACACAGGAATTCACCAGTTCCCAAAGGAACCGTCTCCATGTAATGACGCTCACACATGCTTTTCAGAGATTTGGCTTATTTTAATCATTGGTTCTTCCTCACTGTTCATTTATTTGATTTATTCTACTATATCCCCTTTTATTTGATGATCTGGCAAATTCTGCTCTTTGATAACAACTCAGTTTTTTTTTTGCCGCTTTTCATGGAGCCCACATTTTAAACACAATAAAGATTAAACAAAATTTATTATAGTCAGCTCTCTTTCATTTTAGTTTGCTACTGGCATTTTTCTTGAATCCTCACATATCTTCATTTTTTTCTTTTTCATTATAGTTATTTTTTTAACACTACCTATATCAATTAGCTGCCTAATTAGTTGTGTCTATTCCATGTGGATGCAGTGAGTTTATAAGAGAATTTCACAAACAAGTAGTTTTTTAGTGAACTTAAACAGAATTTTAAAGGAGACCTATTTTTATACTCAATAAAAGCACAAAAGTGCAGAAAGTATAAAATGGCTTACAAAGGGAAACATAGTTCATAATGTTCCATGTATAAAAGTAATAATTTTATTGGGTAGAGATACTCTTAAAAGATTCAATACCTCTGCCAATGCACAGATAGGACTGTTTTAAAAGACTTAGGAACTTGTGGTTGCCTGCAGTTGCAAACAGAGAACTACTCTGTAGAGAAAACAAACCACTAAAAGCAATATGATCGAGTTGAGATGTGGTTTCACATGAGCAATTGGTGAATTGAAACAACCTGGATGTGCAAACGTGGAGGCTTCCTTCTCAATGTTTGATCAAACTTCTTTTATGTAGTCACGTAGACTTAAACGTTTTCTCTGCTGTGAAAATGACAAAATGAAGCAATATGACAAGTTCGAAAATGTGTAAAAAATATTTAGGGTCCTTGAAGTGACTTTGATGCTTAGGTTATTTTATTAGATACATTACATTCCCTCTTCAAAAACAAAGAGCAACTGGAAATAATAATATACCTTATAAAGAATTTTGATCAAATAGATATTGACAAAGGGCCCTCTAACACATTTTTCTTCATCCAGCTTATGTTCAAAAACATAATGCCCCATCCCTTCAATTTCAGAGGGAGAACCTTCTGTGCCATCACCATTCATTTCCCATTTCGTCTACTTTACTCTTGTACATATGTTGTGGGTTTAAGAGTCTTTTGCATTTGTTTTGTGACGCCTTTTTTTGAATGGACTGTTTTAAAATGGAGGCCTACTTTTCCGGTTTGGGACTCCTAGTGGTTATGGCATCCCGCAGTGCTTCATGATGGCCACCAGGACACAGCCACCTGATGTTTTAGAGCAGTTTCAGCATGACACTGTGTACAAGTCTGTATTTTCCAAGGCCATAGGAAACTTACTTTCATAGCCACTCCAGGTTTGGGAGCAGAAACGCTGAAAACCCTTTTGTTTAGAAGTCTGAGTGGCTTGTGGGGGGACCTTTTTTAGAGTTTGCATGCCAGCGCACGACCTGACGCTGTGAAACAGAGAGAGGGGGGAGCTCCCGGAGGCCGTGCGCTGGAGGACGGTGTTTGCTAGCACTAGGGGGAAAGAGAAAATGCATGGGAAAGTTTCGTCTTCTCTAGACTATCTAGCATGCAGAGTGTAGTGTGTGGAAACAGTGTATGACATTGCTGTATCAAAGTTGTAAAATTAAGCATTATTTATTGAAAACTATGTATTTTTTTGTAAAAACCTGATCACATAGAGAATATCAGTGGCTTGTGCTTGTGCTTCAGTGGAACCAGCCTCTTGACCCACTCTCCTTGGTATGCAGTGTTCTTGCTCAGGGTTGAAAAGAGTATGCCCAAATGTCTCTTTTGCAAGAGTTTTTCACAGAGGAATACATTTGTTCAAAAGACTCTAATAAAATTGTGTGATCGATCTGCACTTGTGGTTTTTATGTGACTTTTTTTCCAGTTTTGCATTTGATAACTGCTGTTCAATTCCTAAAGAGTTGTCCTGCAAGCTGATCTCACCGACAGGCTTGAGATGCTGGGCGTCAGCCCGGAGGGGAGTGAACCCCTCGGAATGCCCTGGGCGGGTTTGAGAGGTTTGAGCTGACGATTGGAAGAAGCACGGTAATGACGTCTTTCGAGATTTTTAATTGGCTAATCGAGTGAATAAAAGCATAGACAGAGTATAGAAGGGTAGATTAACATGTTTTGTCAGAAATGCTTGAAATAGAAAATGAAGGAAAAAATATCAGAGGCAGTTGCTGCTATTGAATTCAATGCCAGCAAACTCCATTTCTCTTTTTTTTTCTATAAACAATTTACAGTGTAAATGTATTTTGACATAGAAATCATTCTGTATTGAGATTCTTGATATAAAATACTTTTATGGAAGCCTGTAAGTGATCCTTCGAATTATTATCAGATTTTTTAAAAGATGTGTTTACATGGTGAGTGTTTATTGTATATTAAATTTGGTTTTGTAGAAACGTTTGTGTTGTGTTTAACAATTTCCAAGTGCACAGTTAACACGACCACTCAGGTTCTTAGTTATACCAATTTTCACTGCAAACCAAAGAACCGATTTTAGACCTATCTATGGCAACTCGGTCTCATCACTATATAATATATTCAGTGTTTTAACTTCGTTCCTGACTATTTTAACATGTCTTTCACCTTGGTAGGATTTTATTTTTGTTTATATTTTGAAAGAAACAAAAAATAGACCCTGTGTAAGTTTCACCTAGTAAAAATAGTCCCTTGCAATTAGCATTAAAGGGTCCTGAATGTGTTTCAAATTCCTCCTGGGGCCTCCTGGGACTGTTTATTATACGACTTACCTTTCAATGATGTGGGTTTTTAAAAATAGAAATTATTTTTAATTCAATAGTTAAATTTATTGAAGAGACATGTCTGGCTAAAATGCCCCTGGTAGGACTTTTAAGAAAACATAAAATGTGAAAACTTTGACTTTGCTATTCTCCCAGCAAATCTGAGAGTGAAAGGGAAAAATGGTGTACCCTTCCTCCAGCGATGGCTTTTATAAAGTGCCATAGAAGTAGTACACCTGGACAGAATGTCTTGACCCGATTATGGATGATAATATTCTCGTTGGAAAATACATTGGTTCTATCCAAAAGTAAATGCTTTCATGGCAAGCGTAGCTTGGTGAGTTTGAAATAAGTGAATCCTGATTTTGACATTGGTTCAAGCACATATGACTTCATTAAAAATATGGTTCCTTTTGATATTTGGAGAACAGTGGGAGTGGAAGGAGGCCATAGCAGGACAGCTCACATCACTCTGTGTTTTGTCATCTGATAGGACTGAATTGCAGAGCTCAAGTTTTGTCATCTGTGATCAAACTGGATCTAATCATAATAGGCAGCACATGAGTAAATCTGAAAAAAATCAGAAGATTGACCCTTTAGATTTCTTTTTCTATGAAATAATCACCAGTGTGTATTGAGCTTGAGATTACGTACCGTAGGTGCCAATCATTTGCTGCCCTCCGTATCCCATTCTACAGGACTTGCGAACTCCCTTTTCCAGTTGGATTAAATGAGCATGCTCTGCCCAGTGCCCCTGACCAGGTGGCTGTCAACTAAAGAGTAACTCGTGGATGATGGGCTGGTTGTAACTGGGAACTCTTGATCTCCTCAAGAGTCAAGCTGAATTAGTCAGACTCCTTCCACCCAGATTTGGGGTTGAGAAATGCAGATTAGCCTAGTTCTCTGCAGGATTTGAGTTGAGAGGTCATGAGGGAATCTTAGGGCTGGAGTAGCCATTACAAGGTGGAAAGAGGACAACAAAAACAAAGAGAAAACCTGCAAGACAGAAACGGGGAAGCCAAGAAATCACGAGGGGAGAACGATATGGCCCCTGAAAGAAGGAAGCCCCTCACTCTGGGGACAGGAGGTCCCTGTGGCTTTGCGGTTTATTACAGTAGATCACTGGCTACTAGCAGCCTACCCAATAGTTATTTGGCCATTTTTCTTAACTAACAAAAACTTACTTTGATTTGAATGGCAATATGAACAGCCAAAAAACTACCCTCCTTTGCTCCTTTGCAGAGAGGTGACCCATGACATGGTTCTGACCAAGGAGATGTTAGTGAAATCTGTTCAGTGAGAGCTACAGGAAAACACCTCAACAGGGAAGGTGGGCATGTGCCTCTCTCCATTTGCTCTTTCCTTCCATCTGGGATATAGACATGATGGCTGGCATTCCAAGTGTGAGCATGAAGCAGAGGGAAAAGGAATTCCAGAATCTTCAACCAGCTGCCAAATCGTCGTCAACCACTGCCCGTGTTTGGGTAAGTCACACTTACTCAGATTTTCTCTTAAATATGGTCAAAGCAAAACCATAATAAATCCTTATTTCCTGGGATTATTTGAGTGGATCTGTTTTAACCCAATGAGTAAAACTAAAAACAGTTTAAATAGACAAAGAGATAGGATGATGTGTTAAGTGTTGAAAAGTTTAGTAAAATTCACAAAAGTTGAAGGAAAATTTTTTAAAAAATGGTAAAGAGAGAAAGAAATGTCAAAGTTTTTCACCGTCACGAACAGGACATTGGATTTACCCACTTAAATTTTAGGATTATTTTTGAGAAATATTTATATCCAAGATTTGTTTGAGAATTACTTGACATTTGTAGGGCTGTTCAACTTCAGGTTGATACATGATCTGTCATTCATCCTCGTATCTCAAGCGTCTCAGGACTCCTTTCCAATAAGTAGCTCTTCTAGGATCACTCTCCCTCATGACAGCCCTTCTCATTGCTGGATTAAGTCTTATTTGACTCGGTATATGGCATCTTAAAATGAAGAGGTCCTCAAATACTATTTATTCCTATTTTGTCCCTCAAAGTTAAAATTTTGGTTTTCTAACTCGTGGAATGTCAAGAATAACAAATTAGAGGAGTGAATACAGAACCTAAAGAAGCAGCCAGCAGCAAAGAAGACGATGGAGAAAGGGAAGGGGAAGGAGAAGAAGAAGACAGATTAACAAGGAAGCTACAAAAAGCGAACAAAAAGGAGCTGGCCCGGTGGCGTAGTGGTTAAGTTCGCACGCTCTGCTTCAGCAGCCTGGAGTTCACGGGCCCAGATCCCAGGCGTTGACCTACACACTGCTCCTCAGTCCATGCTGTGGTGGGGACCCGTATACAACATAGAGGAAGATGGGCACAGATGTTAGCTCAGAGCTAATCTTCCTCAGCAAAAAAAGGAGGATTGGCAGTGGGTATTAGCTCAGAGCCAGTCTTCCTCACAAAAAAAAAAAAAGTGAACAAAAAGCTTAAAGTCTTGGATCATTTTGTGTGAGGACAAACAGCTCTACTCAAGCGATCCCTGGGTGTATCATGTATTTTATCACATTACAAAAATCAGTGTTTATAATAGTGACACTAAGTCATCAAAGAAAAGCTTAAGTTGTGTTTGTTATGGGCTATTTAACAAGACAGGGAAATATGAAATCTTTTCTTAAATACTGAACATAATTTTAAATCAAACCAAGAAGTTCTGGAAGAATCACTTTTGCCTAAACCCTTTCCACTTGTTAGTGTTTTATAAATAGAAGTATTTTTGGCCCAAGAACTAGCAGGAGATAGTACAAGTAAAGAGCCTTTGCTTTAGGGGAGCACATAAGCCAAGGAGGCAAAACAGAAAATAGTAGCTGGATCTACTGGTGAAGCCTCAGCAGAACAGCCCACCCTGAGTGACTCAGATCCCCCGTTTCAGTCAGAGTCTGTATAACCCAGAAAGGAGAACAGATAAGATGGGTTACAAAAACTCACTGAGAAAGGAATTTGGGCCGCATCATAAAGGCGCTGAGGGTTTGGGTGGTAGAGAGGGAGAGAAGGCCTTTCCAAGTGGAGGACCCAGGGGTGAAGCCTGCCGGACTCTCGAAATGGCCAGTTACCTCAGCAGAGCTGGCGGCGACCTGGCTGCCGTGGCCAGTGACCCCGAGGTGAGTGAGAGCAGCTGACCTAGTGAGGGTGACCACGGAGGGCCAGGGGGCAGGAGGTTGAATACCAAATGAGAGAGAGGAAAAGGAATCTCCCTGTGTTTCGATCAAGGAAAAGAAAGGAGAGTCAGGAGAAAGGAACAGTAGAGTCTGTAAATCTGATTTTTCGCTTGGTTGATGTGACACTGATGGGCATGAGAAGCAGAGGAGGAGGCTGCTTGAGAGAGAAGATCATGAGCACTTTCTTTGTGACATTTAATATTTTAGTCATTGGAAAAAACAACTGTAGAGAAATGTCCTTGGAGTGAAGAGTTCGCCTGGGATGATCCCAGTTAATGCCTGTGGGCCTGGCCCGAGTGTCCACAGGGCCTCCTCTCTCGCCACGTTTGCCCCGTCTGGAAGGGAAGTTCCCTGTGTTGTCCCCACAAGGGCAGAGTCAGGAGCGGACGAGCCCAGGCACAGCCCTGGGAGCCCAAGCTCTGTGTCTGGATAACTTGCTTTCCAGTCTCAGCTCTGCTGCTTTCTGTCTCGTATCCCTGGAGAGTTGCTTAACCACACTGTGCTCCCAGGTCACCTGGGCGTGACCTGGGAGCTCCAGCGTAAGCTGTTGTGAGGAGGAGAGGAGATCCTTGGCTCACAAAAAAACTCAGGAAATCAAAGATATTGTCGTCTGGGCCATCAGCGTGTGAGGGCAGGGACCGTCTGCCTTTAGAGCCCTGCGTCCCCGGAACCTGGCCCAGAAGCCTGGTGGGAGATCCTGAAATGTGCACTGAATGAACAAGTCGGAAGTGAAAGCAGAATCGGAAAGCTCTTGTCCTGGGTCCTGGGCAGACGTCTGGGAGGAGCATTGAGTGGCAAATCCTTGAGAGTCAAGAAGAGGCCCCACGGTGACTAAGCAGAGTGTCAGGGCAGAAGCCTGAGCTGTTCAGTTCTCAAGAAGAAATCACCAGCAGAAGGAGCTTGGCGTCCATGACTTTCTCTCCAGTGTTGTCCCTCCTCTTAGGAGAAGAAGATGAATTATGGCACTTTACTGATGTGACAGGAGATGGCTTCTGGAGCAGGGTTTTCAGCCACAGTTTCCTGCTGTGACACACTTGAAAGACGTCATTCACGTGTTTATAGATGAGACGTCTTAAAAACACAGCAGAGAAGTAATTTAAATAGTGAGACAAAATCTCACAATT
Organism: Diceros bicornis minor; assembly: GCF_020826845.1. Classification (NCBI taxonomy): domain Eukaryota; kingdom Metazoa; phylum Chordata; class Mammalia; order Perissodactyla; family Rhinocerotidae; genus Diceros; species Diceros bicornis. The sequence continues at coordinate 73,644,247 of NC_080751.1, read as the reverse complement.
ACTGTAGTAATTACCCCAGCCAGCAAGGCCATATGGGAATGGCTGGTCACTTTGCATTGCTCTGTAGCCAACCTAAGGCAGGCTATGGGTCAAAGACAGCTCTGGGCATTGCATCCATCAAAGATGCCCATAGGAAGGAAAAGGGTGGGAGTTAGAAATGATTTTTGATACATTGTGATTTTTAAAATAATTCAGTGGTCTCCAAACTGTAGCATGCTAGGAATTACTAGTTAGACAATCTTTCTGAGAGCCCTCGTAAAGCACTGCCCGGCGGCACCGAGAAGTCGTGTTCTGGTGCAGCGGTCTCCAAAAGAGCTAACAGCATCCTCGGAATTGTGCGGGATCCTCTGAGGGAGGATGGGAAAAAGGAGTCATGCTTCATTTATATTTATTTTCTAGGGTACAAGAATGAAGAGATTATCCTTTATTAACATTTAAGGATTGGGTTAACAGTAATACATGTATATAATTTTAAAAATAATGCATGTATTGGGAGTGCCTGCTCAAAAATTTTAATGGCTAGAATTGCATGATGAGACAAGATTAGAGGCCTCTGTTCCGGAGTAGAGAAGAGATGATATGCTATATTGTCAAGGACGGCGGGTGAAGAAGCAGAGGGGTGTCTTCCAACTCTGTTGAGTCCCCAGGTCAGCTGTGTGATATTAAGTAACTTACTTTGCCTCTCTGATTCTCTGTTTTTTTGTTTGTTTGTTTATTTGTTTGTTTTTTGGTGAGAAAGATTGGCCCTGAGCTAACGTCTCTTGCCAATCCTCCTCTTTCTGCTTGAGGAAGACTGGCCCTGAGCTAACGTCTGTGCCCATCTTCCTCTATTTTGTATGTGGGACACCGCCGCAGTATGGCTTGAGGAGTGGTGTAGGTCCATGCCTGAGATCCAAACCCGCTAACCCCAGGCCGCCGAAGTGGAGCACACTGAACTCAACCACTACGCCACTGCGCCGGCCCCCTGATTCTCTGTTTTTCGTGCATAAATTGGTGGTTGAACTAGATCATATTTGAGGTTCCTTTTAGGTCTAACAAATAATGCAAACAGCTACTAATTCTTTACACTCAGAGTGTGGTTTGGAGGCATGCATATAAACTCCTGCTCTCAGAGCCAGCAGGTGATGTAAATGAGGGCGAGGGTAAGACAGCCAGATGCCTCATGGCCTGTGGAAGCAGAGAAAGGCGAGCCCTAACAGAAGTTGTTCCCATTCAGGACACTAAAACCCCCAGGGCCAAACCAAATGGCCATTGGCCCCATGTTTTGTTTTGTTGTTTGGGGGCCAGTCTGTGGTTTTGAAGGCCCTGCTTACTCTGCTCCAAGAGAGAACTGCTGTGTCATACTTCATAAAGGGAGAGAACAGAAGCAATTATTTTTCAGGCCAATAAATTCTCAAACTCAGGTTTGATATAATTTTTTGAAAGAGAATTTTTTTTATATTGCCATTTCAGTTGACAAACTTCTTTAACTGAGAAAACATAAACATATTTTAGCTTTAATATAGATACCGGAACATTTCCTGAAACACGAATCTGCTTTCCAAACTAACCAAACAAACATCACAATCACACAATCAAAAATACAGACTTCTGGGCCCATTTCCCAAAATACTGATTCAGTGTGTTTGGAATGAGACCCAGAATCTATGTTTTTATCACTGTGTCCAGCTGATTCTGAGGCTCTTGGGCCACAGGCCAGCTTCTGAGACCCATGGCCCTAAATCAGTGAGAGAATCACAAAAGACAAAAATCGTTTTGCCAAAATTCAGCGTCTCAGTGTCAAGTAGTAAGATTTCCATTAATAAACACACCCTGTCTTTCTGCCTCTTTTCTGTGGCCATGCTTCTTCTGTGAAATTTTATGGAGTGTTGAGTGTTGAGCACACAGCTGCAAGATGATGCTCACCTTCAGGGTCTTCGTGGTCAGCTGAGCAAGAAGCCGCCTGCCATGTTCACCACACACCGAGAGCTGTGGCTGAGGTGACCGCAGGGCCTGGATCGGGGAGGCGAGGAAGATGACATGAGGGTCCTGGAGCTCACCTGGAAGGAGGAAAACAGAGGTGGGCTTTGTAGGCAGCGCCCGTGTGGGGAGTTGGAAACCATGAACATGCCCCAGAACTGCAAGCTGTTCACTCTCCGTGGAGCCACAGCCGGGGGGATAGTGGGGTACAGCCTAGGGGACCAGGAAATACTTGCTGGTTGAATCCTTGGTTTTGTTCTGGCACGGGACGCTTGTCTTTTGAGTTGGATCATTGGTTTGTAAACCTCTTTATGTCTCCTCCCTCTTTCTGTGATTCTTGCCTGCCCCCACCGTCAGACTTGAGATCCATATTTCACAGAGGCAGTCTGAGAGTTGGTATAAATCAAACCAAATTAAATCTATATTTTAATTTTTCCATTGCTTGCTCATTGAGTGACATTGCCATGGTGGTGGGAGACAGGGAGGAGTTGAGAAAATAAAGAAAAATTGGAAACCTTATAGGCCTGTGAATAATGAGCAATTCTGAATATTTAGCATAGTTCTGATACTGACAACCTCTCAGTCCATTTTCTCACCTGAAAAGTGGGGCAATAGCACTGACTTGTGTCATACCACTGATATCGTAAGGACGGCAACGAAAATGATGGCAGTTTTCATATAATGGCCAAGTGTTAATATCACTCAAGCTTTGTGTGTTTGGATTTTTACCCACCTGTCAAGTAAGGATCATAATCCTTGCTTCATAAGGGTGTTCTATTTCTTAATTAACACTTACAAAGCTTTCTGAGGCCTGCTGGCTTAAATTAATTTGCATTAAAACTGGCTTCCAAGGATAGGAAGCCCTGGAACGGGGTACTAAAGGAGAGGGAAGAAAAAGAGAAATCCACGTGAGGACGGACATCTATTATATGCTTTAACATACAAAATAAAACAGAAGATGGAGATGTTCTGCTAGAGATAACAAAGAATAAAACAAGAATATTTCCCACATGATTACGGGCAAAAGATGAAAAAATAACAAGCCCCTGTGTAATGTAAGGGGAATTATTACCTCCTGAAGACAAGAGATTGTTGTTGGAAGACTTCTCAGAATTGGAATGTCAATACAGATGCACACACGAGACAGAAAGCACAGGAGAAGATGGTTTGTACATCAGAATGATTTCTCATGCTAACGAGAGGTGATTTAACAGTGACTAGTGGTGTTTATATGCCTCAGATAGAAAGAGGAATGGAAGACACAGGTGCAGTTACAATGGGAAGCTGCTGCCCATTGACTAGACTAGATCTGAGCAAGAGCGGGCAGTGGCTTCAGAAGAACCAAAGGGCAGATCAAAAGTCCAAAGTCAGTGGGAAACTTGGTAAAATAGAAAGCATTTGAGAAATTGGCCTGGTGCAGAAAACACAGCTTATACGCAAGCTATACAGAAACCCAGATGAGTGACATAATCTGGGCCCTTCCAGTATCACCCACTGGCTTGCTAGAGGTGGTGCCCATGCGGAACCTATGCCAGCAGAAGTTGCACAGTTGGCCCAGACAGTGGTCTGGGAGAGTAACAAACAGGACACCTCAAAGAACTACAGGGAGGCCATGGAAGCATCTTAGTACTGATGGGGGCCACCACTCTTCCCATCGAATTCCATTTGCAGAATTACTCTTTTAAGGTAGCTCGATTAGAAGGTGTATAGTCAAGATTCTCCAGAGAAACAGAACCAATAGGATGTGTGTATAGAAAGACAGAGGTTTAGTAAAGGAACTGGCTCACATGATTGTGGAGGCATGGCAAGTGCACAAAAAAAAAAAAAAAAAAAAAAAACTGGTGGGGTAGACCAGCAGGCTGGAGATTCGGAAAGAGTTGCAGTTCCACTCTGAAGGCTCAGGAAGAGCCGATGTTGCAGATGAAGTCTGAAGACAGTCTGCTGGCAGAATTCCCCCTTGCTTGAGGGGGATCAGTCTTTTTGTTTTCTTAAGGCCTTCGATTGATTGGATGAGGCCTGCCCACATTATGATGGACAGCAATCTGTCTTACTCAAAGTCCACTGGTTTAAATGTTATTCTCATCCAAAACATCCTTACTGAAACATCCGGAATAATGTTTGGCCAAATATCTGAGCGCTTTGATCCCCGCCAAATTGACACCTAAAATGACCCATCAAAGAAGGTAAGAGCAGAGGCCTATTATTCGAGTAAGGGAAAGAATGTGAAAGCACTCTGCCTCCTAAAACTATGGAAGTCTGCCTTTAAGAGGTAGTCAATACCATGGAAGTATTTCCAAATACTTTTGGACACGCTTTAGCAACCTAAGGAACACTATATATAATAAGTCAGGCCTTTTGTAAAGCCCCAACTCCCTAACCTGGCATTCAAGGCCTCTTTTACTTGGTCCCAAACCATTTCCCCAAATTAGATTTGCTTTTACTTACCTTTTGGGGAAGTTCTCATTCTGTGACATTAGTCTCTATCTATTGCCCCTTGCATGTGTAACTTCCCGTTTATTTTTGCCCCTTTTCTTTCTGCATTTCTTCAGGGCTCCATTGACAATTGCAGGTGAGATGTTACTGTGGAAAGGAGCCTGGCCTGAGAACAAGAGTGCTAATCACGATGGAGCGCTTACTGGGTATGAGGCACTATTCTTGTGGGTTCCCGCTAGATAACTTATTCCATCTTCACGGCCATCCGATGAAGCAGGGGTTGTTACTGTTCCCACTTTGCAGGTGAGAACTCAATAATTTGCCGAAGTTCTCACAGCCAGTAAATGATAGAGCTGGGGTTGGACCCAGGCAATCTGGCTTCTGCAGATTTGGTGTCTGGCTCTGTCCCTACCTTCCTCATGGATATGGATTAGAAGTCATCCTTTGATTCTGTAGTATGGACAGTTGAACTACCCAAGATGCTCAATCCCATCTTTCCCGTGAAGGTCTCTGTGGTGGGCACTGTGATTACATTCTCAAAACCCTTCCCCCTCCACTAGGTAATTCTGACCACCACCCCAGCCCTTCCCTCCCCACCCTGTGGGATGGGGATTTGGCTCTTACCAGAGTTATCAATATAATACCAACTGCTTGCTACAGTATTGGTCAGAGATGGGCAGATGGTCTGACTCAGGCCAAGGAAAGAGGCTTGCTCGCCCCTTCTGGTTGGTAATAGAAAGTTTTGAAGCCTGGAGTGGCTGCATTCATGTTGCCCTCAAAGGGAAAGCCAAACTGAAGCTAAACCTGATGCCATAAGAGGCAAAGCAGAGAAACCCAATACGAGTTGATGTTGTTAGGCCTCAAGGGCGAACAAACCTGAAGCCACCTTACCTGTGGAAGTCTCAGGTGAGCCTGTAAGTCCCGGCCTTGGCCTTTGGTTCAGCCAGTCCGGGTGGGGTTTGCATTCCGATGTTAAGAGTGTTCCAGTACATCCGCTGCTGATGGCTTAGCCGTCTCTCTTTTCTCTTAGATTGCTGTTAGCTATTTAACTCATTGCTAATTTGCTGTAATCATAGTCTGCCACTTCCCTTGAATGCCACTTACCGTTTATGGTAAGATATTAGATATTTCATTTCAGATTTGTGCCTTATTTCTTCACCTAGATTGTAAGCCAAGGTCTTTGACTCCTTCCAGGAATCTGTAATAGTAGTTCCTTATTAAGAATGTGTTTTGGGGACCACATAACATAATCACACTGTCTTTACCTAAACATGTCTAGGGTAGCAACTAAAGAAGAATGGAGGAGTGATGGCTTTGATGTGGTTGAGTTTGGAATTGAGATGATTCCTGGTGTCCTGGTTTGTCTGGGACTGAGGGGCTTCCTGGGACTGAGACTTATAGGGCTAAAACCCAGAAAGCCCCAGAATAATCTGGGGCAAACCAGAATAATCTGACCACCATTGGCAGTACTGAACCACATTCATTCAATCCAGCCATGAGGACTGCAGGGGATAAAAATGTCAGCGGTTGTTGTAATAGCATCTTACAGTTAGAAACGCGGTCTCAGGCCACCCAGAGTCTTGGGCCAGGTTTGCCAACAACAATAATAGCTGCAATATAGTAAATACCTTCTATGTGCCAAACATTATCCTCTTTTTGAAACTTCTCCATCTTTGCAAAACTGATATTATTTGATTTTACAGAGGAAGCCGTGTAGCCTGGTGGGCGCAAGGCAGCACAGATCATCAAATGGCAGCACCAGCACCCAAACCCAGACCTTCTCAGGTCGAGAGCCTGTCTGCTTCGCCACTGTGCCAGTCTCTGACCCTAATCAATAATCTGGCTGTTGTGATGACATTACTTCCTTCTGGAAAACTCTCTGCTGCTGCTGTATTGTTTTGGGCTTGTGACTTTTAAGTTCTTAACAAGCTTTTGTGGAATGAATGAATGAACTGGGAAATACCATATCTCCTCTCATTTACACAGAATAAATCTCTTGGGAAAAGAGGGTTGGGGTTTGCTTTATATCTGAGAGGAGATGCTGTTGAGTGACTTACCGAACTGCCAGGGATGTATGCCTTCAGCGGTGTGATTGTTAATTACGCTGACAACTGTGGGCCACAGCACTTTGTTTTATAGGAAAAGCCATCAAGAACTTTTAGAGACAATATTAAGGAACCCAGAGTGGACCCTGGGACGGTTAATTTTCATGTCAACTCGACTGGGCTAAAGGATGCCCGGAGAGCTGGTAAAACATTATTTCTGAGTATGTCTGTGAGGGTGTTTCTGGAAGAGATGAGCATTTGGATCAGTAGACTGAGTAAAGAAGAGCATCCTCACCAGTGCAGGTGGGCATCGTGCAATCCTTTGAGGGCTCCAAGAGAATAAAAATGTGGAGGAAGTTTGGATTCACTCTCTGTCTGACTGCGTGAGCTGGAATGTTCCTCTTCTGCCCTCGGATGTCGGAGCTCCTGGTTCTTGGGCCTTTGGACTTGGGGACTTGCACCCAAGTTCTCTCTGGTTCTCAGGCCTTCGGCTTCAGACTGAATTAAAGCACCAGCTTTCCTGGTTCTCCAGCTGCAGTTGGCGGATTGTAGCATTCTCAGCCTCCATAATCTCCTGAGCCAATTCCCATGATAAATCTCTTATATCTCGCTCTATCCTATTGGTTCTGTTTCTCTGGAGAGCCCTGACTAATACAGGCCTCCAATCATATTTCTAAAGCCTACGGGCCGGCCCCGTGGCTTAGTGGTTAAGTGCGCATGCTCCGCTGCTGGCGTCCCGGGTTCTGATCCCGGGAGCGCACCGACGCACCGCTTCTCCGGCCATGCTGAGGCCGCGTCCCACGTACAGCAACTAGAAGCATGTGCAGCTATGACATACAACTATGTACTGGGGCTTTGGGGGAAAAAATAAATAAGTAAAAAAAAAAAAAAAAATTATTAAAGCCTAAATACCCAGAATGACTTTTCTCCTACTTCCAGCTAGTTCCATTCTTGAAAACTCTCAACTATGTAAAATATATTACTTGATACAGAATCAGCAAATAATATTAATTATTAAGAAAAATATTTGGTAATTTTTCTTAGTAGCTTAAGCTTGATTTTTTTTTTTTTCCTGAGAGGTAAGACTTAAAATCAGCTAAGGAAAGAAAGCAACTATGGCTTTATTTCAGTGACGACTGGTAGTTCTATTTGCTTTGATTTTTTTTTCTTTTTATGTTGGTTATTTTTCTTTTAGTTTGTAAAGTCTTCTAATAGTCTTCAGAATGAAAGATACCATGTAATGAGTCTTATTATTATATTTAATGCATTTTTGTAGTTAACGTTTTAAAAACAAAACATATAAAAATCATTCATTTCATTTCCTAGATGGAAAAATATAAACATATTAGCCATAGATAGAAAATTAGTACTGAATACATAATGTAGGTAAATAATGGGGTAAGAAAATATGATGGTTTACAACAAAAAATAAAAATACTCATGGTTGCCCACATAATTCTATTTGAACTACTCTAATTAGTCCAAAAAAAAAAATCACAAGAAACAGCAGGCAATAAGCATTGAGGGATTGCCTGATGCCAAATGTGACTCTTGCTACTTTTGAAATAGTTGGTTTTCCCATTAGCAAGATTCAAAAAATGCTAATAAAATATTTACTAGCTATTACTTTTCTTGACCTATTAGTGGAGTTCACTAATGGACTCAGGCTTCCTAAATGGAAAGTTATGTATTTCTTTAGCGTCTAAGCTGGTGTTCCTCATGTATGGTGTGTCTAATATTTTCTCAACTATAAGCTCGTGTGCTTTTCAAGGTCGCCTTTGGTACTGAACGATATGCACTGTCATGTAGCACATACCCCAGGAAGCCGGGGCTCTTAGGTACAAGCAGTAGAAATCAACTCTAGTCAACGAATAGCAATAGACAAATGTATGAAACTTCCAGAAGGCTGCAGAATCCGATTTGGAAACAGAGAACCAAAGAAGGCTAATAGCATCTAGCACCAAGCCCAAAACCACTCCCCAAGCTGGAAACCCAAAAACACTCCACTCCTAAAACTGTCCAACAGGGCCGTCCTGGCTGCTTCAGGGAAACACCAGCTTCTCATAGCTCACCTCGCCTATGCCAGGCTTCAATGTGGGACACTTCCACTGTTCCCACAGCTGTGACTGCCCCAGAAATGCTACATCACTGCCACCATAGGCATATCTCCACATTTCTGATTCCAGGTTCAGAATAGGTGCATCTAGTTGTCTGGGCACGTGTGTCTTGGTCTTTTTTAGCTTCTACAGTGAGAGGCAGCAATATTTGCCATGTAGGGAATTTCCCAAAGATGGGAAGAGGATTTTGATGCTGGGAGAAATAAAAAAAGACAAATAGACAAACATCACATATATGTGTTTTTGTGTGTAGGTGCACATACACAAACACACACACACGTGATTACAGACATATAATTTATGTTCTCGTTTGCAGAGCTTTTGTATCAGTTTTAATCTGTATCTGTAAAAAGAATTTGGGAGCTCTTCTCTCTGCATAGTCTAGGCAAATTTAACTAGCACCAGAAACCTCCCATGAAACCCTCTTATTATTTGAAGTGGCTTGAAAGGAGGGAAATAGAATTAAAACACGGGGCCAGCCTGGTGGCGTAGCAGTTAAGTTCGCGTGTTCCATTTCGGCTGCCCGGTGTTTGCCGGTTCAGATCCTGGGCGTGGACCTACTCATTGCTCATCAAGCCATGCTGAGGTGGCGTCCCACATAGAAGAGCTACAACTCTACAACTATGATACACAACTATATACTGGCACTTTGGGGAGGAAAAAAGAAAAAGAGGAAGATTGGTAACAGATGTTAGCACAGGGCCAATCTTCCTCTAAAAAATAAAAACTAAAAAAAAAAAATTAGTCCTGGAGAAACATTGTCAGTGCTGTGAAATTTAAAAAAATAAAAGAATTAAAACAAATTTATTTGGATATCTTTTGTATCCGTACATTATAGAGATTTTGGAATACAGGAAATCATAAAATAGAAAATAAAAAGCACACACAATTACACCCTCAGCATCAGCCACTAGTCAATATTGATATAATTCTGTCCTCTCTCTCTGTACACACACAAGTGCTTACACACACTCACACACGTATACATGGTATTACAAAATTCACAGCATGCTAAATATTATTCTGCATCTCTTGCTTTTATTCTTCTAATATTGTAGAGTAGGCTTTTGATATTAATAATATTTTCAAGATTAATTTCAAAAGATTGACATAATATGTTTTCACTATGATTTAATTAACCTTTCCCCTATTGCTAGGCATGGTATGTGGTTTTTACAAACAGATCTTTTGAATGTATCTCCTCAGTGGGATTCTACCAGACAGAATAGTTTTGTGTTGGGTCCAGCCGGGTGGCACAGTGGTTAAGTTTTCAAGCTCCGCTTTGGCAGCCCCGGGTTTGCAGGTTTGGATCCCGGGCATGGACCTACGCACTGCTTATCAAGCCATGCTGTGGTGGTGTCCCATATGTAAAAGTAGAGGAAGATGAGCATGGATGTTAGTCCAGGGCCAGTCTTTCTCAGCAAAAAGAGGAGGACTGGCAACAGATGTTAGCTCAGGGCTAATCTTCCTCACAAAAAAAAAAAAATGGTTTGTGATGCTCATCGTACGAGGTGTGCATGCACCAGTTCTGGAAGGCACCTGTGCTCTGTGTCAATGACGGGGGGGCTTGCTTTCGCTCACTCATACTTCTGTACTTGACCCCCATGCATTCTGTTTAATGTGTAATTGATCAAGTCATTTATTTAGTTCACTAACAAAATCAGCAGGAAAACAGCAATAAAAAAGGTTGAGTGAAATGTGCAGTTTGTTTGGGGAAAGCAGGTTTTCACTATGTGCTCCAAAAATAATTTCTGAGTTACATTAATGGTGAGAACACTGGAGGGGGCACAGGTGTGACAGGAGGGCTTCACTCCATCTAGGTGCTTGGAAGGGGTCCTCCAGAGGGGGATGGACTCCACATTTGTCAAAATGTGTTTCGAATCCTCATTCTGCCCCCAGCAGCCTCCTAAGAAGACCCTGTACGCCTCTGAGTCTTTGCTGTCTCCTCTGTAAGAAGCAGGTGCTGAGAAAAGCCACCGTGTGTGAATCTGTGATTACCTTGAGAAAAGCCTGTTGGGCACCAGGGTCATGACCATCGGTTTCTGGGTGCTGGCTCTGAACGCCACACCAAAGGCCTCCACGCTGCTCTATGTAATATATGTATATGTATATGATATAGTCCTAGACAGACAACAGTGCGCAAGAAATCAGAAACCATGAATTAGAGCTTTGCAGACACAGGAAATAATTGGCTGAATATCTTTTTTTTTTTTTTTCTGTGAGGAAGATCAGCCCTGAGCTAACATCCATGTCAACCCTCCTCTTTTTGCTGAGGAAGACCGGCTCTGAGCTAACGTCTATTGCCAATCCTCCTCCTTTTTTTTCCCCTTTTTCTCCCCAAAACCACAGTAGATTGTTGTATGTCATAGTTGCACAGCCTTCTAGTTGCTGTATGTGGGACGCGGCCTCAGCATGGCTGGACAAGTGGTGCGTCGGTGCGTGCCCGGGATCCGAACCCGGGCCGCCAGTATCGGAGCGCGCGCACTTAACCGCCAAGCCACAGGGCCGGCCCCAGCTGCACACCTTTTAGTCAAGAACACGTGTTTTTCAGTGTTTCTAGGAACTGAAGTGCTTGTAAACAACAGAACACACTCAGACGGGAAGGTGGCTTTCCACTGATAATGGCGTTCACTAACACTCCCCTCCTCTGGGAGTTACTTCTGTAACCTCAACTCCTGTAGCCCAACAAGGAGCCTGGGGAGAGGACTTCGAGGTTCTCTCCCTACAGGCTGAGGCCTCTGACTAGTTGAAACAGGTAGTTCAAAGTCCATCCCTCGTGAACATGACTTATGGACGACTTCCTCAGTTCTCACCAACATTGACTCTCATCTTGGGAAGCGTCTCACAATCATACTTGTCTCCTTCAGCCGACACATTTTACCGAGGGCCTCCATGTGACAACTATGAACTAGGTTCTGGGAAAGAACAGTGAGCAAAACAGACAAAGTGCCTCTTCTCAGGGAATGAGTGGAGGAGACACTAGATAAACAAATAAATGAATATCAATAGGTGGAGAAAATTTCGGTGTGGTAGGGGTATAGGGAGGGTTTGTGTGAGGGAGGATGAGCTTTGATATAGGCTACAGGACGGTCAGGGAAGGTCACTTTGTCTAGGTGACACTGGAACAGAGACCTGAGTGGAGGGTGGGTCCAAGCCAGGAAGGTAGTTGACAGGAGAGCCAGGGAGAGGGTACGGTAAGTGCAAAGGCCCTGAGCTGAAAGTGCATCTGATATATGAGGAAGAGCAAGGATGTTCTCCAGCCTAGAAATAACAAATCAGGAGGAGGCTGTGGCTATAAAGGGAGATGCACCAAAAAACAAGGTATTGAGGAAGGAGATGGAAGAACTGTCAAAGGTAGACATAGGAACTGAGCAAGGATAGCTACTCAGAACCATTTAGTGTGAGTCCAAGTTGTCCCACACCCCTGGAGTCCCTCCAAAGGAGTCACTTTATTGTACACAGCACCATGGATAGCTGATGTCCACATGATAAAGCTAACTTGCTAGTATGAGTTTATATTTATATCCAACACTCAATTCATCTCAATTCCGAAAGTCTCGCTTCAGCCCTCACGACATGTGAGACACTAGCTGGACTATGGGAATATGAAGATGAATCATTTAGGGTCATCACAGCCCAGAGTGCCCAATCTCACTAGCGAGAAACATGTATAGCTCTGTACTCTGATTAAGAAAACAGGGAAATGATTTATGTATCTTAGGAAGTTCTCAATCCAAAATAGTTTCACTTATATTTAAACTACTTAACACTAAAAGGGTAATCTCAAGTTGCTGGAAAATTCGCTGATGTGGAAATCCTTATTCCCAACAATGTCAGCTAAAAGAGAGCTAAAAGAGATGTATTTGTACATACATACACACTATTATACACATAAACCAATAATTATATAACATTGCAATAATTTCTGAACACTGTCCTCAAATTGATAAAATGCATGCTAAATATTCAACAACATGATTATGTTTCTGCCCTATGACTAAGAATGGGTGACTTGAAGCTTGTGAGCTCAACTAGTCTTCTAAAGGCTCCAGGTCTGTCAAGCAGATCCAGCCGTTGGAAGACACCCGGGTCCCCTCTGAGGATTAGGCAGCCTCGCTCTGCTCCAGCACCCAGTGCTCCCTCCATCTCCCCGAGGAGAAGGACGTGGGCAGTTGTACATTTAGGTGCATTGGAGAGTGAGGCTGCGGCGAGGTAGTGGAGTCAGGGACCCGGTCAGTGCCTCTGGGGATGGCTTGCCCTCTCTGTATGAGGCCCTTTGTATGTGATGTGGCAACTCCTGCCTCCAAGAGATGGAGTGAACTTTACCTGGAAATGATGCTCGCAGGGTCCCAGCCGGGCCTCAGGAGGCCCTGTGTGTTTCTGCTTGCCCTCTTGGGTCCCTACCCAGTCTCCACATGAGTAAGCCAGGAGCTGCTGAGGGGAAGAGAGCACACACACCAATGTCAGCCAGCCCAATTGTCCCGGCTGAGGTCCCAGACAGATGAGAGAGCCCAGCCAGGATTATCGGAGCTGACTCATAGCTGACCCACAACCGACTCTAGACCTGTGAAGGAGCCCAGCAGAGAAGCCTCATCCGGCTGAGCCCACACTGAACTGCTGACCCATTCAATCACAAGCTAAGTGGATGGCGGGTGTCTGAGGCCACCAAGTTTTAGAGTGGTCCTTATGCAACAACAGCTTACTGATGCAGCCTCCATTCAGAAATACATCTATATCTACATGCAAATCTATATTCATTTATGTACCAAAGAAGGTGATGACAGAAGAGGAATCACATGCAATATACACACAGATGTAGACTTGCAGAAAGTAGAAATTGTCATAGGCAAAGAAACCAATAGACATATAAATCTCATCCCTAAAACTACTTTAGGAATTATTTGAAAAATATTGATTCATGTATTTTCACCATCTGAACACCTGAATGAGCGCTAAATGCAAGAGACAGAATCAGTGAGTTTTGGTCCTTTCCCTGAGGTTGGATGAGGAGACACTTGTGTCATACGCTATGGCTTATGAGCATTTACCCATTTGTTATTTTATTTTTAATAAAACACACCTGTGAGATAAAAAGGGCTAGAATCAGCATCCCTCTTTTCCAGATACTCAGAAAGGTTCACGCAAGTTTCCAAGACAGCGCCGAGTGTGGGCGTCAGTGCCGGGCCTCAGGCCCAGTTTGTCTTAGCAAATCCTGCGCTCATTACCCTGCTTCCTGCCAGCGAGTTTGCAAGGATGTGTGTGTTACAGGCTTGACTTTGCTTCTGTCATTGGTGCTGTGGCTGACCCCACTGTTGCATGTATTCCGTTTCCTCACCCTCCTAATTAACACCGTTTCCTGTTCCCGAGAGGTCTGCCAGTGGACTCACTCTTCCTTAATCACTGTCGTGAAGGTGCCCCTCTGGGTAGAGTTAAGATTCATTCTATAATCAGACCTTGACCTCGGGGGATGAAAACAAAAAGAAATTGGAAAAGAGTAAAGTTTATCATTTTCCTACTAAAGCTGACCTATGTAGATGACATACAGATGTAGAAAACCCATATAAACGTGACACAAATCATAATTTTCTGGTGTAAGCAATTGGTATGTATTACGAGTTGGATTGCATCCCCCTCAAAAGTCATACTTTGAAATCCTAACTGAAGTACCTCAGAATATGACCTTATTTTGAAATAGGGTCATTGCAGTTGTAATTAGCTAAGATAAGGTCATACTGGAATAGAGTGAATCCCTACTCCAATATGACTGGTGTTCCAGTAAAAGGGGAAACTTGGACACAGACACACACACAGAAGAATACGATGTGAGGACAAAGACAGAGGTTGGGGTGAAGCATCTATAAGCCAAGGAACACCAAAGATTACTAGAAAACCACCCGGAGCTACAAGTCCTCCCTCACCGTCCTGGGAAGGAACCAACTCTGCTGACGCCTTAATCTCGGACTCCTGACCTCCAGGGCTGTGAGACGATAAATTTCTGTTGTAAGCCCCCCACTTTGTGTTACTTTGTTCTGACAGCCCCAGCAAACTAATACAGTATGCTTACTAGTTTATATGTCATTTGCGTTAAAAATGGCATGCTTCCTGTTCAGCATGTCCAACTGTGCATCTCCTCCTTCTCCCAAATCCCACAGAAATCCCAGTTACTATGTACCTAGGGAATACATCCATAATTCTGCTAAGAACGTTGGGAGACAAAGCATTCGTGGGTCGGAGACATTGTCACATTTTCAGAAAACCAAAAGGAACTGTTGCGAGATGAAGCAGTGTGGGGAGGCTGCACCTAGAATACGCACAAGAGAAGTCTGCCATACAAGTGCTTCCTTGCTTGCCATAGAGCTAGTATTTTCCGTGAACAGTTTCTAGGTTGGAGAAGTTAGAAAAGTCTGCTCTGCAGTGATGAGTCATGTGTGGATGATATCATATAGTTATGCTTGTCATATCCAGGAAGTGGTTTAAGACATAAAAACTGGATGACAGCTTGAGCCGGTGTCAGGAAGCCACCCTTTCTGCCACTTGCACTGCGGTGTTCCCCCAAAGATGATGTCTCTGCAGTGACAGCTGGAATGTCTTCGGGGACAGTTTGTATATACTGAGGGGATGGAAGAACACACTGAAGTGAGATGGCAGTAACTGAACGCGGGATCATATTACTGCCTTCCCCTCGGATGTAGTGTATGAGAAAACTTGACATCATCCAGGAGAGGAGCAGGGGCTGTACCATGAATAAATCATTGCACAAGTGAAAAAGTGGCAGCAGGAATTGCATTTCTTGTGATACAGTATTTACCATATTACCTGAATCGGCATCGCCAGAGATTTTTTTTTTTCTTCTTCTTGTAGAAAGATGACAGCAATTTTTAAAGCATACTATTTTTATTTAAGTTTATTTCAAATTTTTATATTATTTTTTCTAAAATATCAGGTGAAATGAAGCAAAAGAAGCAACTCTCAATTTCTTTTAGGTGTTGGTTTTCAAATTTGTAACACAGGGTTTTCAGGAATAACCAATGTAGTTGGGGCTTTCTAAGTTTCTTCTACTCAGGAAAGTTACCAAATCAGTCAGGTTGAACTAAGTGATGCTGTGATGACAAAAAAACAAACAAAAAAGACCCCTGAATTTTCAGTGGCTGAAAACAACAAGGTTAATTCTTGCTCATATCCCCAACCATCACATCAGCCCAGGCCTCTATTCCACACATCACTCCAGGGCCCAGGCCACCATTTGAAGCATCACTGGTTACTATGGCAGAGGGAAACGCCACATGCACTTTCCCGGAAATTACATATGTCATGTCTTCTTGCAAGTCATTGGCTAAGACTAGTCACATGGCCCCACACAACCACACAGGTCCAGGAAGTGCCACTCTGATCAGAAGATCCAAAGCTGCGCGTATTTACTGAGAAGCATTTATGATTAATGCATTATTTAGCTAATTTCTATTTCGTAAAGTGAAAAGTTGTTTTAAAACCTATATCATGTAATGCTAGTCAGCAGGTAAAACGAGATAGGCCACCTGTTTTTATGCAACCAGTATCACTTTCTTTGTTTTCTATAACTGAGCACAATTTCTACATCAAGCCTCTATTTTGCCTAGTGGCGGAAACTTACTATTAGAAAATTAGGATCAGTTTAGTCAAATAGATGTTTATTTAGTTCAGGGTTTTGTGTAAATTGTAATGAAGGATTGGCTTCTGTGGCAAAGGGACGTGATTTCTTCAGTAACCTACGTCTGACCACATGTGCATTTTCTGAAATGTACATCATACTTGGCTGGAGGTCCTGAGCGCCTACACTGTTGGCAATCACTGGATTGTAGGAGCTCTCATAAGGTCCGGCCTTCCAGGTCATGCCTTGTTCTCAGCTACGTGGAAAGGGAAGACAGTTGACTTCTCCCTTTGATAAACTGGGAATGCTCCAGAATGCTGGAGCTGATGTCCACTGCTTTGCTCAGCACCCAATCTGTATGGCACTCAGACCTCGCGGGTGGTTACGAGAGGAATTTTGTACCTTGCTCCCTTTCAACCTGGTGGATGGGGCTGGGGTGAGGAACCGGAAGGCGGGGAGCGGCTTAGATCCCCCCACAGTGGTGCCGCACTAACTCAGCAATTTTTGGTACAAATCTAGGCTTGACGGCGAAAAGCCAGGAAGCAACTGCTTGTATTCCTTTCTCACATTTTCTTTCATAACAACTGTATTCTGAAGACAGTACAATTTAGTGTCTAATTTGAATGGAAAGGATGATGAGGTCAAAAGGCATTGTACCACTGCACTGATTAATGTTTTAGAACACCATCAAGACACACGTGTAGACATGTCCCAGAAACTGTGTGACCTCAGTAGGGGTTTCCCAGTGTGACAGCTGCAAACCCAGGGATTTCTACAGGCCTAAGATCAAATCTATTCAGCTGTGACCAGTCGCTTAAGATCGGGCAAAATAGTCACCTGTCTGAGTCTTATTTCCCTTGAAAATATTTGATGTGGACTAGCGCCGGCATAGAATGAATACTCAAAAAACAGTAGTTCTCATTACTATTAATATATTACTATTAATTCCTACTATTAATTTGCTAATGATTAATGGTAGGAGGCTCCACTTGTGACCCATCTCTGTGGAAGAATGGGAATTTGAGTTATATCTAATTTGTAGTTTACAAATGAAATGTAACATAAATTAATTCAAGAAAATCACTGGCTGCAAAGTTCTTCTGTATTGGTATAAACATATAAACAGAACAATTTAAAAATCACTGGCAGGATATGATGTCTGGGATTTTCTTCAAAATAATCCAGTAGATGAGTTATTAATGAAATAAGAGCAGTCATAAATTATTGATTATCGAAACAGAGTCATAGAAACATGGGGTTCATTGTACTTTATTTTTGTGTATGTTTGAAATTTTCTATTATACATTTTTTTAATCACTAGTACACATAACATATTTGAAGCCAACAGGTGATTACACATTTATGGGTATATTGAGTCAAATCATTTTTATAGAACATTATAGCTTCTCATGAAATTTACATAGCATTTGAAGAACCCAAAGGGGAAAAAATATATATTGAAGGTAACTTTATTAGATAAAATACAGGATAATTATCACTTTATAAGAAATTATTTGTTTTTTAAAGTCTAATGAATTTTAGACTATATATTATATTTATTAGATACATAATTAGATATATAACATATTATATTTATTAGATACATTTATTAAAAATTTCTAACGTATTATATTAGAATGTGTCTTGAATACCTCTTGTAGGCTAGTGATTCTGTAAGATTCTTTCTGCACATTATCTCATATCGCTCACAGTGTTCTTTTGTGGGCTTAATGGGGATATTCCCATATTACGGGTGAGTAAACCAAGGAACAGAAAGGTTAAGTAACTAGCTTGAGGAAATGCAGCTAATAAATGATGTCATTTTGCCAGGTCTCTCTGGCCCAAAGCCCTTGATTCTTCCACTGTTCATTCTCACTTGGCCGACACAGCTGTTCATTAAACACCTAGAAGTCGTCCTTAAATATGAATCCGTGAATGAGATCATCCAGTTAGGGCAACACTGAGAATAACGCCTTAAAATCAGATGTAGGAGCTGTTTGTTATGGGGAGTGTGGTGTCGGGCTGGTGTGAGTGCTGGCTGTGGAGGCTGCGGGCCTGGGGGTGACACCAGCTGGCACTGCCGGGGGCTCATTAGAACTCCTCCTGTTCTGAGGGCACTGTGTCAAGGCACAAGGTGAGGCCCAAGCCTAAGGGCTCTTGGCACTCAAGGCGCTCCACACTGGGGTTTTGTGCAAGCCTTCTCAGCCCTCAGGGAGCCCAGAGTGACAGCTCCACCCCAGAGGGTTTCCTGCCGGCCTTGGTGGTCAACCTGCCTGCCCTTTGGAAGGAGTGTTAATCCTTGGACTTTGTCCCTCTGAAACTGCGTTTATCACTTGTGTTTATGTGTTGATACAACTGCTTACATTGATTACTGGGTTCGTGTCCCCTCTGTTTAAACTGCTTTTTGGAGGCAGTAGCCCTGTCTCATTAATCTCAGTATCTCTGGCACCTCGCATTAGGCCTGTCAGATGGTTGGTGCTCCGTAAATGTTGTTGCACTGGATTAATGTATCTCTCCCTCTTTGTTAAGCTCCTTCAGCCCATCTATCTAAACTATATGTGGTCCTGTAGGTTCTAGCCAGAAGGTTATTAACAACTGGCACCAACTATTTGTTAAAAAGTGGTGCTGTTTACCCAGTGAGTCCAATGAAGGAATGGATTTGGTGAGTGAGTGAGTGTGTATATGTGTGTGCATGTGTTTGCGTGTGTGAAATGTGTTACACTGCAGTTCAGGAAGCCTGGGGTTCTGCTCATATTTGACCACTAGCTTACTCTCTGGTCCCTGGCTCATCACGGAGCTGTCCTGGGCCCCAACCTCCTTACCTGTGGTTGTTTGTGGTGCGGTGATTAAGAGCGAAGGCTCTGGGCCTAGGAAGATGAATCTGGGTTTGCATTCTGGCTGCGCTACTTAGCTCTTGGGCAAGTTACTAGCCTCTCTCTGCCTCAGTCTCCTTATCTGTAAAAGGGGAATAATGGTCCCCATCTCAGCAGGTTCTTCTGAGGTTTAAAGATGATGAATGCGAAGTGCTTACTCAGCCCCAGGCCTAGCACAGAATAACCTTTTCCTGAGTGTTGATTTTTCTCTCTAATCCCAGGACTGGTTGAGGCGCTTAACAACATCATGTGGCTGTACATGAACCCTAAAAGGAAAGGGTATTAACATACCCGAAAAGATTCTTCCTCCCTGGCCCCCATGTCTGCTCCATTGTAGTTAGCCCATGGTTCCGCAGTGATGAGGATGGACAGGTCTTTTCTGTGCTAAAGGACTAGCGTTCGGAGTAACCCATCAGCTTGACAAAGAATGATACAGAGGATTCCGGGGATTTGAGAAGAAATAAATTGTTGGTTATATTTTCACACTCCTCCCCACTCCCCATTTTAACAAGGTCTTTTGCGTCGATGATATTTTTTCAGTCTTACAAATCACTTTTCCCCAGATGCCAGCATTTCCTTTTTGTGGCCTGTTTCCTCCACGAGCACTCAGAGAAGTCTCACTTCAGTAACACGGAACAATCAAGTGAGTTAGGGAATCCAGATATGTAAAGCAACAATTTAGGGGGAAAAAAGAATATCAAATCTATAAAACTCCAAGGGAAATCAAGAGCAACAGAGTTGCCCTGCAAAGGGTGGTGGGGGCGGTGATGGGGCCTTAAATCCTCCTCTGAGCAGAGCCGGCTGTGTTATCACCCTCTGCTGAGATGAGGTCTCTGGTTTCACCGAAGGTGGGTGTCAGAGCCCCTGATGGATCAGCCACCAATCATTAACCAAGTCCTCTTCTTACTTCCCTCCTGAGGGACCACAGGAAGATGGAGAGAGGCAATCTCAGCACAATAAAATGGTTTGGGTGGGGGATAGGACTTTATGAAAGAGAAAGAAAAAGTGACCACTCAGGCTCCGGTCTCTGAGATCTGGCAGAGGCAAGCTTACAGCCTTGGCCACCATGTGGCCTTGGACGTTTTCTCCCTGTCTTGCAGGCATTCTAAAATTGAAGACTGGGTTGGAGGCATTTGAATCGGCCCCTAGGACCCCTGCCCAGTCAGGCCCTCCTAGCTTTGTCATGGTTTTCAGAATTAGCCAGGAGGCATGCATAAGAAAGCAGGTGTGGGGCAGGGTCCTTCGGGCTGACTTCCTCCAAACACTAATCTTGTAGAGGCTTAAGAATTCTAAGTGCTCCTGGACATATTAGCATATTACATATATCTATAAGGGGCTTTGAAATATCACTAAAAATGTCTGTAAATTGCATTTCTCTATTTTTCATTGCAATAAGAGGCCAAGGGAAAAACTGGCCATGCAGAAGATCAACTCGAATGCCGACTCTGAGACCTTCGAAAAGTAATTTAACATCTCGGATCCTTCACTCATTATTTCCACCGTGTCTGGAGATTTAAATAAAAGAATATATGTTAATTTTTTCTAAGCTTTTAAATACCATTGGGGCTGGCCCCGTGGCTTAGCAATTGAGTGCGCACGCTCCGCTACTGGTGGCCCGGGTTCGGATCCCGGGCGCGCACCGATGCACCACTTGTCGGGCCACGCTGAGGCCGCGTCCCACATACAGCAACTAGAAGGATGTGCAACTATGACATATAACTATCTACTGGGGCTTTGGGGAGAAAAAGGAAAAAAAAAGGGAAAGGGTTGGCAATAGATGTTAGCTCAGGACCGGTCTTCCTCAGCAAAAAGAGGAGAGTTGGTATGGATGTTAGCTCAGGGCTGATCTTCCTCACAAAAATAAATAAATAAATAAATAAATAAATACATACTATAGAAACAAAGAATATATTACTCCTTATAGCTAAAGATCTAATATAATTTGAATTGCTTTGCTTTCACTGCAGAAGTGTCACTTATTAATGGCAGCAAATTAAGAAAACATAAATAAGCATAAAGAAAAAAAATTAAAATAGTGTGTCATTCCACAATCCAACATTAACCATTATAAATACATTGTTTATCCCCTTACAGTATTTAAATGAATTTGACACTAGATGTTGTGTGGCATTTTTCATTCTTTTAAATCCAAGGCATTTACAAATTGCTTAGAATTTCCATGAGCCAGGGACTGTTCTAAGCTTCACAGAGAGTAAATCATTGAATACAGCAAGCCCATATCATACGTACTGCTATTATGCCTGCTTTTTTACATGGGTAAACTGAGGCGTGGAGAGGTTAAGTTTCTCATCCAAGATTTCTTAGTAAGTTGATAACAGAAGAGAGATTCAGAACTGGGCCTTCTGAACCCAGAGCCTATGCTATTATCCACTAGGCTACGTGGCCCCATTTCTCTCCCTGAGAAGTGTTTTTTTGAGGGGAAATAATAGGTTTGATCGTGAATTACTATCAATATTTTAATTGTTCTTATTGGCCAGGCACTGAATGTTCTACGCCCACACAATATTGTGTATGAAATATTGGGCTCAATACATCTTTGTTGAGCTGCATTCAAAGTTAAATTCGACCTCTCATCCAGAGAAGACTACCACACAGTCAAAAGGCCTCCACACACACCACTGTATTCAAGTGAAATGCACGCACATAGTTTTAAAAGGAGCAGAACTAAACTTTTGTAACGACCTCCTGTGGTTTTCCCATTTGTCTCCACAGTGTTCTTACAGTCTGTTTGTGCAAAGCAGCATCCCATCCAGAATCATGAGTGGAACCTGTTGTCCCTGTGTCTCCTTGAATCTACCAGAGTTCTTCTTCTCATGGCACTGCCTGGGGGAAGAGAACAGGCCAGCTGTCCTGTAGAATGTTCTAGATTGGTTGCTTACCTACATCTAGCCAAAAGCTTGATTTGCTTCAAGTTAAACATTTTGTAGAAGAATACAGTATAGAAGGTAATTTTATTCCCTTGTACATGATGTTGTTTTAAGTCTTTTTACATTAATAATTATGTATAATGTCCCCTATAAGATTATACGTGGCTCAAACAATCATCGTGATTATCCTTCTTTTATAACCCACAGTGTCCAGCACACGGGCCTGTTGTCTTCAGCATTATTTCCAAAACGGATGATGGATGGATGATGGAAGGACAAAGAGCAGTCGGATGATGTGCTTCTTCATGTACCTGGTGCAGTTGGTGGGTTCACTCAGCCCGTCCTCCGTGTATCAGGTCACGACTAGCAGGACAGCCCACTTCCAGCCCCTCTGAGGTGGCGTTCAAGAGAATCAGTGTTTCCGAAGCTGTCCCCAGAATGGATTCGCTAACTTCTGCGGCATCCTATAGATTCACACTTATCAACTATTAACCACTACCCTGTTTTTGGACGTTTATAGATCAGCTTTCACACGCCCTTTGAAGAATGGTTTCCTGTTCTAAGAACCCGGGTTATCTGGGCAACCATGGAGAGCATGGGCGTCAGTGCTCTGCCAGGCGCCCTGGGAAGCGGCCACGATAATGAGAAGAGCTAGTATTTCCTGGGGCTCGCTATGTACCAGGCACCTCTGTCCTCACATCACAAGTATTAAAGTTTTGAATCCTCACAATCCTGTTGGTGCAGAGGAGAAAACTAAAGCACAGAGAGGTTAATTAACTTTTCCAAGGTCACACAGCTCTTGAGCTGCAGAACCAGGATTCAAACCCAGACCTTCTGGGTCCAACATTCATGCTTTTAACAGTCTACTCCTAAGAATATGGGTTGAAGCTATGAAATTGGGTGATTTTTAAGTGCTGTGATATACTAATTTCTATTTCTTCTTTGGAATTTACTTGATCCAGCTGTAACCCCCGAGCAAGTGCTCTCCTCTCCTTGAAGCTCATTTTGCTTCCTCCGACCTGTGCTTTGCAGGCTGACCCACATTCCTCGGAAGTCTCAGCCTGGGGTTCTTGGGCCAAGCTGATGGGCCCCCCTTCCTACTCCCTGCGATCCCCAGGCGTGGAGTGGCGCTGGGTATGGCGGGCCTGGGATGCACTCATTATACGGGAGGATTAGCTTCTGGTTACCACAGGGATGCTCTGGTCCTGCCCCCTGCCAGGGGTTTGCTGGGCTTTCAAAGCCTTTCATCTCTCCGAATCCTACAAAGCCCTCTGATAAAGGAGAATCGACCACAGTGTCTGCCCCTTCCAGGAGACATTGTGGGAGGCGAGCATGGAGGCTTTGTGTGGGACCCATCGGAGCCAGAATTCCAGTTTTGCCACCTACTGCTGACCCTTTCACTCTCCCGACCAAGGCTTTATTGCCTACATTCCTTCCACCTGGCCAGATGCCCTCTCACCTTCACCTGTCCAAAAACCCTGTGCTGAGAGCTGGCTCCCGGCCCCTCCTCTGAGTCAGGGGCGGCTTGGCTTTCTGCATGAGAGTACAGGTTTAAAGTCAGATAGCTCTGGGTTCAAAGTATCCTTTGGCTAGCTATATGAGACTTGATGTTTCTCAGTTTTCCTGGGGGAAAAAAGGAGATAATGATATTCCTATCTTTTTGGGTTATTTCAAGGCATTAAAAAAATATACACATAAAGCTATTACCAGAGCACCTGACCAATAGTGAGTGCTCAGTAATCAGGACGTGTTCTTATTAGGGGGATGTGTGTGCGTGTGTGCACACATAAGGGGTAGATATTCAGAGAGCTCATCAGCTTGGTGGAAACATTGCTTTTCTACTCAAAACCCTAGGCCTGAGTTCCTACACAGGGCACTTTTCACTAGTAACCTTGCTGTTGGTAAGTGTGTCTTCTCTTCCCACCGTCTGCAAATATTCCAAAGTGACTGCAAGTTCCTGAGGACAGCATCCGGATCTGCTTTGTATCCTTCTCTTCCAGAGAGCTGTGCCAGAATGTTTTCCACGACAGTCATCAATATATATTGAATAAACACATGGATATGTGAGTATCTGCAATCTCCCCAAACCACTCTGAATTATGATTTTTTTCATGCCAAGGCCATCATCAGAAAATGTTTATTCAGTTGCTGATCTATTCAGCACAGAGCAGGGCAGTAAGTGCTCAAAGAAACGAGAAATTCAGGTCTTGCCCTCCAGCTCACCTCTCAAGGGGCTGGCCCACCCAAACTCTGTTATCACTGGGAAATGACTCAGCCGGTGCTCAGCTACCTTGGAGAGTTTGATGGAGGAGGTGAGCCCTGTGAGCCCAGAGCCACCCTGCAGAATCGATTAACCTGACAGGGCTCTCTTGATGAGCACTGCACCTTCTAAGTACCCGCTCTAGTCAGTTATGGACTCGCCCAATTGTTAGGAGCTTGAGGTTGCGTGCGGCCGGATCACACTCAAAGAGACTAAGGAGGGAGTGTCAAAGCTCCCTGCCACCTTATTCTCTTGGGTCTGTCCCTCAGGAATGGGAATTAAACAAATGCATCAGTCCAAATGAAAAGTCACAATTTTTCTTTGAATAACATAGAATGAGTTTCCTAGAAAATTAAACTGAATTAGTGTTGATGTTTGTATTTTTTTCTTGTTTACTGAACACGGCATTAAACATACAAGCCGATCCCTCAAGTTAATCTTCCTCCTTATCCACAGAAACAGAAAGTAGATTAGTGGTCGTCAGGCTCAGGGATGGGGGTGACTGCTAATGGGGACGGGATTTCTTTTTGGCTGGTGAAAACATTCTAGAATTAGCCAGTGGTGGTGCTTGCACAACTCTGCGGAAACCACTGGCTTGTATATTTCAAAGGGTGAATGTTAGGGTATGTTAATTATACTGCAATAAATCTGTTACTTAAAAATAACAACAACAATAATAATAGAGTAAATTTCAGCCATTTTTCCACTTCCCAGGTGCCTATTTTTGTCTTGTCCCAGGACCTCTCAATCCAAGGAAGGCTGCGTACACAGTAGACAGAACAGCCAAGGCGTCTGTGACCGGGGGTGAAAATTCCTAACCAGCAATTACAGTGGCAGGCGGCAGCAGGAAGTGCACCTCTGTGACATGTCCTTCGCCAGATAAGACAGCATTTGCTTCCTTTGTGTTGTGTCTAGATCAATTAGAAGGTGCAGCCATGGGGTAAAGTGCAGGATGTTTGCCCTGTAAAGCTCGTGAGCACACCTTGAAACTTGAGACCAGAGGCTGTTGCAAACAGGCCCCTTGCTCATGAGAGCGGGAAGCTCTTTTCCCAAAGAGTCACAGGCTGTATAACGGAGGGTTTGTCTAAAATTGGTTACCAACACTCGCTACTTTTGTTTAAATGCTAAAAGTATTTACTAAGATTCACTTCAAGGGTCAAAAGATCAGCAACCCAAATCTATTTAGAAAAATCCCAACTGTGTGCTCTCAGATGCAGGGCACTTAATGAGAATTTCCAGAAAGGAAAATTCTATTCTCAGAGGCGAGAGAATTCAGGAAGAAAGGAGGCCTCTGTCTCTTCCTCTGAAAGGCGCAGTCGTGGTCCTGAGACAATCAACCCTGTTCCCTCTGTAGACTCTTCACGAACAAACGCAGTAGATCCCACATCCTCGTGGGCCTGTTGATGGGACAAGCCCAGTACTTTCTGGCTTCATCCAGTGCCCACGCTAGCTCAGTGCTGTGGGAAATGGGAATGAAGCAAAGGACAGGGACCCACCCGAAGGAATTTACAGTCCCGGGGGGAGATAACAGGAACCGATTTGAAGATTAGGAAGACTCAAGGCAACATGTCAATTTGACAGTCATTTTTCTTTTTTGTCCCTGCTCTGGGGCCCTGTGTTGTGGGGACTCGGCATAAGGGTGTCCTCTCTGCTCCTGCCCTTAAGGAGCGCACGGAGAAGTGGGGCAGGAGTCAGAAAGTGAAATAACTCTACCTCCTGTGAGCCCAAGTGGTGCAGAGATACCTGTGAGGGCCCACCTGGCTAGGAAGGGGGGCAGGACATGAAACAATAAAGAGAGGATTCCTGGGCTGATTGTGTCCCCCCAAAATACGTGTTCAAATCCTAACCCCCTAGTATCCGTGACTTTATTTGGAAACGGGGTCTTTGCAGATGATCAAGTTAAGATGAGATTGCTGGGGTGGGCCCTAATCCAGTATGGCTGGTCTCCTTGTAAAAAGAGGGAGACTTGATACGGACAGGCACCCAGGGAGACTGTGAGGGTGAAAGCAGAGGCGGGGCGATGCTTCTACGTGTCCAGGAATATCAAAGGTTGACAGCAAGCCGCCAGAAGTGGGGAGAGAAACGCGAGACAGAATCTCCCTCACAGGCTCAGAAGGAACCAGCCCTGCCCACACCTTGATCCGGGACTTCCAGCCTCCAGACTGTGAGACAACACATTTCTCTGGTTTAAGCCACTCAGTCTGTGATGCTTTGTTACTGCAGCCTTAGCAAATTGACATAGGGCCATTGGGTCCTCCCTTGAAAGGTGGGGTGTTTGCTAGGGGGTGAAGGAGAAAGGACCTTCATGTTCCCAGGTTATGGGAAGCACAGGTGGACAAGGAAATAGGCTTTGGGAATGTCACTGGCTCAGGGTGGCTCCAGCTCAGAGGATAGAAACAGATGAGCCTGAAAGGTGGGCCAGAACTGAGGGCACATTCAGGAATGGCTTGATCTGGGAGGCAATGGGGAGCTTATGTCAGCAGGAACTAAAGAAGATGAGAGGGAAAACCAAACATATTATTCCATAAGAATGAAGAATTCTCTGCAAGCCTTTCATGGGACCCAAGAATGTGGGAGAGCAGGTGTAGCGCCTGGGAGGGGCGCTGTGAAGCCCAAACAACAAGCCGATCCACGTGAAGACTGAATATTGGTGCTTCTGTAATAAACCAAGTGGCTTATTTTTCTCTCGACCTTTCCCACTCCCACTCCCACTCCCACTCCCAGCTGGAGCCGTGTGGCTGTACCTGGGGCTTCAGATGCTCTGCCTGAGCTTGGGGCCTAGGCGGGGCCGGCTGTTCCTGCTAGCCATGGAGGAGGAGAGGGCATTATTGCAGCTTGGCTCTTACAAAGGTAAGTGTGACGCCGCACCTGTCGAGGATCCTGGGCTCTGGAACTATTGGTTCCCTGTTGATCCAGGAGGGTCTGGCTGGAAGGGAACCAGCCCAGGTTACACTGTGAATCGATCGTACATCAAGTTTGCAGTAATTTGCACCTGGACATGAGTCTAGGCTTCCCCTTGTGGTAATGGCCCACACCATCAGCACGAGTGTGGGGCCACATGGCTGTGCTGCCCTGTGTGGCTCTTCCTGATCAAGGGCACTGCAACGTATGTTGATGCTGTGATTTTTACCAGAGGTTGCAGTGGCTCTGTACTTACATATTTACTTCACGGCAGTCCCACTGGACCCACACTGGACCCAGCTGTAAATGCATCCCCAAGACCACAAATACCAGATAGCACGGGAGCTCTGGGAGGGCAAGAGAAAAAGCTGAGCGCTCACTACCCGCGAGAAGCACATGCCGCACTCCTCCATGTTCCCACGAAGTGGGATCCTGTTGAAGGAAGAGGGCAGGTGCACCTTGGACTGGGGATGGAGGAGGTGATCTTCTTAGGGCAGTGAGTTCTCCCTCTGCCTTCCTGTGTAGTCTTGTTTTTTTTCATCTATTTTTTGTTTTTTTTTCCACTAGTGAATGAAAAATCGCATAAAATAAGAGGATTGATTGGATTCAGTGCATTTTCATGAAGTCCTAGTGAATTTTATAACTGAGGTGAGTACTTTGGAAATTGATGCCGTCACTGGGAAGATGCAGGCTGTTGTCCTGGGAAATTGGAGCAGCTAAAATCTTGTCACCAAGCTCATTTGCTGCCTTCCTGGGGGTGGTGAGAATCACAGCAGGCATCCCACTTTCTCTGTGAAAAGCCAGACTGAGCCTCAGGAGGAATTTTAGTCAGTCAGGATTCTCAGAAGCGTTTGCCAGGACAACCAGAGTGGTGATGATTTTCTGCAGATTTCTGATTAAAATGCCTACTGCTTGGCATGAGTACTTTGTATTTCTTTCCTGTGTGTGCATGTGTGTGTGTGTGTGTTTCACAAGGCTGCTTACAAAGCTATTTCTCTTAGCTGCATTGATCTCCCCGTCTCTGTGGTGAACTTCTAGGGAAGGTAAAGTGAGTTTACTTATTTTTTTTTCTTTTGTGTGTGTGTTACAGTGGTTACTTTGCAAAAACAGGCAAGGCATCTGTTTGCTTTTTTGTGGAAACTGTGAAACGTCATCATGATTAAAAAGAGAGAAAGGAAACCCAACCTCCTGTAGCAATATTTGTTGAAAAGGTATTCATGTCAGAATGACTAGCAATTACTACTCATTTGTAGGTATAACTGTATGGTGCTTGACATTAAAACTAAAAGAGTTTTCTGTAAAAAGGACATTTATTTCCAGGAGCAGGAAAACAACAGAGGGTTTTATGGTCTCACTGCATATGTACATTACAGAGTAATGCTATAGGAAAATACAGTGCCCGCTAACCTTGCACGGGAGAATCCGGACACCCGTTACTCAGACTTTTAAAGGCTCCACATTGCATGACTGTTACATTTACCAAACTTGGCCAGGAAAACATTCACCAGGTCCTTCCTTAGATGCGACTGCAATTTAATGCCCGTGTGGTCGATGGGGCATTTTCTGCTTCTCATGGCTAATTTTGAGATATAAAGGAAGATGCAAACCTTTTGAATCTTGTCTTAAAAATGGGTATGTCATTTTTTTGCCTTCTTTAGAAATTTTGGGGATTTGAAGACTTACTCTAGCTAATGAGCCATGTTTTCTCAGAGCGTTGTATTGGCGTTGCACAACTAGGTGACATTCATAAAACAAAATGGCATATGGATTTCCAGCCAGAGGAGAAAGCCGTATCAGAATAAAATTATTAGCGTGATTTGAGGATTAGAAGTGGGCTCCTTGCTTTTTCAATTTCACTTTTTAAAACCAGCCAGGCCCCGAAGGTAAACGCTGAAGGTAATCAGAGCACTAGGCTATTCCTAAAGAGTGCCTGACTACTGTAGAATTTGCTTGAGGATTCATTTATGAATAAATGACACCCCGAGAGTCATTCCGAATGGTGCTTTCAACTATAATTATACAAGCCATTTCTGTAATGGGCTCTAGTAATTCATCTGTCAAGAAATTTTATCGGGCCAGCCCCGTGGCTTGGCAGTTAAGTGCGCGTGCTCCGCTGTTGGCGGCCCGGGTTCGGATCCCGGGCGCACACCGATGCACCGCTTCTCCAGCCATGCTGGGGCCGCGTCCCACATACAGCAACTAGAAGGATGTGCAGCTATGACATGCAGCTATCTACTGGGGCTTTGGGGGGAAAATAAATAAATAAATCTTTAAAAAAAAAAGAAAAAGAAATTTTATCAAATTCTTATTCTTACTGAATTTTGTGTACTTTATTTCAAAATAAGTATATTTATTCATTCGTTCATTCATTCGTCAATTTTTAAGTGTGCACATGTGCACAGGAAGCATCCAGGCTGCATTAGAAGACGGACCAGCGCAGGACCTGATTCCTTTTAGCACAGCGTGGATAAAGCAATGGTAGAGGTGGGCACAAGACAGCGGGGGGATGACGTCAGCCCGACCTGGGCAGCCGAGGTAATCAAGGAGGGCTTCCAGGGAAGGTTGTGATTTAACTGAATGTTAAAGGTTGAGACAGAATGTATTCAGGTCACCTCTGCCAAAAAGGGGAGAGTCCTTCCTAAGCGGCAAGGCTGTCTGGAGGATTAAATGAGCTAAGATCAATAGCATGAGGCAGCATGATGTGTAGAAAAATCATGGTCTGTGGCATCAGATAGAATCTGGGTTGCCTCTATGAGCTGTTTAGTCCGGCAGGTGAGCCTCGGTCTCCTTGTCCGTAGACAGGGATAATAAGCCCAGCTCACAGGGCTGTGCTAGGGATCGGAATGGGAGTGAAGGTACCAGGGCTGTCAGTACCGCGTGCACCTCTCTCAGGGTAGCTATGGCCCCTTTGTGGAACATACTATATGAATCCATAAATATTTCTTTCCATTTTTTTTCCATTCCTGTCTCTGACCTTTCTGATACATTCCCAAGCTTTGGAAAAAAAAAAAGTCCAGACTCTCCACCTCACCTGTTACCCTGACTCCACACGTGTGTGTCTTTGGGGATGAAAAGAAAATGACCAGAAAAAAGAGGGTGACAGTGGGGCTGGCCCAGCAGTGTAGTGGTTAAATTCGTGCGCTCTGCTTCGACAGCCCAGGTTTCACGGGTTTTGATCCCGGGCATGGACCTACGCACTGCTTATCAAGCCATGCTGTGGTGGTGTCCCGTATAAAGTGGAGGAAGATGGGCACGGATGTTAGCCCGGGGCCAATCTTCCTCAGCAAAAAGAGGAGGATTGGCATCAGATATTAGCACAAGACAATCTTGCTCAAAAAAAAAAACTCAGAGAAAATCTGTGGTTAGGAGCATATTAATTAGAGCAAAGAATCAATTATGAGAGCTCAGAATCCACAATAAATCACAAGGGGTGCTTCACAAATTGAAATAGAAAATGTAAAGAATTTTTTTGGCTTGATTCTTTTAAATGTATCTCTCTTAATCTACAGCATATTCTCACATTGAAGTTATTCTCTCTGAGCACTGTGCCATTCCAGCATAGCTCAGAGGCAAGTGTCCAACTCATATTTCAGAATGGCTTCCAGAGCAAGTGCACCTTGTCCTCCAACAGGAGCACGAGCAGGGGCCCGATGGGGAGGCTCCTACAAATCAATGCCTGTGGACCACGGTTTCCAGAGCCCCCCGTGTGCCAGAGACTCCCGTTTGGGGCTGTGAGGGATGCCAGGTGGGTTAGCACAGAGGGGTGGGGGTGCTTTGGAGATACCATTGCTTTGATCTATTTGGTACGGAGTTTCTGTTTGAGCAGAGAAGAGCGTGCCCAAAGCACCATTTGCAAACGGTGTCCAAGTCAGGTTAAGTTCTGAGTCGTGACTTTGTGCCCCGACCCTTTTTAGACGTGATTAATGCATGTTAGGTTGACTAACACAGAACTAATGAATGCAGTGGACTTGCCCTGTATGGTGCTTAAAGAGAGTTAACCAAGTGGGTGGTTGGGAGTTGAGATGATTCGGGGTTAGGACTTTCCAATACGTGTTATCAAGGGGCTTCAAAAGTCGCACTGTGTTTTCTTTAGGACTGCTGAGAGGTAGTTTAGCAGGTACAAGCATTGCACGCATGTAACTGTGCTCCTTCTCGCTGGAAAAGTGGGTCGGAGTGGCACCAGGTAGCAACTTGGTTTTAGGATAATATGGAGAGTTCGACTGTTTATTATCTTTTTTGTTAAAAGGAACGTGTCCACAGCCCCCAGATCCAGCAAAGGGCATGGCTCGTGCTCCAGTGTGGACGGGAGGATGGTTGCTTTCCCCCTGGCTCCCACAGCTGCCTGCCCTCCTCCAGGCCCCCTGGAGGGCTCACTCCTGTGCTCCCCGGAAACGGTGCAAAAATGTCTCCACTTGCGTCTGCTGGCAGAGCTGGCCGCCTGTCTCCCACACTGTCACCTACGTCACAGAACTTGGAGACCGTAAGGTAAAAATTCTGTCCACCTATTGTCCCCAAGGCTGCAAACTTACTTTCACCTGGGGCATCTGTCTTTCCTCTGGCAGTGGGAACAACGTCCCTCCTCCCGGCCAGGCTGAATCTCTTCTCTGGGGTCCGCATCCCACTCTTCCAGATGCTTTGGTGGCCTTTCTCTCTTTCTTATGCTCCTTTTCCAAAATCTTCAACCTTTCCCTATATACTGTCTCCCTCCTGCCTTTAAGCAAATATCTCAAGCGTCTGCAAACTTGAAAGAAGAAAACAAAACTCCCTCAAACTCATTCCCCTTCCAGGTGCCACATTCTCTCTCATCCCTTCTCAGACATTTCCACACTGAGTCCTACCCTCTGCCTTTGTTTCCCCACCTGCCGTCACTCACAGGTTTCTTCTGTCCATGCACTGATGCTGCTCTTGACAGTGTTGTAGAGGTTTCTCTATGTATCTAAACTGAACAGGCATTTTTAGAACCGCATTTTTCTTGGCTGCTGTGGACATTTGACTGATTTCCTTGTGTTTAGACTTTTCTTTTGCCTCCCTTGGCGGTGCATTTTACTGGCTTTCTGCCTTCTTATCTAATACTTTCTCCTGGGCTCCTTTATTGCTTCTTTGTTTTCTGCTCGATCTTTAAGCGCAGCTTGGCTTAAAATTCTGCCCCAGGGTCCTGTTCTCCTCTCACTTTGCACATTCTCCCATGGCAATCCCATCTTACCCCACAAGGCTGGCTACTCCCCACATCCATTCCTGGCCTGGGCTTCTCTGTTCTCTGGGTGCCGGAAGCATAGTTCTAATTGCCTCTCCTATTGGATTTCTCAAAGGCATCCGCAAACCCAACCTATTGAACTTTGAGCTCATCGTCAACCTCTTTGTCCCCTGAAAAATCCGTCTTTTCTTTGCTGTTTCCTAAATGGTGCCACTCCTCCCCAACTGCCCCGCGCAGGAAGCTGAGTCCTCGAGGTGCTCATGGAAGCAGGCTTACTGCTCAGATCTTCCTGCAGGAGAGCCTGCTGCCGGGAGCGTGGTTAGCGGACACCCACCAGCTGCCACGCCTGCAGGTCTGCTGTGGCGCTCACACGGTCTCTGGTGGCTCCCAGCCCCGTCTGTCCCACGCAGGCCTCCTAATGGGCTGCCTTTGCTCTGTGACTCCCATCAGCCTGGCCGAGACTTCTTAGAAATGCACTGCAGGTGGAAGCTCTTCATTCCAAGCCTTCTTCCTTCCCTGTCTCCCCCAACACGTGGCAGACCTCCGTCAGGGGTGCAGCCTCTCCTCAGGTGCTCTGCTTCCTTTCCCTCCCCTTCTCCTTATCTCTGCACCACATCTCTCATTCAGGTCACAGACACCCCTTTCCTGCAGTATTTTAACAACCTCCTGGCTCTAATCTTGCCCTCTGCCTCCATCCCCCGACCGCACAGTGACCTTACAAATGTGAATCAAATTGAGTCACTATCTTGCCTAACGCCCTCTCCAGTTCTCCATTCCCCTCAGTCCATACTCCTTACTAAGGTCAGGAAGAGTGTTTGCGCCTTTGTTGTCAGGCTCCCTTCTGGCTTTATGTCCGTACCGAAGGCTTGCTCCACCAGGGCGAACCTTTTTGTGTGTGTGTGTGTGAGGAAGACCAGCTCTAGCTAACATCTGCCAATCCTCCTCTTTTTGCTGAGGAAGACTGGTCCTGGACTAACATCCATGCCCATCTTCCTCTAATTTATATGGGACGCCGCTGCAGCATGGCCTGACAAGCCGTGTGTCGGTGCGCGCCCGGGATCCGAACTGGTGAACCCCGGGCTGCCGCAGCAGAGCACGCGCACTTAACCGCTTGCGCCACTGGGCCGGCCCCCAGGGTGAATCTTTTTAGTTACTCAAAAGCTGAGAATGAGAATTTGCTATTATTTTTTGGTCTACAAACTGTCTGACACCTAGTGCAGACTTGTCCTTCAAGTCTTATATTATTTGTCTATTCTCCAGAAATACTCCAATCTTCCCCTCCCACCCTGCCCCCATTCCACTGGGCTAGGAGCTCTCGCTTTGACTTTCTATGTCACCCTGCACTTGGTTTTTTGTTTGTTTGTTTCCTTATCACATTGAATTGCACTGCTTGTTGACAACTGATTGTCCACCCGCTTTAATAAAGTATGAGCTTAGAAGAGCAGGCCCGTGACTCCACTGTTTATCACGTATTCTCTGCACCCGGCTCAGGCCTGGCTCAGTAAAGATCTGTTGTGTAAATGGATGAATGTGTGAATAATTGAATGTCTGCTTAAATGCATGAATAAGTGAATACAAAACTCATTTTTCTAGAGAACCACGAAGGCAGCTGAAACTGTAGGAAATGGGGAGGCAAAATCTGAAATTCCATTACTTGGTCCAATAACAGATCCCATGTCCTGGTTCTTATACCGTGTGCCTACAGGAGAAGAGAGGGAAGCAAAGATGTTCCTCTTCCCAGTTCTATTGCTTCAGACTTCTAAAACAGAGATTCCTTTCCCCAGATGGACAACAACTAAGTGGGCTATGACTTGAAACCACACATTACCACCGAGGCAGCTCTAACATGCATGCATTTGTCAATTTCTCATGCGTAAACTAGCCAAACTGCAGTCTGTCTCTGGTGCATCTGGCTTCACCTCGCACCGCCTCTGCTGACACCCCAGCGCTGTTTGCCCCGCACCCAGGAAGTGCTCTGAAGCCACAGTGGCTCGTTCCCCACCTGCTCCGGGGGAGTCTGAGAGAGCAGTTGAGGCCACGTTTGGAATCTGTCTGACAGGTAGTGCTTTCTAGTCCTTGCAAAGTGGGAGAGGCGAGGTGGGGAACCCGGGTAGACAGAGCTCCTCGGTTCAGGCTGACTTGTCAGTTACAGTAAATCAAGTTAAGGTGGCACATAAATACAGCCTTTCTTTCCCAAACCCCAACCCTCCCGGGTTGCACAAGCCAAAACAAGATGAGGGATTTTTCTTCTTCCTCTCTGACAGGGTGAAACTCCTGTAGCGGTTAGATTCTTGGCATGTGTACACACCCAAAGACGCTCATTCTTTATGTGAATTTGTGCCTTTTGCCTGGCTTCTTGAATGTGTGAGATTTCAGCAAAATGTTGCTTTTCATTTCTATCATTGTCAATGTAACGCAAAACTTTGTTTCTTTCCTCTAACAGACTTTTCTATTTTATTTCTCACATACAGACAAACATACATTTGAATGTTACATCACGTTATTAGCAATAAAACTAACAATCAATAATTTTACATATGACTTAATGCTACCATCTATGGAGCCCTCGATATTTTCCATTCCTTTGATGCGTGTTGATGAAGGGCCTTCTCTATGTCAGGTCTCCTGCAAGGGTTTTGCAAATGTTCTCTCATGCTCACGACAGACTGGCAAAGGGAGTGTTGTTGAATCCATTGCACTGATGAAAAAATTGGGCCTCCGTGAGCTGACTCCCAGTCCAGGGCTCCTAAAATAGCTAGGCAAAATCTTCTTCCTTCCCATACCAGGTCTTCCTTAGTAAACCTGCCTCGGTAGGAACTAGCTGCTCTGGGTGTGTGTTCAGCCTATTCAGTCATTCTGATTTGCTGTTGGCAGGAGTCTTGGGAGCCTGAGCCTGAGTATGTCAGATGGTGTGCTGGACCACTACGTGCGTCGGCTTCACCTAGCCTGCTTGTTAAAAACCACATTTCTGGCTCCAGGACCCCTGCATGAGGACAGTGTGTGTAGACCCCGCACTGCTGTCCAGCCCCTGCCCTACAACTGCAATAGACTTCACCCCACAACTACCCTAAGTTGGTGCACGTGCAGACAGGTGGGACTGTGTATCCTGCTTTCCGGCCTTCGGTGGGGATAAATCTCTCTGAAATGTCTCTTAATGGGACCCTTTTCTCTACCCCCGTTTGTTTCTCTCACTGTCTCTCCTGTGCCCTTTGGAGATTTCATAAGCAACGCTTATCACTGGGGCAAGAGCCAAGATCAGGCTCGGGGCAAAAATGAACCACGGAGGAGGAGGCTGCAGAAGTGAGAGAGAGGGCCTGCAAGAAGCGCTGCTCTTAAACGTGGGAAGAAGTAAGAGTTGGAGATATATTTGGGAGTCACGCAGAAGCCACAACCAAGGGAGGGAAGCTCAGCAAGAGGGCAGGGGAGGAGAGAAGACAGTCTGGCAATAAGAGCCCAGAGGAGTCTCCTGGAGCGTGCAGCAAGAGGTGAGTAGACGGCCAGGAGGAACCGCTAATAGAGATCTGCCCGAGGGGTGGGCCACTGAGGACCGTGGACATTAGAGGACCTGGGACAGAGGCATTTTGATGTAGAGGAGCAGCCTCCTTGCCAACTAAGGAGGGGGCTGTGGGGCAGGAAGACCCAGGCTTGAAGCCACCCTGCACTTCCTACTGTGGGCTGGGCACTTCAGGGAACCTTTCTGAGCCTCAGTCTTCTCATTTGTAAAATGGGTAACATATCCGTTCCTCTCTCTCGGGGTTAGAGTGCGGATTACGTAAAGCGATGCTCACAAGGCTCCCAGACGAGTGCTCAGCACAGAGCACACGGTACGCCTTTATAAACGGTGGCCTCTGTAGCTGCCTCTACCATATGATAGGTTCAGAAACCAGATTGTAGTAGGAGGTGGATTGAAATGAGGGTTAAGGAAAAGGAAAAAACAGATTCGATCCCTTCTTTTTTTTTTTTTTTTTTTTTGTGAGGAGATCAGCCCTGTGCTAACATCCGCCAATCCTCCTCTTTTTTTTTTTTTTTTTGCTGAGGAAGATGGCCCTGGGCTAACATCCGTGCCCATCTTCCTCCACTTTATATGGGACGCCGCCACAGCATGGCTTGCCAAGCAGTGCGTCAGTGCGCGCCCGGATCCGAACCAGCGAACCCCGGGCCGCCGCAGCGGAGCGCGCGCACTTAACCGCTTGCGCCACCGGGCCGGCCCCAGATTCGATCCCTTCTTGACGATCTATTCAGGCTAATTTATTTTTTGGACGAGGCTGCTGGACCCACCTAGGTGGGCTTTTCATCAGTGAGACCTAGACCAGACCATTCTGCACATACTGGCTGGCTGTGTAATTGCCAGCAGTCTTGTGGGATTTTGGACACAGCAAAATCCAAAGGACAATTTAAAAAGGCAAAGCTGTTCTCCGACCCTTGCTCCCCTCAGAGTGCTTGGAAATCCCATGGCTTTAAGAGGAAAACAAGTACCTGAAATATCTTGAAGTGCTCAGGAAACAGGAAACCCCAGAAGATGAATGTGCGTCTCGGGTCACAGGACAGCCCCTCGCATGAGCAAGGCTTTATTTTATTGGCTTCAAATCTCAGCCATTTACTAGCTGTGTGACCTTGAGCAAGCTGGTTGACTTCCTGACCCTCGTCTCCACCTGAGACTGAAGATGCCTTGCTCACACCTTGAGCCTGAAGGTCAAGTGAAATGTTCACTGGGAGATGCTCTGAGGTTCTGGCATCTAGTAAATACTCGAGGGCCGGCTGGGGGATTTCCTTTCCTTTTCTCCCTCCCTTGAAGGTTGAGGAGGAGAGAGGACTTTGTCCCCTCCAGAGAGTTATAATCCAGTTCTGAGAGCTCCTCACCTTAGGCTAACCTTAAAGTTATTTAAATGCAGAAAATTAACATATTTTTGATTAACTTAACAAACTTTTCTAACACACCAGAAAAAACCCACAAAAACCATAAAGGCCAAGCTCAAAGGGCCAGCTTTGAAGGCGTCTTCTGAACGCCAGTGAATGTGCCCGTGTTGCACGTGTGAGAAAAGAGAATTTCAAAGATGTGCGTATTTTTATGGAAAGTGACCTGACCCACCCTCCTGAAGTTCAAAAGGCAAATGTGTCAGGACGAATGGTCTCTGGGCTGTCAGAACGCCTGGGCCACACAGGGGTCCTCCAGGCAGCAGACCGGAGACACTAGTCTTTGAAGGGAGGGCGAGGTGGCGTTGGGGGCAGGCAGGGAAGCAGAGTAAATTCCAGAGCTCCTCTGACTGTGCCCTAGGGCAGCGCGTCCCAGCCTGCTGGATCACACAGAAAATAACATTTCCTAAAGAACTTGGGGCACTGACGTAAAGGTGACAACTTCTTCTTTTGCCAAATAAGGAAGTTAAGAAATTAACTATTGCCTTTTCATAAAAGAAAGGAGCTTTCAGTACTGAAAAGCGGAAGGTTATAGTCGCAGAGTAAAGTATTGTCATTTAAATGGAGTACATTTCACCTTAAGAAAAACTATGTTTTCTATTTTTCATTGAACGTCTTGAAAACTCCACCTGAGTGGCTGCTGGGAGCTGCCTGGAGGAGATGGCGCTCCTTCACAGTTTCCTTCAAGGTGTTCTGGGAGGAGCCACTGAGGAGCAGCCTGGCTTGGCTCAGGATAACCACATTGTCACCAGGGTGAGGCCTTTTTGGGATTTGTGGATCCCCACCCCCTCACCTGTCCTCTTTCTGCTCTCACTCTGAACTCCTGGCGAGGGGTGACAGCCATCCCAGCCTGGGCTGGCTGCAGGGTTTCTCAGGGACTTCCAGGGCTAACACTGGGCCGTCCAGGGCAGATGGGGATGGCTGGTTGCCTTAGACTGTCATTCTCATTTTCAGACAAAGCGCTGAAACTGAGAGGCGCCGGGTGGATTGTCCGGGGCAGAGCCGCACTGGAAGGCCGGACCTGGAGCAAAAGCCAGTCTGTGCACAGGAGGCTTGATGTCTGTCCACCAGCTCCACCGCGTAATTGTACAAGGAGGGACTTTTTCAGTGTCAATTATGAGCCAAGGATTATAGGGTGGCTGCAGATGTCAATAAGTCAGTTGTATGAATGATCTCACACTCTAGTGTGCGTGAACGGCTAAGCTCTAAGTCAACGTAAATGTTTTTTAAAAGCGCCACCCTTCTTCCTCCTTTTCGGTCTATGCTTGTTGTAATGAGCCTTGCAGATTTCACGTGTTTCTCTTGGACACTCTTTTGCCTGGGCAGTGGAATGTGGCTGGATTCAAGACACACTGTGGTTTCGACTAGCCCCACTTTAAATTTATGACCTTTAACCTCAAGTGGGCACTCACAGAGACCCAACATTTGCCTCGACCACTCACGCCCCTTCTTCTACAACCATTTCTTCCCTTCTCTCTCCTCCAGACATCACATCTCCTCCCAGATCCTCAGTATCAGCTGAGGCCCTTGTCTCCTAGTTCGCTAGGAAAAGTGAAGGAACCACGAAAACATTTTCACAAACTCCCATGGCGAAGTCTATCCCCCCGCTGGGACTGGAGCTGCCTTCCCCTCTTATCACGGATCAAGTGTCTACACTTCTACCTAGCTTAGATCAACCTGTCACTGGCAAAGGAGCCCATCCTGCATTGCTGCCCCAGGATATCACTTCGGACACTCTCCCCCCTCCCCTCTGTGCCATCAGCTTTCCTCTCTCTAGTGGAGCATTCTTGTCCACCCGTAAACATGCTGTTCCTTCTCCCCTCTTCAACAAATAATCAACAGGCAACAATGACAACAGCAAGCAAACCATGTTCTTCACCCCACTTCTTGAGCTACAATCCGGTTTATTTGTACATTTAAAGCAAAACTCCTTGGAAGAGTGGTCTATATTTGCCACCTCTAATTCTTCTCTCTTGCCCCCTCTCATTCCCCTGAGACCACTCCAAAGTCACAATGTCCTCTTCATTGCTGAATCTAGCGGTTAGCTCCGGAGCTTTATCTTGACCTCTCAGCAGAATAAAGACCCAGCTGGTCCCTCCCTGCTCCCAGGAATGCTGTCTTCACCTGGTTCCCAGGGCACCACACGTCTAAGTCAGCGTTCACCTTTTCTCAGGGTCCTGTGCTAGTTTCTCTCACCTTCTCAACCACTCAGTGTTCCGGTGACCTGAAGCTCAGCTTTGGACCTTTCCGTTTCTTGGCCTGTCCCTTGGGGATCTCACCTATGTCCGTCTGTTTAAGTGCCATCTATCCATTGACAACACCCAAATTTATACCTCCAGCTCCAATCTTTTCCTAAAATCTAGGTTTGTATGTTAATTTGCAGACTTGATATCTCCCCCTGAATTTCTAAAAAGCATCTCCTACTTAACATGTCCAACACTAAATTCCTCACCTTCCACCATTCTGGCCTGGTGTTCTGCAGGCTTTCCCATCTCAGGAACTGCAGCCCCCTCTGTAGAGCTGGTCAAGTCAAAACGTGGTGTTTGATTCTGCGTTGTCGCATGCAGTCTGTTGGCAAGTCCCACTGGCTGTACTTTCAATATGTATTTTGAAATTTCAGCCACCATTATCTGGTCCAACTGGCCATTACCTCCTGCCCGGATTATCCCCGGATCCTCTTGACTACGCCCCACACGGCAGGCAGCTAAGGTGATCTGGGAAAACCCAGGTCACATCAAGTCACTCTGTTTGAACCCCCTTCCACTCCCTAAAAGCCCGAATCCACACAGTGCCTGAGTCTGCCCTCCCTTTGTGCCCTGTGACATCTCTGCCCTCACGACTTACGATATTGGCCTCCTGGCTGTGTGCTCATTGAAGTGCTGGCCACACAGACACCCAGGGCCTTTCCTCTCCATCCTTCTGCCTGGGGCTCCTCCTCCATCTGTCTCATGTCCAGCCCCTTCTTCAAGTCTGGCCAAGTTCCACTTCCTGAGT
The DNA here is from genome assembly GCF_020826845.1 of Diceros bicornis minor. Taxonomy (NCBI): domain Eukaryota; kingdom Metazoa; phylum Chordata; class Mammalia; order Perissodactyla; family Rhinocerotidae; genus Diceros; species Diceros bicornis. The sequence goes on along the minus strand of NC_080751.1, from coordinate 73,604,042 downwards.
GAGGCCTTGGACCAACTTATTTAAAGCCCCACTTACGCTCTCTGTTCTCTTTGCCTGTCTTATTCTCCCCAGCACTTCTACCTCTAACTGACTATCTGACTGACTTGTTTACTCTCTCTCCCACGGGTTGTAAACTCCACGGCTACCTGGGTTTCTGTGTGCTCTGCTAATTCCCGTAACCCCAGAGCCTAGAACAGGGCCCGACACATCTTAGGTGCTCAATTAATGTCTGTGGGATGAACTAATGAATGCATTTCTATGGCACCTAATAGAGGACCCAGGTGAGCGGCTCAGATCAGAAGTCTGAACCAGCGACAGCCCAGACACTGAATGTTACTGATGGTTTTCCAACAGACCCACCAAGTTTGATCTAGTCTCAGAGAAGGAAAGTGATCAGAGCCTGCCTCTCCGCCAGGGGAAGGTCCTCTCGGGGCCTCTTTCCCTCACTCCAAGAGTAACCACAGTCACTGCCTTTGACCCACGGCTGAAGCCACCTTCTTTGCTGAGTTTAACTCTAGGCTCCTATGATTAAAACCCACCCAGGGGCGGGTCCCTTGTCCCGGAAATTTTCGGAGGTTATTTCCCATATTTGGATGGTTGAGTCAGAGCAAGGCAAGCCTGTCCTGTCGAATTGTCCCTCCTCTAAGCCCTCGGCCCTTCAGGTGCTCAGCAAAGCGGAGCCTTGGCTTTCGGCCATCAGGCTGGTGCTGCCCCAGTTTGCTGGTCAGACAGGGCTGCCCACTACTGGCTCTGGGGGACTTTGTTTACTCTCTCAATGTGCCAGCACCATTGACACTCTGCTTGGGGTACCCTGTGCCCCCAAACAGAGTTTGAAATTGCTCTACAAGCATCATGAGCTCTCTCAGCCTTGACTCTCAGCTTTGCCTGCCGGGCTTAAGACTAAACACTCGAAACACTTCAGCTTTAGAAATTTTTGCCACGAAGAGAGGTGATTTTGATACTCCTTGGCATTTTAAGATAATTTTATAAAAATTTCCGGAAACTTGATAAAAAGTAGCTACCATTTTCACAAAATGAGTGCCTAAAACTAACTAACTGAAGAAGGAGTTTTCCCCAGTCACCTCCCCCATGGAGAGCAGATGCTAGTGCGACTTCCCAGGAGGTGCCCGTCCCCTTGGAGTCGGATGTTCTCTAACACGCTCCACACGTGTCCTGCCCCAAGGCTGACCTCACATTTCAAAGAAGGCCACTGGGAGGAGGCTGATGCCGACCACATGGCCACAGGTAGACTTTGTTTTATAGGTGATGTCCACGAAGCAGGATAGACAAACCAGAGAGCAGTTACCGATATATGCAGGGCCGTCTCGTGAACTGGATTCAAATCCTGGCTCTGCCTTGACTTGTCCTTGAACTTTGGATAGGACGTGTGATAGGAAGAACATAGAGCTTCAGAAGATAGTTGTGATGCTGCCGTGAGGTAAAGACAGCACGCCTGCTGCTCTTCTGGATGCAGCTGCTCAGAGGATGCTTGTTTTCCACTCTCATATCTGGCTTTTGCACAGAGCTGCCTCCCCCTCGGCTCTTGGTCATGTGGAAAGGCTCTTCTGAACTGGACAATTCCTGTTGGGATTTTTGAAGTCTTAATGTATGACAAAGACGTGGTGATGAACTTACGTTTGATCATGTATTCTCTCACCCAGTGAACTTCCAGCACCTTCCATGTATGAGTTCCTGTGCTGTGTGCTGCAGGGTTGTGGACTATAACAAGATTGGATTTCACACTCAAGAAAGGGACGTTAGAACATGAGCGCCATGGGAAGGTAACAGGTCCAGAAATATGACATCGAGGAACTCTGGTTAGGAGGGGATGGCTTTCTCTGGGAGATCAGGAAAGGTTTATAAAGGTGGTGGCATTTCAGTGGGAAATGAGGTGACAGAGGGAAGGATTTTCCAGTGGTAAAGACAGTGTGGACACTCAGGGAATAGGAGAGTTGGTCTGAAACACTTTAAAATTTGAACATTTTTTTTTATTGTGGTCAAATATACATAACATAAAATTTACCATTTTAACCATTTTTAAGTGGCATTAAGTGTATTCACATTGCTGTGCAACCATCACACCATCCATCTCCTGAACTTTTTCCATCTTGCAAAACTGAAACTTTATACTCGTTAAACAGAAATTCCGCATTTCCACACCCCGAGCCCCTGACAGCCACTGTTCTACTTTCTGTCTCTACGAATTTGACGACTCTGGGACCTCACACGGTGGAATCATCCAGCATTTGTCCTTTTGTGTCTGGCTTATTTCACTCAGCATAGTCACCCTCACGTTGCCATGCACGGCTTGCCGGTACACAGCACGCCTGTGAAGCTGTGGGAGCTGCAGGCATCCACTAGAAACCCAGCTCCTCTCCTTGGTGGCTGTGTGACCTTCAGCAGTCGCTTTACTTCTCTGAGATTCAACATCCTGCAGATTCTAATATCCACTTTCTAGAATGTTCTGAGGAGCAGACACAGAATAAATAATGTACCTGCTTTTTAGTAGGCACTTATCATTTAGGTAACTATTACCAATATAACGCATAATAATTTTATTTAGATGGGGAAGACATTTACTTTCATTTCAGTGTGATGTAATTAAAAGAAATCAGGAACTATTAGAAAACTTACTTTTTTCCTGCCAGCCATTCCATTAACACATTTGTCACCTCAAACAAGTCACTTAACCCTTGGGGTGCCTCAGTTTCCCCCTCTCTGAAATGGGGACGGACACTTTCCCTTGTCTGACTCACAGGGTCACTGCGGCAATTAAATGAGAAAGTGGGGCGAGAGCATCGTGCAAACGGTTATGTGCTGCACAAAAATATGGAGCGATCGCTCGTAGTCTATTAGCAGAAGTGTAACTTATTTACTAGACTCTTGGGAGCAAATATTCAAGGAAAGAAAATCCTGTTGTTTTACCCTGTTATTGTTCTTCTGAAGTCTGACTGCTCAGTAGCTGGAATGAGAGCCCTGGGGAAGAAAAAGCCATCAGGTTATCAAGTATCTTTCAAGTTGAGGCAGCTCATGTACAGCCAGAACAAGCCCTTCTGGGAAGGAACATCGGGGCGTCCTCACAGGGCAAAATCCCCCGTCAATCCTGCCTGGACATGGTCTTCTTTATTAGGGCTGTCAAGTGACAATACCACCCTGGGCCGGAACACCAGCAATGATGGAGCAGTCAGGGAGGGGGGAGACGGTGGAGAAACCGTGCTGTCCGGCCAGGGGCAGGGAAGGGGTGTCGACGTTTACCCAGCGCTTCCTGTCTGCCTCCCCGTCTTGTCTCAAGTAGCACCCCATCAGGCGTGCAATGGGAGTCTCCTTTGGCTGTTGGGGGGATGGGGGCGCAAAGGCTCATCGGGGGTGGGGAATCACTCCAGGTCACGTGAGCCGTCAGTGACAACACCGGCAGGGGAAGCCACATTTCTTAGACTCCAAATTTCACCACTGTGAAAATGGAATGTTTGGAATTGGCTATTCGCAGTAACAAAAAGAGAGGATTCATCAGCAATTTTAGTCATATCATGAGGCCAGGGATTTGATTTTGTCAGGCAGAAACTAAGAACAAAGAGAACAGAAAGACTTGGCTCTTGCTCTGGTCAGTGCTCCGTGTGAAGGTGTCTGGGAAGCTCAGCCCCCTGCAGACATGAGGATGCTGCTCTCAGGTGCTCACTGGATTTGTTTGGAGAGAGAGAGACCTGCAACCTGTGGAACTATCCTTTTGCTTTGGCTCCCAGCATCCTCGGGAGTAAGTCTAGGGGAAGGAAGGACATCATTCTGTGGGAACAAATTTGAGCACTCTTTCCAGAGGATGGGCATTTGCTAAGGGTTGTGAAGGATGGCCAGGAGTTCACTGGTCGGAGGAGGGGAGGTGGAGAGCATCACAGGTGTAACGGTGCAGTCCCTGGTGTTCAGGAAGGGCAGGTAAATGGCGTGGTGGGTCCAAATTGGAGGAAGTGGCAGGGGTCTAACCCAGACGTTTCTATAGGAACAGAGAGCTTATTGAGACACCAGTTTGTATTTTGTTTTTGTTGCCATAGAATAATCTGAAATAACAAATTTTTCTTCCCTTTCCACTTTGCACCGAAGTTTCCCTCAAGGACAAGTCGATCTGTAAGGCAAAATGCTGTGGGCAACATGGAGTGTTAACTGCAGGGCAAGGATCCTGTGGTCCTGTGAAAGTAGAGAGGTGAGCCTTGTCCCTCACAGCCTCCCAGGAAGGAGGCTGACCTCAGAGTGGAGGGACAGTGCGGAAGAGAGATGGGAGAGAGACCGAGGGAAAGAAGAGGCGGCAGTGGACAGCGGAGGCTCGCAGCCAGGCCTCAGGCGGCCAGCATGGGTCTCTGAGCATATCAACAGTGCCCTGTCGCCCTGAGTCCAGGAACTGTCACTCTGTTAGATGCACAATCCCGGGATCTTGACGAAGCCCTGGACTGCGGCAGGTAGCCCCGCGATTACTGAGATGGAAACTATGTTACCCTGGCAGATGGGACTCAAAGCAGATGAAAACGTCATTACCGTGATTACAGTGGCCACCGCTGCTGACGCTAATACGGGCTGGATCCGTGCTGCACGTTGCCCCAAGCACTTTGAATGCATTGACCCACTTCATCCTCACAACAACCCCTGAGGTGAGTACTGTTATTCCCCCATTCTCCAGGTGAGGGCAAATGGATTCTCAAGGCCACATAGCTTTCAAGCAGCAGAATTGAGATTTGAAATCAGGTGGTCTGGCTCCACGGTGCATATATTAGTCTTTGGTATGTTACCTCTTGAATAAAAAGAAAACAAACCTGGGGCATTTCTTGCAATTCATACTCTGTGCACATGGTCTAACGTGTTTGTGTGCTCCTGTAGGCAGTGGGCAGCTGCAGAAGGATTTTAATAGGAGAGTGACAGGATCAAATAGTGTTCTAGAAAAACCATTCTGGAAGCAGTGCTGAAGATGGACGAAGCAGAGAGAGGAACACATTTTCAAGGACTAGTTACAGCTGTTACCATATGCTCTCTAGAGAAGATGTCAGTTGACTGAGGCACTGGCAGGGGGAAGTAGAGGAGAGGATATTCAAGAAAACTGTCAAAGGTAGAAACACAGTAGAGGGAGAAGGACAGACGTCCAGTAATTGCATTCATTTATATCAGGGTTTGAATGCACTTGAACGGCTGCTGAGAAGGGTTTTAATTGGAGGCCTTCTGGAAAGCATAACATTCTGTCCCTCACATTCATTCACATAGCAAAGAGAAAGAGAGGAGGATTGTCCCTGCCTCCGCGCGCACATACCCTGGAGAGGCACGCACAGCCACACCATCCGTTAACATCATGGCTCTTTACTCAGCGCTTCTATTTCTTTGTTTGGCTAACGTGCTGGTGTGGAAAGCCGAGGGCCAGGCACAGGTGCATGAGGGAGGTAAATCTTATTCTGGCTACCTGGTCATTTCAGGCGGACTGTGAGGGAAGAGAGGCAAATAGTTTGGCTAACGTACTATTTTATTTGAGAAGCGTTCTAGGTGAATTATAAGATTTCGTAAGTTTTTTAGGACCCTGTTTCATTTTCATTTATAGTCATCATTTATTCATCCATCCATCGACCTATCCATGTATTTGTTTATTTATTTGCTAAGCGTTTATTGAGCACCTACTGTATGCAGGCTCTGGTGTGTGGTTCAGATGAAGATATCTAAGGTATAGTTTACTGTGACGGGGGGGAGGCTGTCACCTTCTAGAAGCAGTGGTGTGCACCAGGAAGGGCACTGAGGTAGCAGTCGGATGTCTGGGCTCTGCTGCTGATTTCCCTGTTAACTAGACATGCGATCTCAGACCATTCAACCTCAGACTCAATTTCTTTATCCAAGAGATGACTGTCTTCAGGCTTGCTAAGAGCTTGTCAAAGTTCTCTCACTCTCCATGCACGTAGCAACAGAAAATCATAGGATGCAGTTTTTGCAATGGCCAGCCCTGCTCAGACATCACCATCGCGTTCTCTTCCAGTGCTGTTTATAAATCGTGTAGCAACTCTGTATCTCTACTTTCACATCTGTAGAGTGGGCAGTTCATTTATTCATAAAGAGTTTACCAAGCAGCACCGTGAAATGTCCACTGTGTGTCCACCTCGGGGAGCCCTGGCAATCCAAGATGGACGAGGCAGGGGCCTTGCGCTGGCTCCCAGAAGGAACACGGTGCTAACCTGGTGGAGTGTACAGGTAGATCACGTTACACCGTTCAGAAGGCTGGCAGCATCTCCTTCACCACTTCTCCGAATTACCTCTTTGGGGTTCTCTCTCTGCAGAGCACCACGGGAGGCCAGTGGACACAAGAGTTTGCAGTCATTGCCGTGGGAAGCCATCTTCATGAGGGCTGTTTATTCCTCCTTATGGGTCGAGTCGCTATCGGAAACATGCAGGCAGAATGACACACTGGCCTGGGGCGGCTTTATAAAAGTGAGTTCTGCTCTTTGCTGTGGGCAGACTCCTCCCGACCCCGTAGTGCAGCAGAGAAGGGGCAGGCAAGGCTTCTTGAGGAGGCACGTGGAGTTTACGTGCTCCCCATGAAAGAGCCCCATAGAAACAAAGCGCAGGCAGCACACACCGGGGATACTGGAGTGTCTTTATTCAGCAAGGCTGTAGAATGCTGATTCAAGAGAAAACAGCTCTGTCAGACTTAATCTGGCAGACTTAATCTGGCAATCATTTATATTTACAATACCATCTCTGTTGCTTTCTTTCATCCTCAACTGAACTGTGTTTTCTTTTGGCTCTCAAAAGCAACGTTTAAACCTTGAAATTAGAAATGAAAAGACCGGGGAAAAGATTGAAGAGACAACTAAAATCTTTTACTGCAAACTATAAAAAGACCATACAAGCCCATATAACATGACTTTTAAAAAAATTTATTAATGGGTTTTAGGAGGAGAATCCGATTGAGATGTAGCATCTTGTATCTGAGAGTGTCCTAGGAAGAGAAACCCAGACAGGAAATAGGCGTCCTTTCATCCCAGTCCGTCACTTTGTAAATTAAAATGCAAAATAATCTGTATTAAGTACTCTTAGCTCATTCAAAAGATTTAACCTTTCTCTTCCAAAGAATAGGGGCAATTTATGTGACGTCAGCTAAGGGAAAAATCAACGCAGTGTAAAGACTTTTTTTTAGTAGCTCGCCACCCACATTCCCTCCGATGGAGATCGCGTTGTGGAAGATATGTGGCACAAGCAGGCTAGAGAAGCTGCCTCAGGTCAGAAGCCGAGTCACTCAGGCAAGTCAAATTCTACAATCGAGGATTTATTTAGGAGATTAAAAAAATAAACAAACAGAAACACATCTTAGCAGCCTGTGTGTGGTGCCAGCTTCCGCACCCAACATTTTTGATACTACCTATTAGTAATAAATGATATTTAAGATGGTGAGACACGTACAGCTGGGGTGCCATCAGAAAATCCTCTTTATGTCAGATAACACCTCCTTTTATCTCACGTTTCTTGAGTGTTTGGTTAGGGTATTTTCTGGAAAATTTTATTAATCTCCAGTGGCTTGGGACTGAGGTGTTCTGAGTCCTCTTGGGAAGCAATCTGGGGTAATGGAACCCGGGCCAGCAAGAAGGCAGGGCACCAGAGTTGAGACACGGATCAATTAGCTATGTGACCTTTGCAAAGTCATTTAGAGCAGGGTTGTTGGAACCAAGGAAATGCCGGACAGGAGCCAGAAGACCTGCATTCAAGTCGTGGCTCTGCCAAGTACCCATCCAGAGCTGTGAACCTGGGTGAAGCCGGTGCAAATTTCTAATTCTCATGACCGTGATGGGGTTAAGATAACATGCCTACCTAACGGCGTTCTTGTGGAGTCAATGAGACAATGTACTTGAAGGTCAACTGTGAACTCTGAGACACCATGTATTAATTGCAGGTATTGGTCACCTGTAGGGCTCAATTCCATCATTGCCAGTGCCTTCACTCAACAAGTATCTATTGAGCATCTGCTATTCTGCGCACCCTTGTCGGCCCTGGTGATAACGTGGTGAACAAAACATACACAAATCCTGCCCTCGTGGGGCTTATGCCCCAAGAGGAGAAGGTGTACAGCAAACAAAACCTGAGATGCATAGAGAAATGTCTGCGGGTACTCAGGGACATGGAAAAACATGGAGCAGAGAGAAAGCTGGAGAAGGACAAGGAGAGAGAAGGGCTTGTGATTTTCAACGGTGATCAAGAAGCAAAGACCCTCGGGGTCCCAGCCTGAGCCTAAGCAGATTTAGAATTCAGGTAAGTGAGAGAACCAGGGGCCAGGCCGCCTGGCTGGCTGGCTGCCTGAGGACTGAGGATGCATGTGGGAAAGAGCTCATTCTAGGTGAAGGGGGAGGCTAATGTATAATGTTGACCCGAATCAAAGGTCAGCTCACCTGTTCTCCCGAACCTGGATGAGGCTGGGGAAGAAGTTACATGGGAAACAGGCTCCTCTGTACAATATCAGCAACACCAGGCACTGATTCTCTGGCCTCACCAGAGAGTACACATGTCAGCCGGGAGAAGAGGGGCAGCAAGGCAGGAGCCTCAGCGGGATGCTGGGGCAGCCTGGCGCTGGCAGGGCCGGCAGCTTTGGAAGCAGTTTCCTAGGAGCATGGCAGATGCCCCAAGATGGTCGAGGCCTGGCTGAGACTGATCACCAGGAGCCGGAGGAGGAGAGGAGGAGAGGAGGGGGTGGCAGTCACTGTGAGGGAGCTGGCAGGATTGTGAACCTGCGGGAGACAAGCCCTGGTAACATCCAAGAGCCTATTGGGATGCTGAATTTGGAGTCTGGAGAGCCTTGAGGGCTAGTGGGACAGCCGGGGCCATGTTGGCCCACTCCTGATGCTGTGATAGGAAATGAAAAATGTGGGTCATGAAATACAGGGGATGGGACTATGTCTTTAAAGGGGCTTCCATGAGTCATATCACACAGGTATGACCAGATTACACTAAAACACACAATATTAAAATGTGAAGAACTGGCAAGAACTTGGGATTTGGAATTTTGACTCTTCTCATTCGATCATCAATGACCTTTTTTGAAGACGCACTTGGACTAGGATAACACCACCCTCCTGTGAGACTGGGCACTTAAAGGAGATGGTCCGTTAAGTGTTTTATTTAATTTAATAGTTACTGAAGTTAATTATTAACCTTAGTACTGTTGATAATAATAATAATTCCTCATAGTAAATGAATAGAACTTTTTGTATTGCAAAGCTTTTTAAATTTATCATATTAAATCATAAATATTGCCCTGTAGCTTGATTTAATCACCAAAAGCCTTTATCTTATCTCCAAATCTACTTTTTTATCATCTCAGTTGATGACACCAATATCCATCTAATCACTCAAGTGAGAAATATGGCAGAGCTTCTGAAATCCTTCCTCCTTCATATCCTGTCAAACATCACCATTTTCTATTTTTTAATTAAAATCTCTTCTTTCCTTTCCACCTCTATTACCGTTTCTCTCTTCATGGTTTTACCATATCATGCTTGAACTCTTTCAATGTCAACTGGTCCCCCAACCTGCAGTCTCAGAAGCTGCCTCGTCTTTCCTGTAAGTCTTCTAGCTCATCAAAGTGGTGGTGAGGAGGTGTAAACCTTGTTTGTCTGCCCGAAACCTTGGTGGCTGCTCATGGTCCTTAGGAAGCTCTCCCTTACCAAGTCCCTGCCCTGCTTTCCCGGTGCTCCTTGCCTCTTACGTCATGTCCCTGAGTTTCAGAAAGCCTTTCCGTTTCCATTGCTCTTTCATCCATCCTCTAGAAGAAACACACATGCACTTCCTCCCTGCTTCATGGTCTTCAAGACTCACCGGGGACCACTCCCCACTGGGAAGCAGTTCTCGAGTCCTCCCTGATGCCGCCTTGCAGGCTGCCTCTGCTGGGGAGACGCATCGTGTAAACGTCTTCTTCCAGTCCTTGGCTCCCCGACTAGACTGCAAGGTCCTCGAGGGCAGAGACTATCATTTATTCATCTCCCACGTTTAGGTGCCCGTTGAACCTTTGAGTCATGGATCTGAACTACTGAGAAACCAGCACAAATAGCTCCTTTCCCGGACGGAATCTCCTCTCTCTGTCTCTGCAGCACTTTGTGGACGCTGCCATTATGGTGTGTATCACTTATGTCAGACGTTTTTGGGTTTGTGCTATGTTTCCCTGGCTAAAACATGGGCTTAGAACTGTTTCATTCATCCTTATCTCATTGCCAACAAGCCAAACGTTCATGTTCATTGAATAAAGAATGAGTGAATGAAATGATTCCGCATCCTTCATTGCTTCTCCTTCCCTTCCCCCCCAATTTTAAGTTGCTTTTTATTTTTTGTTGAACTAGCTTAATATTGTATTAATACTATATTATATTGATACTATGTAGTGATTTTTAAGTATAATTATGATCATAATTTAAATGTTTTTTTCTTAAACAAATTTAAGTACATTTTGAATATATATATATTTTTTTACAACTGTGAAATAAAATACAAGCAAATTTTATTCTTCTTCAGTGAAATAGAACAATGGCTGAACTCAGGATGCAAGGCATCTGGGTTTCATTCTCGACTCCGGCACTGACTAGATCTGTGTCGAGTCAGTTAACCTCGCCATGCCTCAGTTTGCTCATCTGTGAAATGAGGGGATTAAACTAAATCATTGATTGTTTCCTACTTAAAATGCTATTTTGTGTGTGTGTTTTTATAATTTTAACTTGATTTTCAAGTTTACTTGACGGTTGGGGATGATCCTTATACCACATGGGAATGCTTTCAAACCCGTTGTACTATGAAAAATCGTGTGGAACTTTTACTCAACGCCAAAAACCTCTTAATTACCTGCTGTCTTTAAAAATATTCTTCCTAGTGGACACATATTGGCAGGGGGCTGCTGGAGGTAAGGAGCCGAAGAGAGGAATGAGCAGATAATTTTCCTAAAATTGTGCATCTGAGATGCAATTATTTTCTGTTGGTTCATGTAATTTTATTCCCCAAACTTGTTTCCCTAATTAAGCAAAGAAGGCTTTTGGCAAATACAGACAATGTAGAAATGAAAAATAATGAACATAAAACAGTGTAGGAAACACCACTCCAAACGTGGAGTCCACATTGGCAATACGGGACGGAGCTGCCTCAAAAGGACCCGCGAAACAGGCATGGGTGTGTCTTTTTGGCAAAACTGGGAGGATGACCACTCCAGCTAGAGAGAGGGGCTCTAGGAATGTCAACAAGAGTAAAAACATCCAGTGTAACTGATAGGCATTTATTTTTCAGCAAATAAGAGTCTAATTGACTTTATTGCTTTCCTTGGAAGGACCAGTAAATCATAGAAAGTCAGACATGAGTAAAAATCCAACATCACATGGAAGGCATTTAATAATGTTTTTGGTTGCCCAAAGTAATACTTGACTATTGAATCATCTTCATCTGTTTTTAAAAGTAAAATAGCAACTAGCTTTTTTCTAGAAAATCTTATGAAAGATCTCCTGGTCCTCCCCACAGTGTTTTTTTTTCCCCTACAGTTCATACTTTGTTCTGCTGTTGGTCTAATCTTTCTTAATTTTGTTTGTTAAAAAAAATTGTGGTAAAATGTACATAACATAAAACTTACCACTTTATTTTCAAGCATAGAATTCAGTGGAATTAAGTATATTCACATCGGTTTGCAACTGCCTACGCCATCCATCAGTCTAATTTTTTTTAAACATTTTGCTTATTCAGAAACCTACAAGAATCTCTTACTTCCCACTCTGCTGCCCCCGTTACCATATCCAATATCTTGTCAAACATGGAGAGTGGTTAAGTTTTGTGAAATGTGGAAAAAAGTACTTTCTCCTCTTTGTATTTTTGTAGATGGCAGGAAAAATAAGACCAAAAAAGTAAAATAAAATAATAAAACTTGAGTTGGGAGTGAGGAATCATGACAGCTATGGGCTGTTGGCCTGGGTTGGAGCCTTGAAGCCCTGCTCTTGGTTCTGGAGCTGCACATGCGGACTCAGCTCTGCCCTTCGGTTTGAATAGGTTCAGAATGGTTTGGAATTGGGCAGGCTCACTCCAGGCACAGTTGGTGTCTCCCACACTGGATTACTCTATATTCCTGTTATAACTGTAGATTTAGATTTACATTTAGACCTATCACAGTAATTGGAAAAAGGAAGAAAAGGAACTTGAGTTCCTTCAACTCTGTCCTTCTAAGCAAGCATTTGGGGCTCCTAGTCGTGTATAACATTTACAATAGCATCACAGTGTGCAAACTGTGAAGTGGAATACTTTTGTTAGGTAAATGCAGATTTTAGTCCATACACAAAATTGTTTACTGAATTAATATATCTTTAAAATTAAAATTCTTTCTTCTATTTAAATTGTTTTTCCTTTTAAAAGCAAAGAATGAGGCAAGAGAATGGTTCTTAATGATTGTTACATGATTAATACTAAAAATAATTTTGTTGTGTTGAGGACAAGGGTGTCAAAAAATGATTCTCCTTGGGTGTCAAATGTACCACTGCTGAGCATAAAGGAAAGGTCAAAGTGGCTTTCCTTCCAACTCTCTCCTGAGATTGTCGGTTATTCCAGAATTGCCTATAGGTGCAGACTTCTTAGAGCTCCTCCTGTAGGATTCAACACATTCTCTTCACTCCTTGATCTCTTTGGACTAAATGCTTTTGCTTATTCTTTACCTGTTGGAAGGTGCTCCCTTTCCTCCTACATTAAATTCTTCCCACTCTTCCAGAGGTAGACAGTGAAGGAGAAAAATGAATGAAAAGTGAAGGAAAAAGAGAATATTTGAATTTACGTGGACCAGGGTTTAATTTCTAGTTGTGTGACACTGTGTTTAATTTTCTCTTTAAACTTGTTTCCCCATTTGTAAAACGAAGTGAATGAGGGCAACCAATTAGGATTTTTGTGCAGATTAGTGATATGTAAAGGACAGGGCACAGTATCTGGCATGTGATAAATGGTTTAAGGAATCACCATCTCCCTTGATTCCTTTTAGCTACACGCAGTGCCTCAGACCAGCTCTCAATGCCATCTTTGGGCTCAGAATCAAACTTCAGTCTCTGTCTCACTCTCAATACACACACACAACATTTTCATATACGTGTTTATATCTACCTCTATAGATACACGTACATGTATGCACACTGACTGTGTGCACATACTTCCATGAACACACACATGCATACATATACAAAGATATGATTATGTGCAAGTGTATGATCTAATCCTATAATTTTCTAAAATCAGGAAAAATTATTCTTTAGGTAAACGTTGCAGTAGAGGGGCTTGATTTATAATATAGATCAAGATAAATTATTAGGCCACCAACCCAGAGTGAAAGCATGTCCTCCCACTATATTTTTGTTTTCTTTTCAACACATGCTTTTTATCAGGAGATTCCTTCTTGCCAAAAAATTCTTCTTTTAAACTTGGCTTTTCATGAGGCCAAACAATTTAAACATTTGGGCAATTGAAGCAATGCGTATTTTCCACCATGTAATAAAATAATAGTTCAGTTGAAAATTTTATTAATTCCAAATTGAACAGTGTCTGGCTAGTGGGGCATTTGGCCCACAGTGGCCTTTGCTCTCTGGCTGGCTAGAGGGAAAAGAAGATGGTAGAAACAGCTGCTTTTGCTTTCACATGTGAAAAAAGGTAATGATTTTTAAGAGATGCCTTGTCAGAAAAGGATGAGATATAACACAGAACACCCATCATCCAAAAAGGAAAAAAGACCTTTGTTTGGTTCTTTTATTGCATGTGAAAAAGGCCATCCTATATATACTATGAGAAACTTGTGCAGGGTGGCCCTGAATTTTCTGTACCAGAGTATAAACAGCATTCATCTCTGGTTGCAGGTATTACGGTGATTTTTTGTATTTGTATGTGCTTTTATTTTTTTAATTTTTCAAATGTTCACCTATAAACAAGTTTTATTTGGGTAAAGAGAAAAAAATCAACAACTGCTCTTTCAAAGAATGGTTCAGTGTGAGCAGAGCTTGAATTAGAAATTCAGAGTTCTTTATCCTGCTCCTTCGGTGCTATTAAGTAGTCGTGTTACCTTGAGCAATTCTCTGAAGTCTTTGAGTAAGTCTCTGAACCACATGCAAAACACAGGGTGGTGAAATGGGTGAATTCTCAGGTCCCTTCCAGCTCTATGATTTTTGATTTAAAATGAAAAGAAAAATGAACATTATTTCGTTAAAAATGGAAAGAAAAATGAACATTATTGAACACATAGTATGTGTCTGGTTCTGAGTTAGGTATTGTCATTGTTTTGTGTAGTTTTTTCGGTTACCACATATTATCTCAATTCATCCTCACAATAACCCTGTGAAGTGGTCATTACTATCCTTGTTACAGAGGTTAGGAAACTAGTGCCTATAAATAATAAATGATGGAATAAGAATTCCAACTCAAGTCTGTCTGGCACCATAGCCCATACTTTTTTGCTGTCTTTCCAGTAATTCCCCACATTTGATGTGAAATATTTTGAAGGAAAGAATGAAACTATTATTCTACAAAACAGCAAATAAGGCTGGTAAACTATGAAGACGTTGTTAATGTCATCACTAAGTCATCAGTCCATTTGGCTTCTTCTTAACTTATTGCAGACTTGCTAGGAATGTTCCTAGTTATTGAGCCTTCATTGGAGGTTCAAGAGGAAATTTTTAGTTTGTTGAGTAATCCTTCTCTTCATTTTCTACCCAAACCACTAAATAAACTTGCTCCATTTTTGTCCTTTTAGGAAAAACAATTGAGAAGAATCCAAGACAAATGAACTTACAATTGGCTCTCTCACAGCAAAGGGAGGTTACATTCCACCAGATTGTTCTATGCTGACCTGCACCCACAGGCACTCAGAGGAGAAAACAGGTTTAATGTGACTGCAGCCACACAAATTTGTGTGTCCATAGAAACTCAGATTTTGTTATTCTCCCTATGGTTAGAAGTGTGGTTTATTGTTAACCACTTTCCTTTCTCTCTCTCTCTTCAAGGTAGATTTATTAGCACAAATATATCATGCAAATGATGATTTATGATCACACCATAGTCCCTGAGAAAACACATTGATTTAGGCGAACTTGCTTTCCCTGCTACAAAGGCCTGTTTTGGGAGGCCTGGATGATGAGACTAAAGTTAAGCTGAATTCATCAACCTGCTAAACACTTTATTTCCTGAGATTTTCTGCTGCTACGTTATTCTGAGGGAGTTCCACGTTAGGAATCCATACTTTTTATTTCATCACTGCTATTACAATTTTGATTCCCCGACTCTTTACTCAGCTCAAAGAATTGTGACATTTACCTGGGGAGCCTTTTCCATGAGCTAATCAATAGGGAGATGTTTGTTCCTGAGCGAAGAAGAGACATTGAAAAGAAGCACACAAAGTTATCTGCCATCTCCCAATTGTGTTCTAATTCCCAGGAGAAATGATTTCCATCCAATCGATCCTAGTGTGACTAACCTACATTCCTCACCACACACACAACTTAACCTAAGGGGACGTGGGAGCGCCCTTCTCAGGTACCTTTCCCTCGTGATTGGGGTGGTTACGTCTTCAGCTCCCGAAATACACACACAAGCATTTAGTGCGGGGCAGACAGTGAAGAGTGCAGCCCATGCCTCCACCAATGGGAGCCAGAAATAAGAGCAGCGGGCAGGAAGCAAACTCGCAATTATGTTTAATTGCAAAAGGCATCCAGGCCATGCACTTTAGACCATCAATAAAAGGAGCTTTGTTTTTCTGGGCGCAGCCACGGTGATTAGGGAGGGGAATATGATCAGTGGCATTGATCATTCTCTTCATTCTTATAATGTCTCTCCCTGTTTCCCTGATAATTTCACTTTCAAAGTGGAAAAAATGGAGTTATGTGACCCTCTAGGCCCGAGCCCACCACCCTATTGACAACCTCCATTAATCTTGGAGAGTCTCACCCCATTTACTAAATAGCGGGGCTCACCTGGAGTCACACCAATCAGTGGCAAAGTTAATTGCAATCAATATCTCCCAGCACTTTTCCTTCCCACCCCCACCCCTGCAGTAAATCTTATCTGCTTGGGAACATAGGCAGCTATGGGCAGGGGACCCTTCTTTGCAGGAAGTAGGATGAGGACTTAGGGCAGGAGGAAGGTTTCATGCATCTCAGAGTCATCATCGTATTTAAAAGATTTTGGTTTTTGGGTTTCAGATTTGAATATTAGCATCCTCATTTTTTGCCTTTCAGCAGCTTTCTATTTACTCCTAAAAATTTTTAAATGCTTTTTCCCAGGTTGTAAAGTACTACAAAGATCATTAAGGAAAATTGTTAAAAAGTACACAATGAATCAAGAGAAAAATAGTCTTACTACTAGTAGAGCACCCGGGTTAACCTTTCCCTGTCCTGTTTTTCTTCTTCTTTTCCTTTTTTCTAACCAAATGCACCTATAAAGTCCATCTTTGCCTGTTGGTACCCCGTCTTAGATGCCATATGCCACCACGGAGCTTGCTGCTTCTTCACTTCTGTTGTAACTTCTGAGTGAACATCCATGCTACTGATAGCATATGTACGCAATTGTTCAATGTCTGAGCTATTTAAAAATAGCATATAGGGCCGGCCCCATGGCTTAGTGGTTAAATGCGCGTGCTCCGCTACTGGCGGCCCGGGTTCGGATCCCGGGCACGCACCGACGCACCGCTTCTCTGGCCATGCTGAGGCCGCGTCCCACATACAGCAACTAGAAGGATCTGCAACTATGACATACAACTGTCTACTGGGGCTTTGGGGGAAAAAAAGGAGGAGGACTGGCAATAGATGTTAGCTCAGAGCCGGTCTTCCTCAGCAAAAAGAGGAGGATTAGCATGGATGTTAGCTCGGGGCTGATCTTCCTCACACACACACACACACACACAAAAATTAAAAATAGCATATATACTTAATTGAGAAATGGCTACAAAGTTTTTTCTTGGTTTAAGTGTCTGATCCAGAAAGCAAAATTTGAAGGATGAATGAAATGCCTTATTTTTTCAGAAGGGTAGAGTTGATCTGTTTCATGAGACATGACTGGTGCATTTTTTCCTCTCTCTATCAAGTTCTATTGGTCTTAAAGTTGGAAGAAAGGTTATTCGGATTATAGATATCTTTGCAGAATGTTTGTCTTTTATTTTCTTCGTTATCAGTAGTTTTCATTTACCCTCGTTGGTCCCCTGCATTTTTGCATAGGAGTTGTGAGAAGAATTTGGCAAGAGCTTTAACAAAAGGTACTAGCCAAATGCTACATGACCTGTAAGTCTGAGATTTCGCCTAACTCCTTTTTGAAATATTTCTCAGACCCCAAATTACCAAGCACTGTGCTGTTGCAAAGGATGCTGTGATTGGCAAAATGTATCTCTTGTCCTCCAGGAGCTCACATCTATCAGAGCTGACAGGTATCCAAAGTGATTAATAAACTGGTCGGAAGTATGCATGAGATGCTTCAGGCTGCCTTGCGGATGTGCAGTAGGAAAGCTTCATATAGGAGAAGACACAAAGTTGAACCGTGGAAGGTGAGTTAGAACTTGTGTAGTCAAGGGGCAATGAGAAGAAGGTCCTTCCCAACAGAAGGAACAGTTTAAATGAAAACTGGTGGGATTGAGGTTGAGGTGTTTTAGGGGCGTGCTTCTGGAGATGATGAGGGGGCAAATTGGTGAATGAGAGTAGTGGGAATGGCAAAAATATAAATATTTAAGTGCTGTTGACATAAAGAATGTGTGATTTGAGGGTGCAGGATAAAAAGAGAAGGATGTGGATGTAGACCTTCTAATACTCCTATGGAAATGCTAGAGGAAGAGAAAAATCAATGAAATCCTACAGAAAAAGCCAAAGCGAAGAGTTCTAGGAGATGGAAATGATCAACAGTGTCAAGGGCAGAGAGGCCCAGGAAGATAAATCAGGGACATTGGTGAAGTTGGCAAGTTCCTATGAGAGATGCTTGGATGCAAAGGAGGCAGCGAGGAAGGAGAGGACAGAGGAGACTGCTGGCCAGGCAGCCTCAGCTCACTTTGTCTGTGGATTTGGAGGATTTGGGTGGCCGAGAATTGGGGGCCTGGGGGAAGATGGGGATTGAGGGGTCTGGGAGTAAGAGGCAGGGAGGTGAGCCCTGAGGATAGAATCCGCCCAGCTTTCCTTCCTATCTGGCGAGGAGCCAAGTAGCTCTGTTTATTTATTTTGGGACTCGCAATGCATGTCCTACCTAGAAAAGACCGCTAGAATCACTTTGTTTCATAACTCAATTAAAAAAATCATGTGCATGGGGAATGTGGAGAAAAGGATAAAAGTTGGAAAATATCTGGGTGAGTGTGACTGAGTAAGTAGCTATAGTAATGAAAGCAAGAAAGCTCTGTTTCTCATTCCCTATTTCATTTCAGCTTCGTTTGGACCAACAAAATCTCCTCTGCATTTTCCCAGAGAAGGATGTTGAGGTGGCTGTTCCTAGCCAGGAATCAGGGAGGGTACTGGAGGTCACAGACTCTTGCACAGTTGCACACACCTGAGCCTCTCTCCTCTCTGCTCCTAAGGCCAGAGAACTGGAACTGCCCTTTCCGGGATTATTATTCAAACAGAACAATAATAATAATGATAACAATGGCAAAAATTACATCAATGCAAATTCTTATTTTTTATGATAATCGCTTTGGAGATAAAGAATGCCATGTGCAATTATTTAAAATATTTGTAGTAACTGGATCTTATCGCTGGTTTTAGGAATTTCCTCTGCAGCTTCCTTGATAGAAAGTCATCCCTGGCTTCCTTGTACAGTCTCTGTATACGGGGATCTATCACCTCTGAAAGCAGTGCAATCCATTCTTGGATACATCTATTTGACAGTCTTTACATCAAGCTAACATGTCTCCCTCTGTCTAATTTTTGATCATTGATCTACTTTCTATTCTCTGGAGGAAACTAAAACACATCTAAAATCACTTTTCCCTGGGGGCAACACTTCAACTACTAGTTGACAAGAATTATGATATGGTAATAATCCCTTCTTGCTATTACTGATACATTTCACAGAAATCTAATAGTAGCATTTTTTATGCCTATATTTTTTTCTCAAACAATTTTTGAGGAAACAGTACCCATCTTTTAGGGTACTTCCATAGCTGGAATTCCTCCATGGACTATTTCCTCTTGCACAGTCCTTTTCCTACAAAAGTCAGAGGCATCTCCAGGAGCTTGTTAGTTGATTCAAATAGCGTTAATTTTAATTCATTTTGTTTTATCTGGGAGCAGACTTATCTGAGCGAAGAACCCAGACTTTGTATGCCACAGCCGTGTGCAGGGCTTGCTGCCATCCCCCGGTGCCTGGAGCTCGCGGGGCTGTGCACTCCTGTCGTCAGGGAGAAGGAGAGCTTGAGCTCAGTAGACATCTAAGAACACGGGGACGCAACCAGGGAGGGGACAGCTGACGCTCACGGAGTGCTCACGGAGTACCCAGCACTCGGTAAATCTAGAGAAAGGCTAATCCAATCCTGGAAACAGCCCTCTGAGGGCTGTTCTTATCCTCATTTTGTTTTGGGAAAATCAAAACTCAGAGATGAGAAGTCACTTGAAAATTGAGACCCAATCCTAGATATTCCCGAGTCCAATTCCTGTGATTCTTCCACCCTATCACCTTCCTCGTCAGGCGGCTGGTGTGTGGGACACGCGGACAGGCACAGTGTGAGTGTGGGAGAAGAGTGGCTGGGACAATTGGACTGGCATTAAGAGACAGAGCTCCATTCTTCAGGCAGCTACTATCCAGCTTCAGGGGAGAATGAATGCATGAAGACACTGCAGGAAAAGAGTAAACAATACGTGTTTAATAATGTTTACCTGTAATATGGTAGAAAGACACAAATTTAAGATGGAAGATTTGTATTTAAGCCCTAATTTAACAATAAAACAAGTTATTTAGTCTCTCCTTAGATTGAAGAAAATATCCCTTTTCAAGTGAAATGATAGTTGGAAAAGCACATTGAAATGCTAAAATGCTATGCAAAGGTAAGATTATTTTTGACATTTTCAATATCAGTTATTTCCGAGGGATGCCAATAGTTCTTAACATGTAGAAATTTGTCATTTTACTTTTCCCAGCATATGGTAGACACTTAATAAATATTTCTTCAATGAATGAATATTGAACTTTTCCTTGTACATAAATTTGAATCTTGCTCTAGAAATCTAGTTCCAGAAAACGTCACTTAGCTAGTGAGCGAGCCCGGCCATCTGCTGAGCATCTGGGCTCGAACATGTCGATAAAACTCTGGTGAAATGATCAAAACAGTGTTTCTTTATGAAAAACGCTGCACTGAAGAAATGTAAATAGTACTCGTCTTGACAAAAGGAATGAAAGGAGAGTGGAGAGATGACCTGAGAAATGACAGGTCTTAATTTTAAAAATAGAAAGTTTAGATATATTAAGTGTGGAATGTCAAACGACGATTCTACCAGGCCCATAACATAAACAGGTTCACCATATGCTCTATAGGAAATAAGAAAAAGCCATTTTTGAATTTTTTAGAACATGCTCCTGTCAGTATGAAAACTGCTTATCTGTGGGAGATAAAGCTGTAGTGGAAGTAGGAATAGTGATTAGCTTGCGGTGGGAGAAAATTCCTTTACTAGTGTTGCAGACAGAAATGAGATTCGAGAGAAAGGTGGGGTCCACACACTTGGCTCCGTGATGCAGCACTGGCGCGCAGGGGCAGCCCCTGCGCTTGTGGGCACCCGAGACAAGGCTGGTTGGGTAACTGTAAGGTGTTTGATAATGTGAAGTTGGGAGAGATGGTACCAGCTGCCCACCTTGCCATAAACGCGTTTCCTCCCGGGCTGAGCTGCTGACTGAGGAGAAGCGTATGTTCAGCCATTTATTGGAAGAAGAAACTTCTACTACAAACACATATCGAGGGAGGAGATGAGTGTCAGAGACGTTGGTGGACAAACCAGGTTGGTGTTTCCGCTTTCTGTGACGTGTGGAGCCCAGGGCATTAATCAACATGAACGAGAAATCTGAATATTTACAACCTACTAAAGAACCTTGGGTCCACGTGCAAGTCTTTTTTTTTTGTTTGTTTTCATATTTGCTAAGCTGTGGTCAATGTTTCTAAGATATCACAGTGTACGATTTATATATATGGCAAAATTTGTTGTTATGCCTTTATAAACCTTCATCCCGGGCATAGAATAATTAAATGTCTAAAGAGGTAACTTGATTTTCTTCCTTTACAGCTGACATTTTATGGAAGAAATTATATTCTAACGTCATATGCACATATTTAGAATTTTGGGAGGATCTTTTGCATGTAAAGAATCTACTATAGCATTCATGTTATCATTACCATATTGAAATAATTTATATTTTATTCTTTCTGTTTAAGCACAATAAATATACAATTAAGATTCCAAACTGTCACGGTTTTGAAGGTAATAAGGACTCTGGAAATTTCATATGTATTCAGACAATAAAGTCTGATGGTCAACATTTTACAAAATCAGCAAGAGAGAAAGAGATTAGAGGAACTGCCACAACTCGGAGCTGGTAGAGAAGATGAGCATCTGTTCTAAACCAGGAGCCAACTCATACTGTATATGCTGCCTTTTTCTTATGACTTATTTCCTTCTTCTAAAGTAGAGAACCATACCCTCATAGCTTATTTGGGGTTCCCAACTAGCTACATTTCTGGTTAAGCAAGATTTTCCTGTTATATAACTTTTAGCTTCCAGGCAAAGTGACATTCACACACATGAAATTCCAACCTGAGTATTTTAAAACCGCTCCAGCGGGTCTCGTTTCAAACGTTTGGATAATTTTTCTCTATAGGGGCAGTCTGAGCTTTCTTTGAGCGTTCTTTGTTCTCCTACGTGACTTCATTTTCCCTCTTTAATCTTTCCAGTCATTAAAAAAAGTCTGAAATCTGAGTACTTAAGCATTTTTCCTATAGTATGTTAACCCCGAAGAGGCATATTATGTTCTATAAAGTAACGATTAACTGTGTTAGGCAGAGCAAAAGAGAGAGTCCTGTAAATACTTAAATAGAAAAGTAATAATCCCCTGAAATAGAGTCTGGAAGCCAACAAATGGATTGAATGACCTCAAAAGATCCATTCACTGGATGTGTCCAGAAACGATCAGAAAAGTAACCTTCTTAGAGCTTGTCCCTTCGGTGAGAGAACCAGCGTATTGTGAATACACTTAGCTCCGCATCTGCCTGGGTCCTGGAGGGTCAAATTACTGGCCTCGCTTGTGCTAACTGCACACTTGGACACACTTGGATGGTTATTTTTGTGGTATTCTGTCGACATGTTTAGTCCCAACAGTGGTTTCAATTTCATCTATAGTTTTTATTAATGTTCACAAAGGGAATAGAGTAGATGATCATGAACTTAGTAATTGCACATCTTTCTGGCAGCCGTTTTCTCCCTATCAGATATTGGATACACTTGTGGAGAACAGAGATTTCTAATTTTACCGATAAAAAGGGATCTAACTTTTAATAGTGCTTACTGTGACAGCCGGAAGGGGCCTTAGAGAGCATCTAATCCAATCTCCTAAGTTTACACTTTACTGAAGCCTCAAAACGTTAAGTTTGTGGAGTTTGCAGAAGATCTAGTTCAAGGACCCAGCTCTACTGGCTCCGGCCATCTTTGCATTTTTGCTTCCCTAACTCCCACCCTGCAAGGTACTGAGATCTCATCCTAAAATTTTTGGAAGCTAGAGGAAAAAAGGCACCCATAATCCTGTTATTTCATTTCCTAACTCTTTTAGTATGTATATTTTGCATTGTGTTAATTGTGGTATCCATTCATTCCACAGCTATTTGTTGCTATTCTGTTGTATATCAGGCACTGTACTAGATATGGAGATACAAAATTTAACTCAGCCCTAGCCCCTAATGAGACGGTAGAACAATACCCAAGACAAACAAATAAACAGGCAACAATTATATAGTTGTTTTTTGTTGTTGTTGTTAAAGGCTTCAGAAGTGGAAAATTGGGTATTATGGAAGCTTTAGAAGAAATGGTCAGCCCAATCTTAGGGTGATCAGGAAAGTGAAGTGAAAATTAGTTTTCACATCTCAAGATGTTTTCACTTTCTCTGCAAAGAAATTGAGCATGTTAGACTTCTGCACAAAAGTCAAATAATCTCCCACACAAAGGACTTTGTAGTCACACATCCTAATTTAAATTCGGGTTCTTCCTGTGTGACCTTGGATAAATTAATTAACCTCTTTCTGCTTCAGTATCCACATCTACAAAATTGGGATGATACCATATTTTCTTGATTAGAAAAAGCCACTAATTGTAAGAGACATTGTGGATTTCATAATAGCTTGACAGAATGAAAGAATACTTCATAATACATACAAATGCACATATTCAACTGATAGTAATGTATTTATAACATTCCGTGCCACTTTCTTCTACAGCATCATAATCAACATGTGAATCTAAATGTTCTTCCTATTTAGAGTGATAAGATGCTTTAGAATTATTTAACCACAGGAAGTTATATATTTATCATGATAAATTTTCATAATCCATACTTTCAATCTTCTTTTCTTTAACACTTTTGTGTTGGTAATTTAATTTTGAGGCAAAATGAAGAATACCAGGATTTTACTTACATTTCTTTTACACTTATGCTTTTAATTTTCCTCTTAATGAGATTATGTATTACTGACAGTTAAACAGCTTCTCTTAAAAGTCAGCTAGAGAAGACTTCTGGCTTCAAGATGGCAGAATGAGCAGGACTAAAGTTTCCCTTCTAAGCCTCAAATTCATAGGAACAATATAAGGAAAGCCAGCATCAATAAAAAAAGAGAAAACACACTCAACAAATGATAGAACTCAAATGAAAGAGAAATCTAAAAAGTGCTTGAAAACAAATAAATGTAAGATCATTGGAGAAATAATGAAAGATATTCATGAAGGAAGAACTGGAGGATATAAAACAAGAATAGGCAGTCATGAGAAAAAGTTCCTATTAGAGAACTTGGAAATAAATGAGTAGATAAATATGTGTGCATGTGTGTGTGTGTGTGTGGGTGTGTGGGTGTGGGTGTATGTAAAATTTTGGAAGACAAACATTAATAGACAGGATTAAATGTGTAGGAAGGGAAAAGTGGAGGCAAATAAATTACACCGGAGTTTTAAATATTGATGCTACTATGTTGGTGGTAGTGGTTAGGAGGGGATAATCATCACTAAATAGATTTAGCAAAATATCAGTTAAAATATCCATGGCAAGCATTTAAAAGTAACAACTAGAAAAATAGAAATAAAGAGTGTTACATTCAAACTGTAGAAGAAGAAAAAAATGGAAAAAAGAGAACTTAATCAGACAAAGGAATACAGATAAAAAGAAAATAAAAATAAGCATGGTAAGTAGAAAACATAAAGTTGTCAGGAATGAGTCCTAATCTATGAGAACCATGATAAATATGAAAGGATTAAAGTCATCTACTAAAGTATCTAGAAGAGTCAAAGAGAAATATCTAGAAAAAATTTCAAAAAGTCTGAAAATCAGAGAATAGAGAAAGATATACTGGGCAAATGCTAATAAAAATATAACCAATGTAGGCAGTGTAGCTAAAAGAAAATTCAATGCAAAAGTCATGAAATGGAACAAAGAAGAATACTTATTTGGAAAGTTAAAATAGATATAAACTTTATATGACTATCAATATGGCTTTAAAATATAGAAAGCAAATTACTAGAGATACAATATAGTTCAGAAACCAACAAAGTAGATAATAATTCAGTACAGCTACGTACGGGAGATTTGATTAACACAATTAAGGAGCTTGACTTTTTAATTCATATTAATCTTTGAATCATGTATATGTATATGTATATATGAGATTGAATATATATTTTGAAGGTGAATTTATATAGATATCAATCTGATATGAATATGAATAAAGACCTAGATAAAAGATGGAGAAATAAATATTTCATAAAGAGAGTATATTTATTCTTTCTAAACACTAATGGGGCACATACAAAAATTTACCAGTAATTAGTCCTCTGATGATGTCTCAAGAAATTCCAGAAAAAATCTCATCAAGAACTTCAATGAAAAACATTAGGAATTTTCAAGACAAATGTATTCACACTCCTTCCAATGCAGAAATTAAATACTTATGGGGAATCTTTTCAAACATGGATATCCGGTGCCTGAGCATTGGGTCAAGTTGTCTTAGCACTGAAAATTCTGTGATTTATTCTGAGACATTTGGTCATTTCTACCATGGTTCATTGCATTGCCTAGTATACTGAATGTAATCTTCTATGTATACAATGCCTTTTTAATGCCTATACTAAAACTAGGTGTGATATTTTAATGACATTTTAAGTGACATTTAAGGATTCAAATTTAAGTTAAAATTGAGTCTATTTCTATCAATGGAAATACCAGAACTGAAATAATAATTGGTTGAATAATTCCCTTTTCAAGTGGGAAAAATTCATATGTGAAGGCAATGAGAACTATTATTAGAATATATTTTATCACTCTGCATGGTGACTAGATAGATTATTTTTATATTTATTATACATTTATAATAATTTATGTTATAGAATGTAGCTCCAATTCAGAAATGTTAAAAAAAAGTGTGTCTAAGAATCAAAGGAACACATTAATCTCTACTTTCCTGGGTGGTGGATTATGTCTAGTGTTCCTGACATAAAATCTTGATAACTGCATGAAGCACACAGCCTTTGTTCAATCGCTGTGAGAGATGTAAATGCCTCTGCTTTCACTAGAAGAACCATCTTCCAACAGGCTGAACAACTATTTTAAAGATGCTACCCATGGACGGGAGACTCCCAGAGTGGAGTGGCAGACTCTCTTTATGGTTGCCACATTCAGCCAATGCACTAATTGGATACAGAGCTGGTATCTTGAAGTTCTTACCCTTCCCTGCCCACGCTTTCTACAGCCCCAATGCCACTGCCTTTTCACTGTTGTCAACAGAGGAATAATAAAATTGCAGAGGTTTGAGATTGATGCCAATCAATTCTAATTGATGGATATTTATTTTTAACCTGCATTCCACTTCATTGTCAAGTTCACTAGGAGGAGAAAAAGTAATCAGAAATTAGGGGAAGAGGCTCAAAACAGAGCATTAATCCAGGGTAAACTGACCTTTTTGCTGATTGTGGGTGTGGAGGTGAAAGAGAGCAGCAAGGTACAGAGAGAAAGCCCTGCCTAGCGACGTGAGGAGCCCTTGACAGCCCGCAGGGAAGGGAGAGAGCAGTTCTTGGAACCCAGCTGAGAGCTACTCCAACATACCCTGGAGAGAAGGCTGCCCCACCATGGTGGGATCCAGTGGGAAGGGCGGGAAGCACCCTGATTTCTCCCTCCTGGACCTTTTGGTTTTCTGCCAGGGCCTCACTGAGCCCGCCCAAAGCCTAAGGGCAGGGGGCCCTGGTAGGTCAGGCCACGGAGACAGCCCCTGGGCCCAGAGCAGGCCGAGGAGGGGCACTGGGAAGCCATCCAGTGCACTTCTATTGGGTAGTCCTTCTCTCATCTCATTTCTTTTGTTTTATTGACATCATTTACCAGAGTTCTAATGAGATATGTCTCATGGAATCGTCCTCTCTTGTCTTATTGGTGAAGTATGATCAATTGTTTACTCTCTTGAGTGTAAATACAAGAAGACATGGGTGGGGAAGGAAATGGACATTTTTAGAAGGCTCCCACGTGTTGTACCTGCTCAAAGCACACTCACTTACCTAATCCACATGATAACCCTGTGAGGTCAGCTTTGGAGGCCCCATCTCATAATGAAGCTATCCCCCAGGTGACACGTGAATTGGTGAGGGAGGAGCGGGGAACAGAACCCACCTCACTCTGACTGCAAAGCCTATGGGCTGCTGTCTATAGCTTTCCGAAAACTCAAAGATTAGGTGGCAAGTGCCAATGAATTAGATTTGTTTGGGGTTTCTGGACTCTTCATATTGAGACAATTATACACTTAGAGCAGTGTCTCAAAAATACAGAGCATTCCCATCTGCCCTTCACCCAGCTTCCCCTGACAGCATCTTACATTACCACAGCCCAATGATCACAGTAGGAAATTAACGTTGGTACAACAGCATTTGCTAAACTGCAGGCTTTACTTGTATTTCACCAGTTTTTCACTAACATCATTTCTCTGTTCCAGGATCCAATGCAGGATCCCATGTCACATTGAGTTGTGGTATCTCCTTAGTGTCCTCTGCTCTGTGACAGTTTTGCAGTCATCCCTTGTCTTTCGTGGCCTTCACTAACACTTTTGGAGAGTTCTGGTCAGGTATTTTGCAGACTGCCTCTCAGTTTAGGTTTGCCTGCTGTTTTCTCATGATTAGATTGAGATTGTCTTTATCAGGAAGGAGACAACAGAGGTGACATCTTTTCAGGGCACCACATCTGGGTACATGATGTAGATATGACTCACTATTGCTGCTATTAACCTTGATCACTTGGTTAAGGTGGTTTTGCCAGGTTTCTCCACCGTAAAATTACATTTTCCCCTTTTAATTAATAAATGTTTACTTTGAAGGCATCTATGCAAATATTGTGCTTTTGTTTAACTTTTACCTACTAAAATTATGAAAATAATACTATAACTAATTTGTGGGTTGTATTAGTCTGCTAGGGCTGCCATATGAAATACCACAGAAAGGGTGGCTTAAACAACAAAAACATATTTTCTCACAGTTCTGGAAAATAAAAGTCTGAGATCAAGGAGTCAGCAGGGTTGGTTCCTTCTGAGGCTTCTCTTCCTGGCTTGCAGACAGCCGCCTTCTCCTTGTCCTCAAACGGCCTTTTCTTTGCGTGCACACACTCCTGGTGTCTCTTCCTCTTATAAGGACACCAGTCATATTGGATGAGGTCCCTAAACCGATGGCTCATTTTAACTTCGTGACCTCTTTAAAGGCCCTATCTCCAAATACAATCACATTCTGACGTGCTTAGGGTTGGGGCTTCAATAATAAATTTTGAGGAGGGCACAATTCAGCTCATAAAATGCACATGTGTGTGTATTTGCAGCCATATATGTAGTTGAAATTCACTGGATTGTGTGTCAAAGGTAAATATTAAATTCAGTAATGTGCTGACCTGTGGCAGAAAGTTAGGGAGAGAAACAGAATCAGGGAGAGTTAAACAACAGCCTTCAATTCCATCTGTAATGTTTTATTTCTTAGGTTGAGTATAGGAAACACAGTTTTTCATGATATTGTTGTGTACTTTTAAAAATATCTGAAATAGTCCTTAATAAATGGCTAGCAATCCTTTAATCAAAAGAAAAGAGACTATAAGAAAAAGGAAGGGAAAAATTAAAACCCAGAATTTTTCTAAGAAGGTTGATTTTTGATAGGAGCACTCATATTTTGGAAGGAAAATTAAAATTGAAACACCTCTAAATCCCTGCCTAGGAAAGGTAGACCAGTACGCAAGTACTCACCGGGCCCAGCTGTTGGAATTCAAGGCCACGGTTCAGTTTCTCCTCAGGAAGTGCATCAGCACTTCTTATATATATGCAACAACCCTATTGTCTGTCAATAAGCTTTGACTGCCAGCACTAGCAGGACATCAGGGACCAGTAGGCTCTGACATTTCTCCAGCTCCTGGGGCTGAGAGAGCTGGCTCTCTGCTGGTATTCCAAGTGCAGGCAGGGTATTGGATGTACAGCCTGGGTATTGGATGGAAATGGGGTTCATCAGGAAGCTCCCGGGGGGCAGAGCCTAGTTAAATAACACATTTGGTTTCCCAACTGCTAGCTCTTGTCCCAATTATTTCTGTGCAAATCTTTTGTGTAGACTCTGCCATCTCCTCTGCCGCTTACTCTGTAGGAATCCCGTAAATAACCATGTGGATAATGAGCTATGGGCTGGGCTTGAGCAGTGTGTGTGTGTGTATTTCTCTGTGTGTACTCACCTCCATCAAGCATAGTACCTCTGCACCCTACTCATATGCCACAAGCTGATATCTAAAATGATAGAAATGACAGGTAAGAGTACGTGTGTATATTTTCTTTGTACTTTGGGGTGGGAATGGAGATGCATTTCTCACTTGGGAGCCACATGAAACAGATGTTGAGACATGAAAGTAGCCCAAATCCACAGTTTTGGCTTCCTCTCCCATCCCATACTGACATTTTGACATGCACTTCCCTGCACTCTCACTAACCGTGTCCTAGCTGTGGTGAGAACTCACATACTGCCATATTCTTCATGCCTTAGGCTTCTCCTCCACACACCACCATTTCCATTCTTCTTTGTCTTCAAAGTCCAAACCAAAGTTGGCTTTCTCTGACAGGCTTTCTGGATCATTCGCCTACCAGTTTTCTATAAACTCCCATGAATTACTCTTTTATGACATTTCTAATGCCTATATCCTTCTGCCCTGAATTACAGTTAATTGTTATGCATCTTCAATTAATTCAACAACTCTTTTATCGAGCACCCACTCTCCACCTGCTGAGCATGGGGAATATAGGCACGAACTAAATGCCTACCGTCAAGGAGCGTGCCATCTAGTGAGGAAGGCGACCAACAAATGGAAATAATTAAAAATGCCAAGTGCTCTGAAGGGCTCTAGCAGGTCCCTGAGAAAGACAGTAACAGCAGGGACCTATTTACAGGAAGGATTGGGCAAGCTTTATTAAGTAAATGGCAGTCAAGCTGAAGGAAGAAAAGGAAGTGGAGTGGTAGTGCTTGCTGGGCAGAGACCATGTTGGTAGGGAGCAGGATGCATAGTGGCCTTACAGCAAAAAAGATCACGGCATGGGGCCGGCCCGGTGGCGCAAGCGGTTAAGTGCGCGCGCTCCGCTGCGGCGGCCCGGGGTTCGCTGGTTCGGATCCCGGGCGCGCACCGACGCACTGCTTGGTAAGCCATGCTGTGGCGGCGTCCCATATAAAGTGGAGGAAGATAGGCACCGATGTTAGCCCAGGGCCGTCTTCCTCAGCAAAAAAGGAGGAGGATTGGCGGATGTTAGCTCAGGGCTGATCTCCTCACAAAAAAAAAAAAAAAAAAAAAAGATCACGGCATATTGGAGTAACTAAAAGATTTTAGAGGTGAGAATGTGTGGGAAAAAAGATCACGGCATATTGGAGTAACTAAAAGATTTTAGAGGTGAGAATGTGTGGGAATGGGAAGTAATGAGGTTCACAAATCAGGCACGAGTCACACCATAGACTTAGGATTTATAAGCCAAGGCATAGTGTTTAGATTGTTTTGTAAGTGTGACGAGTGTTTGAATTTTTAAAAATTGAATCGAGAAAGTGTGAACACTGTACACTGACTGGCCCCCAGTATGAACACACTCCAATGACACAAAAATACAAAATGAACAATACGCTGAACAAGAGTTTAATAGATACTTAGATAGAAAGGGAAAGTGATGAGAAATCAAAGCCACAGCAGTGAGCAGGTGGTGAAGCCCGGGGTCCACAGGTGTCTCAGTGATCTATTACTGTTCAATAAACTACCCTAAAACTTAGTCGCTTACAATAACAATGATTCATTTTTTATCACAATTCTGTGGGTTGACTGGGCTCAGCTGGGTGGTTCTCTGCTCTCCTGGTGTGGCTGAATTCATGCACATGGCTGCATTCATCTGGGAGATCAGGAGAGACTGGACATCCAGGTGGCCTCTCATCTTCCAGGACCACTCTCCCCATGGTCTGCTGCAGCGAGAGCATGCAGTCTCACTAGAGCATAATTAAAGCAAGGCTGCTAGCTTCAGTGAAAGCAAAGTAAAAAGCCACCAGGACTTGTAAGGGGTGGATTTGAAGCTGGCCCACTGTCATTTCTGACACATTTCATTAGTCAAATCAATTCACAAGCCCAGTTTGGATTCAAAGGAAGAGAGACTAGACTCCATCTCTTAATAGTAGGATTCAAAGAGAATTTGGAGCCCTCTTTAATTCACTGCAATAGAGTTACCAAGAGAGACGTAAATAAGTAAATATAATAAATTATAAATAAATAGCATGATCTATTTTTTTACTTTAAGTTTGTTTAAAAAGTTAAAAGGATAAAGGAAGCAAAATAATTCATAAAAAGGAGAAGAGGATATTATAAAAATGAACATCTGAAAAATAACAGAAATTTCAGAAATTAAAAACAGGGTTGTTGAAATAAACTTAAAATTAAAATATTCAAAGGATGAGATAAACAGTAGACTCAATGCAGTTGAAGATAGACTTAGTGAATTGAAAGATAAATCTAAAGAAAGTAACCAAAAGCAGCACTGGGAGACAAAGAGATGGAAAATATGAAAGGTGAATTTAAAGAAGTGTTGGATAGAATGAGGAGGTCTAACACACAGTTAATAGAAGGAAAGAATAAAGTGTTTGTTAGAGGAATAATTTTAATAAAGGCTAAGAATTTTCCTGAATTGGAGGAACATCCCTCAGACTGCAAAGACTACAACTAGTCCCAAGTATGATAAATAAAAAAATAAATCCATGCCTAGTCCACCATGGTAAACATAAAAACATCATAATTAAGAAACAGATCTTTAAAAAACATGAGACAGATAAGATAGGTTATCCTCAAAGTAATAGCAGAATTTTTATCAGCAACGCTAGATGAGAGAAGAAAACTGCATAATAGTTTCAAGGTAGTGACAGAAAAAAAAAAAGCCAAGCTAGAATCCTATAGTTAGCCAAACTCTCAGTTTGGAGTGGGGTGACAGCAGTTTAAAACATCCAAAGACTAAGATGGTTTACTAACCATTCACAAAAGTTTGGTGAAATAACTATTAAAGGATATACTTCAGCCAGAAAAAATATGACTGCAGAGGAGCGTGAACATAAAGCAACGGTGAGAATGAAAACATAAAAGTAGATTGAAATATGTAAATAAGTCCTAGCTTAAATTTATTTTGGAGATGTTAATAATAAGATTAAATAAAAAGATTAGACTATAGAAGGTAAATAAAGCTTTCTAAAATCTTTGTCTTGTTTTGGAGAAAGATGAGGATTTTGATTAACTGATACCTTTTGAGAAAAAGATTAAAATTGTATTCTGTAAAGGTAAGAGTAATTAGTAGGAAAATGGAAACATAACACAAGCACATAGATAGTCTCACTTAATATGTAGTGGGTGCCTGAAATACAGAGACATTATATACATAATCTCATAAAGTAGTGTTATTTGACTTCCATAGTTGTCCTTCATTGTTTCATTCAAATATGGCAATTTCGCTGAATTTCGCCAAACATTACTCAGGGTGGTACATTCTATTGTGTAACATATTAAGACTCCATTATTTACAAGGCACAATTAGATATTTACTACATTGTCTCTAATTACCACAAAAACTCTGAAAATTTGTAATTATTACATGACAAAAACTAAGGCTCAGAGGGGTTGAAAAACGTGCCCCGTCATGAAGTTTATAAGTCAAAGACTGGTATCTCGGCCCAAGACTGCCTGTCATTCCAGAGCTCAGCCCGTTCCCAACACACAGCACTAACTCCAAATTCAGGCAGCCCCTTCCTGATTACTGACATGATCTCCTCCCCAGAGTAAGGGGTTTAAGAGCAAGGGAGCCAAGGTGGGAAGGTGGTTTTGTGGACACACTATTGCTCTCAGACAACTTGGAACTTATGTGCAATGTGACAGAACTTATTTTTACAAATCTGAGATCTATGAATTGAACTCCCCACCTGCTATTCACCATCTGACACTTTTATTCATTTATTCATCCAATCACCTGGATATCTCAGTTGTCACTTTCAGGAGGCGTTAAAGAGGGCAAAATCTTACTAAGTTTGAATCTGGTAGTTGCATAGACTCTAAGCTGCAAGTCTTCCTGGGGACAATGAAGTACAATTTCTTTACTTAATACGAAAGGAAACCTGGACCTGGAGGGGAGAGATCTTTGTACAAGGACGCACGCGCAATTAGCGTCAGAGAGCGATTCCCGTGGGGTGTGATTTGAACTCCTGCTGCAGGCCTTATACTGCCCGGCATTTCCCCAGTGCCCGAAACCCCACTACTAGAGAGATGTTCCTTTACATTAGAGCCCAGGGAATCCAGGAGCCCTCTTTCCGTGTCAGTATCTCTGCGAGTAACCCAGTAAACCATTTCCAATTGTTATCCTTCTAATGTGAATTGATCTGTTAGGAATTAACCCACTGGTTACCTAGTGAATCTTTGGGGTAATTACAGGGCCATGGGTGTCAGACCAATAACAGAGGCTTTGGAGTTAACTTGGGAGTGCCCATTCTCATACTTACTTGCTGTGTTCTTGGCCACGTCACTTAACCTCTCTAAGCCTCCCCAGTTTTTCCCTATAAGGTGAAGAAAAAAAAACATTTACTTTATATAATAACTGTGAATATTCAAATTAGGTAATATGTTTAAACTCAGCCTTATCTTATAGTACATACTGAGGAATTATGTACATTTTTCTTTTTTTTACAATATTAAATGTCTATAAATGGAAGAGAGAGCTTTGACAGGTAATGAGTTCCTTGTTGCTGGAGGTGTTCAAGCAGGAGGTTGATAATTCCTTCTTGGGACATATCTGGCACAATGTTGGTCACACAGTAGGTGCTCAGGGATATTTGTGTGATCTAAAGTTCATGGGCTTTTTGCCTCCCACCTGTTCATGAGCACCCTCTGCCCATAGTGTTTATCCTGTAATCGCTCTCTCCTACAGGAAGTATTTTGAGACCTGCATCACATGCTTAGGAACCAGTCTTCTCTGGTGGATTTAGACAACTTTCCAACTGCTTTTGCCTCAGAACACCCTGACAGTGCAGCCTGAGACTCGGTCAGTAGACCCTGCACCAGGGGTGACAAACACAGACGTTTCTTGGGGCCATGTAGGTAGGATAAATGAAGAAGTAGACCAAGTATAAGGTGGAGATTGAGGACAACCAGAGAGCACAGGTTCCCTCTGAAGAGCAGCCAATTACCACCATAGAGGGATGTCAGAGCAGTGTTGCCAGACCTTTTTTATGTTTCAAGAGAAGCCTGATTTCAAACGTTATCAGCTAACTCAAATACAAAACAACAACGACAGTTACAACATGAGCCCAGGATAACATATTTGCAAGTGAGTTTGCGACCTCACCCTCAAACCCTTGGCTGCTCCCCTGGAAACATTGTCTGCCAAGGGAGCTGAATGTGAAGTTGCTTTTCCCCTGCTGGGATGAGTCCACCTTTTCAATATGCTAAGGTATTATCTTGTCCACAGAGAGTGATAATTTGCCAAATGCTATTTCATTGCCCTAAACTGGAATGCTTAATCTCATGGAATATATTATATACCATTGTGTCAAAAAAGGAGTTGTAGATTTTCAAGCCTTGTACAGATATTTTTTTAAGTTAATGATGCTGGTAATTTCTGCAGTAGACCTTTGAAATGTTTTCTCTTTTGGTTGACTAGGAATTGCCAGTTAGTAGTATCTCTTTTTCCTGCATAAGAGTAAACTGTAAAGAAAATAAAGACTCCATGCAAAGAGAGATATATTAGCCAAACATTCTCACAACCACAGGAGTCTACCTACTCTTCAGACTCCAGATGCTCAAATGTGGTGAAACCTGATTTTCCCATTAAAATTCTCTCTTATATCCCACGGTCTGTTTCATTAACTTGAAGTGCTCAACTTTCATTGACTTTAACTACTCAGTTTCACTGTGTTCAAAATAACCTTTAACTTGGTTTCTAGATTTGGATTTATAAATAATTATAGTAATGTCCAGCGGAACAGCTGAGAGTATTTTTTTAATTCTCATTTTCATCATTGTTTATTCCAGAGTTAAAATATTAATAATATAAAAGAACAAAAATCCGATGACTGAAAAGGAGAGAGAATGCTGTTTAACAATTCTTAGGACCAATAAAATTTCAAAGACTGATGTGCTAGTAGGTGTAATCTGCATGGTCTTAGTGGAAAAAAATCAATTAAAGAAACTTAAGATTTGGAATCATGCAATCCTGGATTTGGATTCTAATTCTGCCACTAAATATGGGTGTGACCTTAGAAGTTTTACTTAATGACTCTGAGTCTCAGTTTCCTCATTGGAAGGATGGGTTTGCAAATGAGTATGTTCCGAGAGGGCGGAGTGAAGGTTAGCTGTGACGCGGCACGTGAGTTT
Source organism: Diceros bicornis minor (assembly GCF_020826845.1). Lineage (NCBI taxonomy): Eukaryota > Metazoa > Chordata > Mammalia > Perissodactyla > Rhinocerotidae > Diceros > Diceros bicornis. Next base: position 73,568,945 of record NC_080751.1, on the reverse strand, counting down.
CTGGTGCTCAGTGGTTCTGGTGCTGCAGGAGCTGACGCTGGAGCTTGTGCAGGGCAGGTGGCAGAGAGCATGGACAGAGCAGCCCCTGCGAAGCCTCTCTCCATGGGCGTGCATTGAGAGTGGGGAATGGCCATAGACTCAGGCTTTTGGCAAGTTGAGTCCTTTTCTTTCAGTCATGTAGAAATGGAAACTGACCCTTTGGGGTGTGAGGACTGGAAATTTGGTGTGTCTGGGGAAGTAGCAGACAGAAGGTCCTTATGACTTTTCTAGGAGCCAGCACCTGTGCCCTCTCTCTAACACCTTTTCTTTTGGCAGTAATTGCTGTCCCTTGTTCCCTTCTCATTCTCTGCACTCTCGCAGGCTGGACACGGAAGGATGTTTAGCAACTATTTTGATATGGATAAAGAATAGAGCTTTCTTGGTGCTGCTTTCTCTGATCACCCCTCCCTGGTTCAGACCCTCATCGACGGTTTGTCCCTCTGTCATCAATGTTGCCAGTTCCTCTTTTTGTCAATGATCACTGGGTTTTATGGTTCTCTGTTGTCAGATATCCTCTGCTGTACTGGTGCTCCTGGGAGCCGGAGTTGCCCTTGTTGGAGTCTGTGTTCCCTCCTTCCAGAAGTTTCCTTCTTCATAGTTGGCATCTCAAGCATTTATTGAATTTAGGTGAACTGAAGGTCCAGAGGCTTAAGTTAAAAAGACGATGTCTCAGAGTCATAATTAGGCACCCCATCCCCTTGGAAATATTTTTCTTTTAGCATCTTTCCCTTCTGGTTTTTCCGTGTCTTGGAAGGGAGCCATAGCCTCAACCACCTTCCTGTTGCAGCCCTCCTAGAGCCAGCCCAAGGCCCCAAACAGATCGATCAACGGTCCTTGCGAGGAAGGACTGGAATTTCTCTGGGGCAGGAACTTTGGAGCAATGCTGGGCAGTCCATTTCATCACCAGTCGCCATCACTCTTTTCCTGTCAGTTCAATCTTGGTACAGCGGTGTCGCTGATAGGGAGCCATTCCAGGAACAGGGCCAGAGGAATTCCCACGATGCTCTCCCTCTAAAGGGGAATTGTCCACCTCACAGAAACCTAGATTTTACTCTGAGATATCCAAGTGGAATCTGATCAGGTTCACTAGAGCTTCCTGAGGCATCGTTTCACTCCTTTGTTATTTTGTGAAAATTGATATTTAGCTGAGGCCAGTTTGATGTAATCTTCTTATTGATTTCTGGAGATTGTTGAGTGGCAGGCAAGGGAACTTTGGGGTCATCAGATGACAAGTGCTTCCTTTAGATTTGAGGAAGCAATGTATTCCTCTGAAACAGTCATGAGAATTAAATAAATGATAAAACCAGACTATTTATAGGGGAGATAGGGAAGAAACCTTCTTGGAGATGCTATTTTATTGTTTTCACCAAATTTTGTAATTCAACATCAGTCTAGAAGGATTTCAGCAGTATAGACAGATACAAGGTCAGTTGACATGCAGCCAACTATGTGCACAGTGATCTCCCCCATTCAGAGAAGGAATTAGACTTTTAATTAATTGAAAGTGAAATTTTCAGGCTTGCAAAGTTTGGAGCCTCATGAATCACCATATCCTGATTGTCTTCTGACAAAGTAACTTGATGCGATTGAAATATTTAATTCATAATCCTGATAATTAGATTCAAAATTCTGAGGCTTGAAAAGGTACTTTTTCACAAGAAAGAATAAACACACACAGTCACTCTTAATCATTCATTCACTCATTCAACGAATATTTATTGGCCATCAAACTTATGTGCCAGGCACTGAGCAAGCCTTTGAGTTACATCCAGTGGATAATAAAACAGGCACAATTCTTGCTCTTGGGTAGTTTTCTATTTAGTGTAAAAGAAAGACACCAAATAAATAAACACAAATGAATACAAAAATGGAATACATAAATGGAATACATATTAAGTGCCGTGAAGGAAAAGTGTATGTGCTTAGAACGGTAGACACTAAAAATGAATGTAAAAGTCTCCAATAGCAGATTTCAAATAACAGGAATAACTGGGTAAAATGAATATTCCATACTTTTTACTCTGCCGTCTCCAGGTTGTCCATCTCTATGCAAGCACGAAATCCCTTTCACGTCTCCAGAATAGAAGCCAACACACTGTGTTGAAGTCACATGTCTGTCTTTTGTTCTAGATCATGAACTCCAAGAGCCAAGACAAGGACTGAGCTGTGTTCATCTTTGAGTTCGCCAAGTCTTACAGGCCTGGCTGAGAGAGCTGCCTGAATTGGCTGAGATCCAATTCAATGGATCTAAAGTTAAAACTTGGAGGCAATGTTGAAATGAGTATGCCCAACCATCTGTAGAGCAGAAATGCATCTAATCACACCATCAATTGACCAGTTTGGGTCATAGATTTGCCCACTCAGTCATGCTAAGTTCCTTAGGGGAGAATGGGGTAGCTTCCAGTGAAACCCAATACTGTCGTCATAACACTAACTTAGGGAAGGATTGCTAGGGGGCTGGCCACTGTGGATTGTGACAGCATTTAAGAGCCTGTCCCACCACACTTGGTTAATCTTGGGAGGTCGTTGAAGGTACCAATGGGCATAGCTAATAGGAATCAAGGGAGCTGCTGTTGTAGTCACTCAACAGCTAGACTTAGATTTCCATGCCAATCGTGTGATCAAGCGACATCAGTTCTGTTTTGTGACCTTGAGTTAGGAGAGTGGGTGAGTCATTTTCAAAGGCAGTGTGGTGTCACTTAAAGACTCTTAGACTTGGCCTCAGACAACATGAATTGAGAGCCTCAGATCTATCCTGTGTGAGTTCTGTGAACTTACCAGTTACTTTATCTTCTCGAGATTTAGTTCTCTCATCTGTCAAAGGAGGGTTGCAAGTATATATTTTACGGTCATTTTTGGTGAGAATCAGATGTAATAGTAAATGTAAAAGCATTTTGTTAATTGAATGTATGATATCAATTCGAAGATATTTCCCTCCACTCTCATAGAGAATCATTCTCTAAAAAATGCCCCTTTCTCTGCAATCAAATCATTTCTCCTTTTAAAATTCCCAATATATAGTAAAGTGCCTTAAAAGTAGCAGGCGCTAAAAAACTGCTCGTTGCGTGAAAGAATTAATACAGAACTCAAGATACATTTGCAAAACAGCTGCTTGGGATTAGGGGGGATTTCTGAGGCCCCATGAAGCTGTGGGGCTCAGTCTGTAGGTGAAAAACATGACCTTGTGTCCTCGCTAACCCTTCCAAAACCAGCACTGAATATGCCTGCTCTCAGTCTGGGGACCTTCATTTCACCAGCCCTTCATTTCAGTCAAGTCTATGCTGTGACAACATGGCGGGCCCCTGCCTGTGCTGTGGAGAATGAGGAGTAGATTCTAGTACCAATTTCACTGTTGACTTAGCTGTGAGATAATCAGCAAATTAAAAAACAAAATAAACAAACCCAACTAATTCAGCATCCACAACCTAAATAAAATTTCTAGACTGAATATGGATTCATTATACTATGATATAACATCCCTTTGAATTACAGAACTGGGATCTTTTAGACCTTTAAAAAAGTTTTATGATTAAATAACATTTTACTGAATATTATTAAAAGTTTTATGGTAAAATACTGCTATTCCTTGTTTCAGTGCTCTTCTTTTCACCTCATATCATCCTCAGAGACAAACTTTTTCAAATTTTTTAGCTTTTTCTGGGTCTTTAAAAAATATTTATATGCCTACTATCTTTGGATTAATCAGTTTTAGATACTATCTATCTAATTCCTCTTATGGCAGATGAGAGTTTAATTCTCTTATACTATCACTCCCTCCTTTTCTCTCCCCAATCCTCCCAAATCAGAATTTTGAAAATTTTGGTTAAATCAATATTCAGTGTTCTTCTTGTTAGGCTATGCAAATATTATTATTACCTATTATTCATAACTGAGCTTTGTAGTGTATTATGATTATATTTCCTTTATATTTTTTCTGAAGTTCATAATTGTTTTATCGTTGTTTAGATTTTCATACTCTTTGATCATTCTTTCCACATCTTCCTCTTTTTACCATTTTCTGCAAGGTCAGTCACGTCAAGTAATTTATCAGTTCACCTTTTCTTTCTTGGGGACACTCTGAGAGACCTCTATTCGCTTCCTTTCATGATTGGCTGTTCCCTAGGACATCTGCATAGCTCTGGTCCTGGGTTTTCCATCACAGTCATCCATGGAATTCCCCTTCTCTGAAGTAGGATTCCTGCATTCTGCATCTTATGTCTTCTTTTCTTTGTTTTCTTCTTTCTTTTATTGAAGTGTATTTTCTGGCTGTTTTGTCAGATTAAAGGTATGGTTTAATGCAAAAGGCATAGGGACAACACCCTCACAGTGAACACAGGTACTGGTGGGGGGGACAGAAGAATTATAGACGAAGCATACACCCCCCCCCCCCCCCCGTGAACCTGATTTCATCCCCTGAATTGGGTAATGATGGGCCCTTTCAGTTTGGAAACTCATGTCTTTCACTTCTGAGAAATTCTTTTGAAAGATTTTGTTCGTGATTTCCTCTCCTCCATATTCTTTGTTCTTGATTTCTGGAACTGTTATTTTCCCAGTGTTGTATCTCTTGGACTTGTGTTCTGATTTTCTCTTCTTTCCCATTGTTCAACTCATAAATCTTTTTTATCTACTTTTCTGGTCACCTTTATCTTCCAACTTTTCTATCAAATTTTTCATTTCTGCAATCATATTTTTTATTTTTCGAGAACTTTGTTTTTGTTCTCTGAATGCTTCTCTTACTTTATGGAGATATAATACAGTTTGCTTGTTTTTATTTTTCTCTCTGCATAATCTCTGTTTCCTCTAAGTTGTGCTTTCTATATGTTTTCATCCTTTACATCTTAGAGGATTTCTTCAAGAATCCTTGGTTACTTGCACATATTTTAAAACAGAGTATTAAGAGCATGGGTGCAAACACTGAATGCTTAGGCGTGGTTTGTCAACTGCCGAAACATTTCTTGGAGAGCCCCTGGTGTCAGTATTTCTAGGTTTTTCTTAGGCTGACCGGAGTTTTTTATAAGACTTAGAATCTTCTGCCTGGAGAGGGAATTCTGGCTGTCACAGGAGCGCAGCAGTGAGAGAGAGCTGGGAGTCTCACACTGCAGCTTCGCGAGGCTTATCTCTACAGAATATTCTTGTTTGTGTAAGATTCTCCCTTTTACCATCTTCAGAGAGTAGAATCCTCCCGTCTTCCACAGGAGGAAGAAGGGTAGTTGTGCAGAGGCACGGAGAGGGGAGTACATGGTTCTGTGGGTTATGGCGCCTTCCGAGGAGTCCTGGCGGAACTGAAGTTAGTTTTTGTCTTTTTCCACTGCACTTGTAGGGTTTGGCTTTCTTGGGTCTGCTCAATCAGTTATTCCTCATCCATTTGCTTTCCATCCATTTGCTACCAAAATGTGGAATTTTCTCCTCTCCTATTCTGCCCATTTTTGTGAGTTTATGTCTTTTAAAAAGAATGTTTTCAATGTAGTTTTAAAGGAAGAAAGTGAAGAAGCAAAAATAGATATGCCTGTGTTCAATCCACCATTTTTACTTATAAGGAATAATCATTTTTTATATTTGTCTTTCATCCAGATTCTCATTACAAAAGCAACAATAACATCTGCTTGAAACCTCTTCATCTGTAAAGGTTTTGGGGGAGAAAAATAATATACTCCACTATAGCAATTTCCAAGAAGCCTAATCCTTGAACAGCACGATAAAAGCAGCTATCAGTTATTGCCTTACCATAATAGGTCAAATGCTGTCTTGGCTGATTTACGTATATTTTATCTAGTTCTCTGTAAGCTCAGGTTTTTTATTTTGTTTTATTTATTTTCTTATTGCAGACAAAGGGTCAGAGAAGAAGAGAGTTTAAAGAAATTCATCCAGGACATTCAGTTTGCAAGAAACAAGTTGGGTTGAAATCCCGAATTTGATTCAAAGACTTTTCCTTGTGTTCTCTCTGACTTTTCCATTTGTTAATGAATATACCTTGTAGACAACTAAATAAAAGAGTATATTAGTGGAAGTGATGAAAAAGAAATGAAATCAAATCAGCAATTTATTGATGATCTATGTGGAGCAAAATCATGATCAGAATGAAGAAAAAGGGTGATGATTTCTTCCATCAGTGCCCTACCCCCATTTCTGTTGCATTAAGACTGTATTAAAGCCAATACTGAATTAAAGTTCTTCAGTGACAGATGAAATTTAAAGGAAAAACCCATAAAACTAGTTCTTTTTAAACATCCGTGAAACTGGTTGATTTTCTCTGAAACTCTTGAGGATGAAATCAGCACTTGCTGATTACTTCATTGAGAGCAAATGAACTTTATATTTAATAGACTGTGTCCAACATGAGCACCCTTTGGTCTGATTCAATTATAAAAGAATTCAACTTGGCTTTCTTTACTGAATGTTAACAAAGGTGGTTCAGTCCATGGTAAACACGTCCCTAATTTTTTCTTTGGTTTCCTGACTCATTGTCATTTAGGACAGAAACAATAGCGTAGGAGTTGTAGCATGGAGTCTGCCACTGGATAGACCTTATTTTGGGTTCCAATTTGGTCATTTCCTAGGCATTATCCCTGGGCAAGTTACTTACCTTATCTTATCCTATTTCTTCATCAGAAAAAAAATGGTCAAGTTAGTATTATCTTACACATGGGCTTGTTTTGAGGATTAAGGTGTTTGTAAAGTGCTCGGTATGATACCTGGCTTTGTTGATATTGTTATTTACGTTCATTCTTTTAGTAATTTATCATTCAGTGTATGATGGGCAATGTGATAGAAGCTGAGTATTCAAAGATGAAGAAGACTTGATTCCTAATTTCAAGCGAGTGAGAAGTTGGTAGGAGAGGTAGGGTAGAAATAGCTCACTGTAATAGTCTCTGTGAGCTTATCCCTGCTGACAACTTACAATGTTATCTATATACCACTGACTCCCACATTTATATGCTCAGCCCAGATCTTTCTTTTGAGCTCCAGATCTATATATCCAGCTTCCTACTCACACTTGGATATCTCAAGGACATCTCAAACTCAACACATCCAATGCTGTACTTGTAATCACTTCTAAACCTGGTCCTCTTATACTTTTCCCATCTTCATAATAGAGGCACTATCTCCCAGTTGTATAAACTAGGACTCCAGGAATGGTCCTGGAAATATTCCTATTTGTTATTCTCCTACATCTAATCTGTAAACAAAGGCTCCAAGTTTAACTCCAAATCTTACTCAGATCTATTCATTCATCGTTCTTGTCTATTGCCAACACCCTGTCACAAGCTCCTGTCCTTTCTTACTTGTGTTTCTATTGTAACTAGTTACCAGCATGTTGTCATGGTATCCCATATTCATTTTCTGTATCACAGCAAGAAAACTCTTCAATGTCTTTTTACTGCTTTTAAGATAAAGATCAAATTCCTTCACGGCCAGTACGGCCCTGCTGACTGTTGCCTATCCACCCTTCAGAGTCTCATTCTTCATTTTCTCCCCTCTTGAGGCTGCCCCTGGCTTCTTTCAGTTATGCGACTGTGCTGGTTCCTTCTCACCACATGGTCTTTGAACATGCCCTTCCCACTTTTTGGGAAGCTCTTGCCCAACTACTTAGTCTAATTAACTCTACTTTGCCTCAGACAGCAGCTCAAGTGTCATTTTCTGAGAGAAAACTTTCTTAACTTCCTAGTTTGCTTATAATAAGATCTCACAGAAAATTTATTTTTCTTCAGAGCATGTGTCTCTATGAGAGATAATCACCTATCTCTCTTGTTTTGCTTTGTTTTTGGTCAGGAAGTTTGGCCCTGAGCTAACATCTGTTGCCAATCCTCCTCTTTTTGCTTGAGGACGATTGTCGCTGAGCTAACATCTGTGCCAATCTTCCTCTATTTTATATATGGGACGCCACCGCAGCATGGCTTGATGAGTGGTGTAGGTCCACGCCCAGGATCTGAACGTGGGAACCCCAGGTGGAGGAAACGGAGGGTGCAAACTTAACCATTACACCACCCATCCGGCCCCACCTATCTCTTATTATGACTACTTGCTTAACCTCTCTCGCCAGTGAATGAAGGCAGAATGTTCTATTCATTGCTATATCCCTCGAGGCGAGGACGGTGCCTAACACAGAGTAAGTGCTCAGTAGATATCTTTGGAATGAATGGTGGACTGTGAAATCATGAGATACCAGAGTGTGTTTACTTCCTGTATTATATCGACAACATAGCACAGTTAGGTGCTCTGTAAATATGTGCTTAAGTGGAGGAATGAGTGAAAGATTCAATGATAGAACAAAATTCTTTGCTAAAGATAAGGTGGGGACACATTGGCTAGCATTCAGTCCAGCTGAGAGAAGAGGGGAGGGCAGGCAGGATGCCTTGCCAGAGGTGAGGCCAACCAAGCTGACAAGGAGCGCGAGTGATTGGCCTGGTGCATGGAGTGGCATGAATGAAGGAAGAGGAGGCCTGGTCTATGGGGAAACCCTCAGGATTTTAGGCTAGTTAGGGAGGAGGAGGTGAGGAAAGGAGGTGTCTACCAGCCTGCTCCAACGAGGACCCAGAAGAAATAAAAAATAATCCCCCCATGAGAAGATATGACAGACGGGAGGATGAGTCGGAAAGAAACGGAGCAATAGTGGCTTCCTCTGTGTATAAGGTGTGGATCACGCTCGTCTGACTTCCACGAGCTCCTGGGTGTTTGATCAAAACAGAGTTTAAACTGAACTAAGAAAGGAGCCCAGACCAGCGTTGAGATGACCAGGGGAATTGTAACTGTGCTAACGTGATTAGTCTGAATGGATAAAATATGAACGGGTAGTGTGAAGGACAGGGCTCATGCTTATAAAGTCAAGACAGAAAAACTTAGTGCCAAATAAGCATAAGGATTTAATACCCATTTCAGTCTGGAGAGTCAAAACAAGAGTTGGAAAACAGATTTCTCTTGCACCTTCTGAGAATGGTTGGAACTCCAATTCCATCAGAATCACCCTCAACAAATCCTGAGAGGCTCAGCACCGATCCCCTGTGTACAAAGACTCAGGCAGCTTAGCCTGCACAGGGCATCCATCCCTTTCCTCCTCCTCAGTTCTGCTTCCTGTGGTTTGGGGCCACCATACACACTGGCTAAAGGCGCCAACAAGTCACTGATGACACAGCTGATGCTGCCTCCATACTTATGCCCTCTGACATCTGTGTGCCCCTTTCCTCTGCCTTCTAGATTTTACTGGCCCAACACTCAAGCAGTCATGGCCCTTCCCTGCTCCAATAGGCTCCCCCAGTAACCCCATATGGGACTTTGTTTTCTTTGCCTGCCACGCAATCTACCAAGCAGGCCTGCCTTGTGTTCTTAAGGTCTTAATCTTAAATCATAGAGACTTTATGCAATTCTTTCAGTTTTTTACACACAGTCCCTTTTCAAAGGATTCAGATGTGAATTTATGGAATATGGATCTGAGAACAATGAGTGGTAGATATTGAGTTTTACTCAGAATTCCTCCTCTCCTATGCTGGGGAATTTTCCTGACACAAATTTATGCATCACAACTCACTCTTCAGCTGAAATGAGTTCTGGCCCAGGCAGTGGTACTTTATGCAAATAGAGCCCTTATGTTATTTAGCCAAGTGTGATTGGATTCAAAGATACATGCACTTTCAACTGCAAATATAAATGTCCATGACACCTTTGGTAATGGTTTAATTTAATGCATGGGGAAAAAACACAGTGGTTTGTTAAAGGAGACTTCAAGCACAATACTTGATAGGTATCTAATGTTTTATAGCATGTAATGTCCATTTATATACATTATATTATTTTATTCTCAGAGCACCTTTGGGGGGAGAACAGGATATACAGATGTTTTCCTTAGAGCTGGTCATATTCAGTTAGTATGATTCTTTCCCGTTCTATGTTTGTCTGTCTTTTTTGTTCACTATTCATATAGACTACTGCTTCTTTGATTTCTTAAGAACCCGTCTTTGCCTACCAGCAGTTCACACTCTTCCCATTTTCTATCAGGGCTCACCTACTACTCTTTCCAGACAATGCCTCCTTATTTAATCCCATTCTGCCACTGCGAAGGCTGCCCCCACTGTTCTCACGTTTCCTCCGGCATCCCAGCTCCACGTGCACTCTGCTCCGGTTGAGCCCAAGGAACCTACTCTGTCTTCCTCACTCTGCCCGCCCTCTGCCAGTACATACCGATTCCAGTGCTTACAGTCATGTGGAATGTCACTGCTAGCTGCCAAGAAAGACCAGATGTCTAGAATCTGGAATGATTGATGTTTTATGTAGAGCCTTCTGAACGCAGAGGTGCCACAAACACCTTAAGAGCTCATGCCAGTGAGAGGGACAATAGGAGAATATTGTCAGTTCAAGTTGAGATCCAGAAGATTCCTCTCAACAGGGGCTCATCCCCTAGAACCACTTAACCAGTTTGACTTTCCAAGCTAAATGTAGATTGAAAAAACGATGACCTGCATTTATTGTAAAATTTCAGTGTGTGTGTGTGTGTGTGTGTGTGTGTCTTAGTCAGGCTACTCTAACATATGCCATAGACTAGCTCCACCCTTGTGACCTAATTACATCCTAAAGGCCCCACCTCCAAATACCACCACATTGGGGATTAGGGCATCAACACATGAATTTGGGGAGGACACAAATTTTCAGTCCATGGCAGTGTGTACGTGCGTAAATGAAGTACATTTTTCTGACGATAGATTTGAGTCCCTCCTCTACCAACTCAATCACTCAGGCCATATGATACTTGCAGATTCGTTTCTTCACCTCTTACCATGTCCTCAACCTTGGAAATGTCAAATAACCTCTTTTCTTACTGATCCTCCACTGGCTTCTCCACAAAATGGCAGTGGAGTATCTGCTCCTCCTGTATCAAGAGGTTGTTATAGGAGTGAAGGGGGATAACGTAGGAATGTGAAATCCCTTTGAAAACTATAATGCCTCATGTTTATGCACTTGGATGTTGAGACTGCTGAGGTCTTGGATTAAAGCAGTTGTGGGTATCCAGCTCTGAATAGTGGCACTGAACATTGAGAAGTATTTTGATCCTGGCCTATATTATTAGTAGTACAACATTAGTATTAGTATTAGTAGTACAATTATTAGTACAATACTATAATATATTATTTCTCAGCTTGAAATATTCTCCTATACTGTCTAAAATTGTGCATTTTACCCAGATTCTCCAATTAAATAAACTCATAAATGAAACAGTATATGTCTTGGTTTTATTGCTTTTGTGATTTTAGAATAATACTGAATAATTTGGAATTGAAAACAAGCATCTATCTCATGCTGTATTATGTAGAAACAAACTTAATATTTCTAAATCTATATTTAACTTTACGTTTGTAAGGAACCTGAAAAAAATTGTCTTCAATCCTATCGTTTCGCACAAGAAGAACCAAGGCCACAGCATGTTAAATAGGTGAAGTCACATAGAAACTGAATGACAGAATCAGGATCGAAACACGTTTGTCCTCAGTCCCAGGCCAATGCCCTTTTCCCTACCGTTCTGTTTTCCCTCAATTTTTGGCCTTATATGCATAGAGAAAATGTGATTAAAACACACGAACATTAGTAACTTAAGTCTCTTCACCTTAAAAATGTCTGTTATATTACAAGAATAAACCAGTGCTTAAGCAGCAACATAATACAGTCTACATTCATAATAAGAACTTTCCTGAGCTATCTGAAATTTTAGCATAATTTTTTCAGCATGTTTTCACCAGTTTCCAGGCTACCATCAAAAATCACTTGAACTACTACATGGCCTTTCGAAGATTCTCCCCGTCCTTCAGCAGAGGGCGTCTCCTAAACATACAAGCCACAGCATGAGATGTCTTTACTTCAAAATCACCCATGGTTTTCCGCCTCTCAAAACAAAGCCCAGAATCGTTGTACCTATCTAAGAGGCTCTGTATGGTCCAACCTCAGCTATCTCTCAGCCTCATGGAAACTTATGCTCCCTTCTCTCTAATCAAACTTGACTGTTTTCAGTTCCTTTACCATGCCTACTCTCCTGACTACTTTTTAGAATGTTCCACACACTTGACTTTTTCCTGCTCATTCTAAGAAAGGCCTTCGCTAGATCAAGTACCCCTCTTCTACATTCTCATAGAATCCTCTGGTTTCTTTCTACCACTTTACACAGTTGTAAATATATGCTATCCCATCTGCCACAGTTTGCTTAGCATTTAATTTGCTGCTAGCTTCTAAGTACCAAGAGGTGGGGATCAACAGCGTTTTCAGATTCCCGGGGCCTAGGAAGGCACTTGACACACAGTTGGGATTTAAGAATACTTCCTGACTGACTTTCTGCCTTAGCCCCTGTCAGCCTCTGCTGACTTTGAGTGAAAATTTTCATGGAGTCAGATTCTCAAGCTAGCCTCTGGACAGATTTTCTGTCTCCTCTGTGTTGGCTCAGCGTCTGACCCCTGTTCACCTCTGCCTTCACCTTCGTTTCACTTACTGGGTTTAATCATCCGTCCACACTCTCCATGATGCTTGGCCTTGCCAAGCCCTGTCCTCATCTTTGTTTCTCTCATGTTAGGGCCTTTTGCATTTGGGAACCTCACCTGCGTCTGAGCTAGACCAGGGCACCACTCCTCCTCCTGGGTTACTAGCCTTTTCCTTCTCTCCATTTGTCTCTGGTCTGTATACTGAGATCTAGTTAAGAGACTGACAGCAGCTCAAGATTTCCTCTGCCAGGGAGGGTTAAGTTATAAAAATTCCCAGCTTGAGCTGCCAAAGGTCTAAATGGTGAAATATCCAGCGTCATTGGGTAGATGTTAAAATATTTTAAACATGTATCCTGTACGTCCAACCACTGTCCATCCTACAAGACCGGTCATGAGTTAGGAGAATTGGGTAAAAGTTGATGGATATACAAAATATTGCAACAACCAGAAATACTGACTACCATACGCCTTACATACAGCATCTCACTTCCTCTCGCAACAACCTCACAAGGTAGGGATTATTATTTTCATTTTACAGTTTCTCATGCTTAGGGAAAATATGGGACTTTGCCAAGATTACATTTCTAGTGAGAGGCAGAGCTGGGTACAAACTCATGTCTGCCTCATTCAGATGCATATTTTCCCACCTACAAAATGGAGTGGGAGAAGGACACAGGACCCTCAGGCCCACAGCTGCTATCATGACTGGGTCACACTCCTGTTCTGTAACACATTGGTGTGCCAGCCTCATCCACATGCGGATCAAACCACGGTGAAACCCTCAGAGTGGAAAACTAAAAATTCTAACAAAACCAAGTATTGGGGGAGGTTGTGGGGCAGTGGCATCACTCTTACCAGCTGGTGGGGGTGCACATTGGCACGATCACCCTGGAAGGTTTTGTAAAAGCTAGAATGAGGCAACTCCTCGTCTAGGAACCTGCCCTGGAAATTCTTGCACATGAGCCAGAAAAGCAGGAACAAAGATGTTCACAGAAGCATTGACAGAATATTGCATAAATACACTGTGAGGTCCTCACAAAAGAGAAATATTACGCACATCAGGAAAACTGCATGGACCTCAGCTGTGTACAGCCACGTGGATGAGGCCCAAAAACATAATGTTGAGGGAAAACAATGTTAAGTGTTAAATTGCAGAATAATATAAATAGTATAATCAATATAAGAAAATGCAAAATTACACAATATATCCTTAGGGAGATAGATAGATGATAGATAATAAAATTAGGAAGGAAAGCAAGGAAGATAAAATACAATTGATGATGGGTCATCCTTCTCTGAGGGGAAGTTGGCGTTTGTGTTTGAGGAGCAGCCAAATTATTGGTCAGATTTCTTTTCTCAAACTTTGTGCTGGGTGTTTCTTAAGCTCAGGTGTTTATTTTTACTATTATTCTTAAATAATATATATTGTGTGTATTTTTTGTTCATGTGATATTCTATTTAATTCTAATTAAAATTATAAAACTGCAAAAATATTTTCTAATTTCAGAAATGTATAGTATCAACAATATTGCATTTTTTTATACAACCGGGGAATATGTTGTCTGGCTTTGCTTTTCCATAATTTATAATTCTGACCAGCTCAGTAAGCTAATAAACAAGGCAGCATCTTCGGTTCTATTGAAAATGATGAGAAATCCAATTCCATCATGTTACAGAACTGAGAAGGAAAACCTCCCCTGTGCTAAACATCATAGAACCAGAGATTCAGAACAAATCTTAGAGCTCATCTAAGCCAAGCTGACAAGGAATATTGGACCAACACACTCTATTTCTTTTCTTTTTGCTTTTAATGTAACTCTAATGATTTGCTCTGATTTTATTTCTATATTAAGTATGTTCATAGACAGATGAACATATAACTTCATTTGTTTAATCAGTAATCATTTTCTCAATTACCTACTATGTGCTCAAGACGGCAGTTAGGCAATGAGGTGACCAAGAGAAATAAGATTTCGCCCCAGGCCTCAAGGAGATCACTGTGCAGGGGGGAAAGGAAACTGTAAAATAGAAATATAACACCCCCACTTGGTAAATGATATGAGAGTGAGAAGTGTCTGCGAGCACAAAGGATGAACACCTGGTCCAACTTGGGAGCATAAAGGAAGACTTGATGGAGAAGACAATGATGCCCCGGGTCTTGGAGGAGGCAAAGAGGAGGAGCGGCCCTCTAGGAGAAGGGGGTGACAGAGTGTTGCAGAAAAGGGACCCGATTGTGAAAAGGAAATGAGGCAAGATCACAGCATAACAAGTCAAGGAAATACCTAGTTTTCTGAGTTTGTTGGAGAACCTGTCACATTTGCCACATGATGACAATGCAAAAGAGAACCCCAGAAGGATTTCTCACCTTTACTTTGTATCCAGGTGTCTAAGAGTCACACCTGAGAGTCCTTGGCTAACAATTAGGAGACAACTCACATCCTCTTCTGCCACCTACACGCTCCGTGTCCGTGGGCAAGTCTCTTGAAATTCACTGGATGTCATTTCCTCCTGACCCTCTCAGCACCTGGCACAGGATCTGGCCAGAGGAGGAAGAGTTGTGAAGTTGCAATGGGATAACAGACCTCGGGTATTTTGGTCAGTACCAAGACAGCGATGAGTATTCTAACAGCATGTTGGGAGGACAGGGACAGTCCTTGCTGAAATGTGCATATGCCAACTTCCAGCAACAATGACCACAGCAGGAGAAATGCGTTGCCTGCAGGTGACCTAAATACATCATGCTACTTAAACCCTAGTAACAAGAAAGGCAATTACCTCAACACAGAACATTCACAGTGAGATGACGTAGGATTTGTTCACTCCAGAGCCTCCGTTCCTTTCTTAACATCACAGCCATTCGAAAACTATGCTAAAAATTAACTCTGGGGGCCAGCCCCGTGGCTTAGTGGTTAAGTGCTCGTGCTCTGCTGCTGGCGGCCTGGGTTCGGATCCCGGGTGCACACCAACGCACTGCTTCTCCGGCCATGCTGAGGCCACGTCCCACATACAGCAACTAGAAGGATGTGCCACTATGACATACAGCTATCCACTGGGGCTTTGGGGAAGGAAAAAAAGGAGGAGGATTGGCAATAGATTTTAGCTCAGAGCCGGTCTTCCTCAGCAAAAAGAGGAGGATTAGCATGGATGATCTCCCTCACAAAAAAAAAACAACAAACAAACAAACAAACAAAAAAAATGAACTCTGCCGGCATGGAAAGTCATCCCGGGCTGATTTGCCTGGTCGACTTGAATTGTTCGATTCAGTTGACTCCAGCTGAGCAAGTTCTCTTTCCAATATCACCTTCATGTTAAATAACACGGAGGGTCTTTGTCCTGAACGATTGGTCTTCCTGGCTCCTTTTTAATATCGAATCTGCGTTTTTGCAGGATGCTAACTATTACTGTTTTGGTAAGATCATTCATGCTAAATAACTCAGTGGAGACAAATTAGTATGCCTGTTGTTTGCCAGACACTGTGCCAAGAGATTTGTAGTCATTTTGTTTTTAAAAATCTTCATATTTTTTGAGGTAGTTATTATTAACCACATCACAAGATGAAACAGTTGTGGCTCAGAGAGTTTGAGTACTTTGTTCGAAGCCATAAGATCTCTGAAGAGGGGAACAGAGGTTCAAATCCAGGTTCAATAACTGTATGTAGGACCTCCAATCTTCAGGGAGCACCAATAGATTTAGCAAATTAATTGATGCTATCCCCCGGGTATCAGAACAGATCGGTTTTTGCTTTTTAAGTCGCTTCTAGCTGAACAACCCTAAGGTTATTCTGATAGACAAGCTTTGTCCCACATGCGCTGTCCATAGTGGCAAAGAGCTCCTCCACCGGGGTGTGGCCACCAACATGGCCAGCCTTGACAGGCTCCTGGGGGGTGAAGCAGTGCACTGTGTGTCCACCCACAGAGATGATGATATGGAAGCCTGGAGAAACCGATGGGGGAGGAGGGAGGGGAGAGGGTGAAGAGCGAGCCTTCCAAGGCTGCTCCAGCTAGATCTGTTGTTCTTTCCGCCAGTTCTAAAGCTCCAGCATCAATTTCTGCAGAAGAGGGAGTGGGTCTCTGAGGTTCTGACTGCCTCATTGCAATTTTTTACGTTCCCAGTCAGCCACCATGTTCTGTAGGACATTGGATTATAAACTCATTTGACAGAGACACAGAGTAAGAAAAATTTTACATTTTAATCCAGTGTACACAGATGCCAACAGAAGTTTCACATATGCACATACAATCATGTGATGCACTGTGACTTGAAATAAAATACTCTATTTTATTTCATTTTTAAAGAATTCTGGTTGTAACTCAGTAAATTCATGCAACAGCCCACTGGATCAAGGCCTGAAGTTTGGAAAACACTACTCTAGAATAACTCAGAGTCCCTGAATCCTTACACGCAGTCCAGATAGATCTCTGCCCACCCTGAAGGAGAGCAGAGCTTGCAGCCGTTATCAGGGGCCCCTGCTCTCAGTTTCCTCGCACCTGGTGTAGACTCTGCAGTGTGCACATTACGACTTCCTCACCTGTGTGCACGTCTTTTTCCCCCATTGCACTATGACTTCCTTGAGAACAGCCCTTGATCATGTTCTTTTTACTCTACCTCATACCTGGCCAGTTGTGGGATGTAACAGGAGTTTAATGCATCTTTGCCGAGTGAACGATATGTGGCCGTCCTCGTGGCTGCCATACTGTGTATGTGTGAGGAATGGCGGTCTTGCATACAGCACACAACGCGAAAGGGGTACCTGTCTCACACTCCACTTCAGCCACTCCCCTTACCATGCACACTAACGCGCACATCTCCTGACTCCCTCCCCTGCTTTTGTTTTCTTTATAGAAACTACCAACATCTGATATTATGTATATATTACTCACTATTTTGTTTATTGACTGCCTTCTTCCACAGAACGTGGGACTTTTATGTCTTTTATTCACTACTCAATAGTGCCTGGAATATGCTGGGTACTCGGTTAATATTTGTTGGGTAAATGAAGGACGAAGAAATCAATGTTTTTCTGAAATAGCGGCTGTTGACTCTTAGACATTCACTTCACGCAAGCATTGAGAGTCAACCCAAGACTCTCCAGACGGTGTAGAGGAAGCTTAAGATCCAAGGCTAGTCCTGCTGGAAGAATCCACACCTGGGTGCACAGTGAAGAGACCTCCGTGGGTCCCAACCAACTCCGTCTCCCAAGTGGTAATGGAATTCATTAGGCTTCGGTAGTGGTCTCTCTAGTGAATTCTTGAGCTAGCTTCTTTAGAGGAAGCAGGGCGGGACTGGAATGACAGGTGCTATTAATATTGATTCCCTTCACCCAACATTCTCTTAATCCAATGTTTTTTAGAGGAGTGCTATTTGAAAGAAGGACGCAATAGTATTAATGAAAGTATTGGAATAAAATAGTGTAAGAGCTCATATTTAAAAAGCATTTATGGATGCTTCCATGCTCTTGAATGTAACTGATCAGGATAGATGCCGTATATTTCTTATGATAAATTCTTCCTTCCTCTTTCCATTGCTTCTACCCTCCATTTCCTCCTTCTTTCTTTCTTATAATCATTTGCTCTAAGTCTTAAAGAGCTCCCAGTATAAAGGGATGGAAGGGCCAGTACATAGTACAGTGTGGTAAGTGCTATAATGGGAGCAGATAAAAGGTTAAAGATGAGCCTGCTAGTTAGAAAATGAAAGGATCTGTGTAAATAGCAAATTATTTTCATTTAGTTTTCAGGCTGGTTGGGCCTCAGAGCCCTGGATACAGCCTAGAAAAGAGATAGGAACGATTTCATAAGGTTTATCGATGTGCATATCCAATGCGGCATTTAAGGTTGTAATCATTTACAGAATAAAAACAAACATCTACATTCTTCTCCTTCAAGCAAAAGTGCCCAAGTGTGGAATATGCCAGATGACGCTGTTACTTTATTCAATTGATCAAGTGGTTTGATCAATAGGTTGAAGACTGAAAAAAAGAAATCAATATACACAGGGAGAATTTAAAACTCTGTTTATATAATCAATTGATTAGGAGAATTGATTTGAAAGATACAAGCAAGAGGAAAGCACTTCAAAGGAAAGCAAGAAAAAAGCATTTTATATTTTTTAGTGAAGAAAGATAAATGTGGGCTGGGATGTTTGGCATAAGATAAATACGGAAAATGTAAAATTAAGAGTTGAGTTCAGGTTTTTAAATACATGCTTTCAATAGACATGTAGGATATAATATGTTGTAAAAGCATATGTATTTTTATTGTCATTTCTAGTTGCTTGTGGCTTGACAGGCAACATCGGGCAGTGGAGAGGGCTCAGAGTTTTATTTTAGAAGATTACATCAGTCATAGCTCCTAATTAAAAGCAGCAGAGAACAACTCTAACTTACACAAGCAGAAAGGAAATCTATTGAAAGGACACCAGACTGATAGTCTAAATCAAATATTCAGGCAACACAGTACCCTCATTTTTTGGCTGGTTCATTCAGTGTTACACTGAGCCCTACATGGCCTAGCTAAAATTCATTTGAAATATTATTGTTTTTCCTTATGGAGACATTTCTCTCTTGGGTACTAAAACCTTGAATTAAGTAGAATCTAGAATCACAGAGTGAGGATCAAATTTTTTTGAGTGTGTCATTGAGTGTGCTAATGAAGGCTCCATTTCCACTCTACCTCGGTTCCTAGAACCACGGATCCGGGCTATGGGAGAAACAGCTCTGTTGTTTGTGGAAGAGACCCTCTCCAAACTCACAAGGTTTTCAACTTCAATAGTTCCTTCCAGTTTAATAAGGCAACTGCTTCTGGAAATGTGGTATGTGGTAATGCTAGTGAATCTCATGGGCATTAACTCATTGCTTTATTTCTCACTATGGAGTAAATTCTTGGGTTGAGGAAATGTTATGTGCCCTACCAGGATTGTATTAAACTCTCTATTCTACCAGGAAAATAGTCATTACCATGTGCCCTCTGATCCCAGTGAAACTTTTTAAAAAATACATATCTTTAAGTCAGAAGGAAGAATTTACAGAAGTAAGAATAAAGGGATGTGAAAAAACAGTTTTATTAGAAATTTTAATGAGAATTTAAACATAGCCTGCCTTTTTGTTTCAAGTGAATTTTGGCACACAAACATCGTAAAAGATGAAGGAATACTTTCACATGTCCATTTAACAGAGAGAGGTGGTCTAGTCTCCTGGCACAAAATCTAGAGTGATGAAGTCCTTTTTATTTACAAATAACTCAATAATGATATCATATTTCCTTTTGAAGGCCCGTAGTTTGAAATTCCACTTATATAATCAGTTTCACAACGAACATTAGAGTCTAAAGCTGTGCTACTAGCTGTATACAGGTATCAAAATTTAAATTATTTGAAACTAAATATAGAAGTTCAGTTCCTTGGCCACACCAGCCAAATTTGAAGTGCCCCACAGCCTTATGTGACTAATGGATACCGTACGAACAGTGCAGATAAAGCACATTTCCCTCACAGCAAAAGCGTTACTGGACAAGAATGACAAGGAGTGCTGCTCCCTGTATTTCGTATGCATTTTCTGCTTTGTTTAAAATTTGTCTAACGTCTTCCTCTGCCATTTTTTTTCCTTTGCCATCAATGGAAGAAATTTTTCGTGGATCTATTGGACTTCTTTAAGTCTTGTGAGCAAAGACACTGGCTGTCTTCCTTTTGGTCTATATTTTCAAGGATGGTTTTGGAATGAACAACCTCAAAAGATAGAAAGAGTTCTCTCTCCAAAGAAAAGGGAAGGTTTCTTTATTGTCCAGGATGATAAAAGTAACGTTTCTCTTTGGAGACAAAGGTGGGTTTGCTTATAGTCCATTATAAGAGATTTGGTCTTCCAAATCTTAGGATTCCTAACCTCTGATGCAAATGCACTGGTTAAGCAGTATTCAACTGGGGTCCTCCGAAATGCCCCTATAGGATGCAAGGAGAAAGAGGAATCAACACAATCATGATGCTTAGGCTGATTTCTGTGCTTTGAGGAATAGTCTTTTGTCTTGGACCTAGGAATCTCACGTTTTCTGCTAGCAGCCATGAAGCTGTTGTAAGCCAACTTGTAGCTCACAAGTGTGGTAAAATCTTGAATCCTTTATAATTTTTGACAGTCAATAGTGGCAAAAAGGAACAATTCTGAATTATCAACTATGTTCAATGAAAGCTATAAGCAGACTACAAAGAAGATGTCTCCAGTGTATTTTATTACTTCTTGAGAGATGGTGCAATTCTTTAGAAAATGAAAAAAAGAAAAAAACCCGAAGGATGACAACTTATTTCACCATTGTATCATCCTTCTAAGTGATTCTATCTTTCTACCAATTTCTTATCTTTTTAATGTTTTTTGGCATGGCTGGGAATAATTGATGAGAAATGATGAAATAATTCTTAGGATGATAAAACACTAAAATGTTTCATGATGTAAAAAAAAAAAAAATAACTAAGATTCCATATTGCATTTTAGATGTATAAAAGGATCCAATGGACCCATATGGTTATTGCAAGGTAGAATGAGTTTTATTCTGTCTTTTAAAATTGAGGAAAATTTCTCTTTGTTCTTTGGAAGTTCTTAAGAAAAAATTAAAAGTCATGACATAGTTATGCTTACAAATGGTTACAACCGCTTGAGAAAGAAACTTCAATGGATCCTGATGATACACTGAAAGTCCAGGCGTTTATGGATAATGATAAAAAGACAAGCACACGCTTATTCAGATGAAGTATCTATTCAACTGAAGACAAGTCACTACCCTTTCAGTAAGAAAGAGTTCAGTGTGATTAGCCTATCACTGACTGATCCCCCAGAATTAGAAGCTCATGACTTATCTTTGCTGCTGGCAGATTAGGCACTCAAAAGTAGTAGTGTTCAAGTCAGCTTTAGTGAAGGATGTTAATGTCGCTGTTAACATCATGCTACCCTCCATCAGTAGTAGACTTCCCAGTAGTCACCTTTTCTTTCTGCCTTTTGGGCCAGCACTGGTTGGCTGGAAAAGTAAATTGCTTGAGATTTTCAGAGGAGATCATAGTATTCTCGAGATTATCAAAAGCCTCATCTACAATGGAAGATTTTAGTGAGCGTTTAGATAAGACAATCTGGTCCCTTTTCCAAGGATAATACAGACTACAGAGAACAGTCACTAAAGTGATTTTGAAAGGTACTGATGCCAGCTAACCAATGACTTCCTCATAGCCTTGGTGGAGGAAACAGTTTTAAGCCTTCCAAAACGGCACAGTTCTGTGGTGGATGGGCAACATTCTTGTCAACAATCCTGCCACACTAAATCTTCAATTTCTTCTTGTACTTTTCCTAGAAAATTTCTGACTTCTCAGCTTTATTTTAGATGGGCTGGAATTATAGCCCAGACTTATAAAACAACTGGTCAACCAATTAAAGCTACCTCTAGTTGCTCCAGATAGCACAGTGAAACTAGAACTTTTCTTATTGGCCCCATGTGAAAAACACAGCCTAGTAGGCAATTATACTCTTCTCTCCTTAGACTAAGCCAGGGCTGGCAAACTCTTTTGGTGAAAGTCTAGATAGGAAATATTTTATGTTTGCAGGCCATGTAATCTCTATGATAACCACTCAACTCTGCCATGTAGTATGAAAGTAGCCCTAGACAATATGTAAACAAATGGTCGTGGCTGTGGCTGTGTTCCTATAAAACTTTATGTACATAACCAGGCAGCAAGTCAGTCTTGGCCAATGGACAGTATTTTCCAGTTTATAGTCTAAGTCCCTCAGATGATAGTCTGGCAAGTTCTGCTTTGATAGTTACCAAAAGAAATTAGCAAGAACTTGCAATTATGTTAGTTGCAGGAGAATCTAGAAGATTCTCTTCTACGATTTGTGTTTATAGCAACCCTGCTCTGGCGTGTGTTGGGATCTGACTCTTGGTATAGATTTGCAGATGAATAGTACCAGTAATGTTGGGACGTGAGACAAAATGTCTTCCCCTTGGAAAGAACTTCTCTTGGGTGAAGTGTTTCCAGAGTCTTCAATCCAGGCAGGAAACAGTCCCTCCAGTGAATAGGAGGACATACTTTGGCTAGCAAGGGAGGCTTAGGAGAGGTGAAAAGGTGAAGCCATTCTGAGTTTTCAATATTCTCTTGTATACCCACATTCTGATTCTTGGAGTCTCATATTTTCCTAGTTAATGCCCTAACTAACTTTCACATAAGAGAAATCAACATAAATTCAATGTATAGTAAACTAGCCTCCTGAAGGATTAAAGTGTGTTAGTTTTTAGCTGACACCTTCCTGCAGCTGCGCAGGGTCAATGATTCTTTCGCATGGTCGTTAAAATCCCTGGTGCTCAGCGCATGTCTCGCCCAAAATATTTACGCATTTGGACTTTTCATTTTCTTTTTGTAACTGAGACTAGCTAGCACCATGATAAGTAGTCAGGCGGCACGAGGGGACTTGAACTCCTCACACTTTTTATATGTTTGTGGCAATGACCACTATTTCTCTCAAAGCCTTGACTGTGATGTGCATTTCACTCTAGGTAACTACAAGTAATCATTTCGGTAGGTGCTTTGTGATGTGCTGCCAGAGTCTTCTATTTATACCAGTTGAATATTTGTTACCTAACCACAACAGGCCCCAATACCAATTCCTAATTTTTATTATTCCCTGAGTCTGTTATCTGTAAGCACTCTTCGTACCTGGCAAAGTACTTGATGGCATCCAAGAGAAACTGATAATGCATGATTTAACCAGACAGGATATATAGTAGATGTATACTTGGCAGCTCAGAGAAAGGCCAAAGAAGCCAGGTTTAGAATATGGGCAGGGACATGGACTGCAAGAAGGAGCTGAAACCACAGTCCAGAGCTGGCCTCTGGTCCAACCCCGTGAGGACCCTGCGGCCACTGCAGCTGACCACCGACACAAACTGTTGGAGCATATGTCCAGATACACTATCAGGGACATAAAATCTTTTCATTGGCAAACAGGTCTGGAATGAATAGGTAGGCAGGGGAGAGGTAAGTAGCTGCCTTGGTTAGAGAGATCTCTGACTCTTGGTCCCATGGAGAGAAAAATAAAATCTAGTAAACTTTCCTGCCAAAAGTTTTGTCCTTAAATAAGTTTGAATGGCATTTATCAATGATATTAAAAACTTTTTTAATCCTAAATTAAAAAAAAAAAATCATGCCGTAATTCATTACAAGAAGAGTATAGCCTAACTTACAGAAAATATTTCCTAAAATGTCAAGCTGTATTCATATATCATTCAATCAATATAGAACATTTTCCCACAGGTCATATTTGATCTGCTTCCTGTCGCAGAGAGACTCTAAGTGAGAGGGAATCACAGGGTTGCAGAGATGGGCATGGCCATGAGGTTTCCAGAATGCAGTCACCAGTATTTTTAAGGTAGTAGGTCTTTGTTTAATTAGAATGCCTTCAAATAAGGCTGCTATGATTCCCCATGTTCCTCTGCCTCACATCTGACCATTTTGCTCATTTTCCATTGCCTTACAAATACCTAAATTTCACTTCTTAGTCTTTTTACCTATATATGTAACAGTTTCTGCTAAAGAGAAGTTTAAACACTTCCCAGCAGGCAGACGAGGACTCAGCGAGTCTGGGCTCTCTCTCCCTCAGCCTGTGCTTCTCATTAGTGCTGTGTCCTTGGTAAGTGACCTACGCCTGCGGGGCGTTTTCCTACTCACAGGAGGAGGGAGCCCCTTCCGAGTTAAGACTCTATAAATAGTCTTTTATGAGGGCTCTTAACGTGCCTGGTAGGTTATCTCCATCCCTTGATTACCTAGCATTTGCTTCTTTAAACAAAATTCCAACAAATGTTCTTTGAATAACTCCTTCTTCTAGCCTTCGAGAACCTCCTGTTCAACTTTATACTGAAGAGGCAGCTTCCTGTCCTTCTACGGGATCCTGAGGAGCTCTGTCTCTGACGGTAGATTACGGAGCAGTTAGACCAGATGGAGATTACGGCATGTAATACGAAGCTCATTTCAGGAAAACATCAAACAGGATATTTGAAGCAGGGGTGGGTGTAAATTAAAATTTTCATCTCTTTTTCTGCCTACATCCTCTTAGCTAGTCCCTTTACTACATACTTAGGATCAGAACTAAAACCTATAGATATGTTACCGTATTCTTTTCCACTCTATTTCTTACTCTAACCCTTTCATTTTATTTATTTGTAATTAATTAAAAATAATTAATTAAAATTAATTTAAAATAATTAATGAATTAATTTAGAAAATTAATTCATTAATTATTAAGATAGAGTGGTTAATTTTTATTTTCTCACGATTATGCACGTATACTTAAAAGAAATCAAATACTGTGGTCAGGCCCACCCAACCTCTGATTTCAATTTCTCCAAGACTTGCACATTTTGAATTGTTTTATTTCAGTGGTTACATTCAATATTTCTAAAATAATGTGCATCCGTTGACCTTTTGCTCTATTTTAAGGCTGGCCTAGTGTCCTGCTGCTGTGGCACAGGAAAGGAAAGCTCTCGCACCTTCCTCCCCACATTCTCACTCACGGAATCCCCTTTCCTCTCACCCCCCAGTGCGCTTAAAATGGTAAATGTCAATTTTTACTTAAATCAGTATTTAGTATTTACATTACTATGTCTCTATTATTTATAGCTGAGTTATGTATTGTATTGATCACATTTTTATGATTCTCCCCCCTGAATTAACAATTTTCCTTTTTTCTTTCATTTCTCGGTTGTTTATGTACCTCCAATCTCTTTTCCAGGATATAAATCTCTGAATCCATTCAACCACATCAGGTGTTCTATCATTTTCTCTTTTAGAGGGTGCCCTCACTCTCCTGATGCTACCTTGACACGATCACGCCCCAGGCTGGCTGCTCAGCTGGTCTCCACCAGCGTCGTGCTGCACGGTGTCCTTTGCCCCTCTACTCTCCCAGGTCGCCTATTTGATCCTGTGTTGTCCTCTTCATTGATTCACTTTCTTAGTTTGCAAAAGCATGTCCTCTGATAACTCCCTAAGAAATGGGCCATGGGAGTAAATTTAAGATTCACACTGGATCTGATAGTTTGGTTAGTATAGAATTCTATGCTGGAAATTATTTCCTCCACATTTTATAGGCATCAATCAACTGTCTCTAACTTCCTCTGTTATTTTTAAGAGAGCCCAGCATCCTTGCAATTTATGATGCTTTGCAAAGGACTTGTTATCTTCAAATGTTAGGTGAAATGTTAGCTGAAAATTTATGTTTAAGCACAAGGCACTAAGATGATGCCTGGAAGCTCTGTTTGCATAGCTGAGATTGTTGGGTGATGAACTTCAGACTGTGCTTTGCTCTGGTGGGGCCATTTCGCTAAGAGGCCATTAACAATAAGGTCTCTGTATTTTTTTCTTAAGGTGGGTCAGTTTCTCCATGAGGAATATTATACCCTGACTGAGGATATACTGCTGCTTGCCAGGAGTTTTGCAGCAGAAGGAGACAGGGATTAGATCTCATTAGTTAGTATTTTGATTTTCACTTGATCATCCTCTTTTCAATACTGACCCTGCCCTTACCTGTCCCTTACATACCTGTGTCTAGAGTTTGCATGCTTTAACCTTTGCTTTCTTCTGATTGGAGAAGGCCAGGACTGCTGGGAGAAGACCAGTACATGGAACCACCTCTGGTCACCTTTCACTCTGTCTTGTTTTAGTCCTAACAGCACTCCCATGTCCAGGGGCTGCTGCAGGCCCAAGTCCTGAGATTTGCTTGGGGATTTGTCACGTGGATCATCCTACTTCTTGATTCCATCTCTGCTGTCTCGAGTCTTCTCTATCCATTACCTCTTGTCCGTCAGTTTTCCAGCTTCCTTGTCTCCCCAAAATGTGTTGCCATTGTCTTTTCTCCAATTCTCCTTGTCTTTGACAGATCAAGTCTTCTATCCTTTTATTCCCTTTGCTGTCACTTTAACAAAGCTTCTGGAATGCGTGGGGACAAGTGAACGTGCTCCACCTGCACCGTATCAACAAAGCCCAGGTGCTCACTTACTAATTATTTAGGTTCTCACAAATTAAGGTTGAGGCGGTTGTTTCTCTTAGTCTCCTCCTCCTCCTTCCTTTCCTATCTTCCAAGATTCATCAGCTATCTTGGATTAGTAATGTAGATAGTCAATCCTTTTCAAAAATTTTTCTACGCATATATGCCCATAATAATATGTAATATTATGTACTTTATAATATGTAATATTATGTACTTTAAAATTTACATTAATGGTACCATAAGGAACATATTCTGCAACTTGATTTTCATTTCACTTGACTTTTTTGAGATTCTTCTATGTTGATAAATACACAACTAGTTCTTTTATTTTGACTGTTCTATCATGTAAATATAACAAAAAACTATGTATCTATTCCTCTATTGGTGGAACTTCAGGTAATTTTTAATTTTCTTCTGTTACAAATGATGATTCAGTGAACTTTCTTTTATATACCTCCTGGTTCATACAAATGTTTTAAAGTTTACCTGGATGTAAAATTTCTGGGCCACAGGGAATGCTCATTTTCAACTTTATTAAATATCATCAAATGACTCCTCAGAGTGGTTCCAACAACTTCTATGCTTCTTCTGTATCCTCTTTAAGTAGAGGAACCTCCTATATACTTTTCTTCTGGAGTATATTTTTCCTTTTGAGATAAGTTTCAGGGCCTGGTATGTTTTAGATGTTTCATATTTGTTGACTAAAGAAATAAATTAATTTACTATAGAATGCAGCTTTGAGAAATACAGAATGTTCAGTAGGACAAGGATTGATTGTGAAACTAAACAAATCTAGATTCAGATTCTGGGTTTGTTACTGTGTGATGTTGGGTAAGTCATTCTCTTTGAGGCTTGGTCTACTTGTCTGATATAAACAGACTTTGTAGTTTTTTGTGAATAAATAAAGTAAATCTTTGTAAAAGGATTACCAATGGGCATTTTTCAAATGAGAATTTTAATTATTATAACTGTTACTATTTCTACAAATTACCCAACAACCCTCCTCAATTTATAGCCACAGTGCTTTGTTTTTTTAATTCAGATACTGCACCTCTGTAAAGCCCTCAACACACTGCCCAAGAGCAATCTGTGCAGAGTCCCCTTACTGCGATTATTTATGACCTAGGGGACTGTGGATGGTTCCTTTTTGTCTATGGCACTCAGTATGACCTGCCCTACAGTAGTTGCACAGTAATTTCTCTTACAGAAGAGAATTCTGTGAGAGTAGTCCATGCAATGGAACAGAATAGAGAGCCGAGAAAAAAATTGACACATATACTGTCAACTAATTTTTGGCAAGGTGACAAGAATATACAATAGGGAAAGGACAGTTTCTTCAGTAAATGGTGTTAGAGAAACTGGACATATACATGCAAAAGGTGAAATTGGACCCTTATCTTATACTATCTTATAGCAACTCAAAATGGATTAAAGACAAAATGTAACACCTGAAAACATAAAACTACTATAAGAAAACACAGGGAGAGGCTGGCCTGGTGGCGTAGTGGTTAAGTTTGCATGCTCTGCTTTCGCAGCCCGGGGTTCGTGGGTTCGCCTCCTAGGGGCAGATCTATACGCCGCTCGTCAAGCCATGCTGTGGTGGCATCCGGCATACAAAGTAGAGGAGGATTGGCACAGATGTTAGCACAAAGACAATCTTCCTCAAGCAAAAAAACAGGAAGATTGGCAACATATGTTAGCTCAGAGCCAATCTTCCTCACCAAAAAAACAGAAAATAACGAAAAAAGAAAACATAGGGAGAAAGCTCCTTGATGTTGGTCTTTGCAATAATTTTTTGGATATAACACCAAAAGCACAGGCTACAAAAGCAAAAATAAACAAATGGGGCTACATCAAACTAAAAAGCTTCTGCACAACAAAGGAAACAATCAACAAAATGAAAAGGAAACCTATGGAATGAGAGAAAATATTTGCAAACCATATATCTGATAAGGAGTTGATATCCAAAATATGTAAGGAGCTGTCACAACTCAATAGCAATAAGATAAATAACCTGATGAAAAATGGGCAAAGAATCTGTACTGCCATCTTTCCAAAGAAGACATACAGGTGGCCAACAGGTACACGAAAAGATGCTCAACGTCACTAACCATCAGGGAATGCAAATCAAAACCACAGTGAGAGATCACCTCACGCCTGTTAGAATGGTTATCATCAAAACAACAAGAGATAAACAAGTGTTGGTGAGGACGCGGAGAAAGCGGAACCCGTGTGCACCGTGGGTGGGAATGTAACTTGGTGTGGCCACTATGGAAAACTGCATGATGCTGCCTCAAAAAATTAAAAATAGAATGTCTATTTGATCCAGCAATCCCATTTCTGGGAATATATCCAAAGGAAATGACATCACTATCTCAAGGAGATATCTGCACTCCCATGTTCATTGCAGCAATATTCACAATAGCTAAAATATGGAAACAACCTAAATATCCATTGATAGATGAATGGATAAAGAGAAGGTGATATTATATATATATATATATATATATATATACACACACATACACTGTAGTATTGTAAAAAAGAAGGAAATCCTGCCATTTACAATAATATTAATAAACCTGGAGAGCATTGTACTATGTGAAATCATCCAAACAGAGAAAGACAAATACTGCATGGTATCACTTATATGTGGAATGGAAAAAAATGTCAAACTCCTAGAAAAGAGAGTAGAGTGGCTGCTACCAGGGGCCAGGAGAAATGGGAGAGATGTTGGTCAAAGGGTACAAATTTTCAGTGATAAAATGAGTAAGTTCTGAGGATCTAACATACAGCTTGGTGATTATAGTTAATAATGCTATATTGTGGACTTGAAATTTGCTAAAAGAGTAGATCTTAAGCATTCTCACCCAAAAACAAAAGGTAACTAAGTGAGGTGGTGGATGTGTTCATTAACTTGATAGTGGTAATCATTTCACAATGTAGATGTATATCATCACGTTGTATACTTTAAATACATTACAATTTCATTTGTCAATTACACTTCAATAAAGCTGGAAATAATTTTAAACAAATAAGAGAAGTTTCAACTCCCCCAAGCCCAAATGGTAGAATTAAAATCCAAAGTGCAACCAGGAGAGGATCAAATGTTCCAACAAACATAACCCTCTGCTTGTCCCGAAGGCTGGGGCGGAGTGTTTGGAAAGGAAATACGCATGGTATGTTTCTATCTGGAAGGGACAGCCAAGGCTCTATTGCCCAGAATAGTCAGGTTAGGATGGGTCATGAATAACTGAATTTCTGGTAAATTTGACCATCATTTCCATTATGTACTTTTAGTCTTAGCCCTTTGATTTTGAAAATACTTTTCAAATTCATGTGCTCACTTTCTTGCCTTAGAATGCATAATTTAGTGCACTGTTAAAACTCACACTCAGTGGAGCCCTGGTAGTCAAGAGAGGGATTTGGCAGATCCTATGGAAATGGGCTAGGGTGTAGAGAGGAGGCCAAATGGGTGGATCTGGGGCTAACACTGATATCTCAACCAGAAAATCTGTGAGTTATTGGGGACTATTCGGGGCCTCAGAGTCACCCTCTTTGACCTCGGTAATGACCATCCAGACCTTTGTCTAGGGATGTAGATGGTAGAAATCACGGTCCAGGATATGTTGAACCCAAAATAGCCTCTGGAACTTGCTTTTTGTTGCTGTCATTTTTATCCAAATCAAGGATTTGGATAAAAATCAAATCAAATTTGAGATTTTCAAATGTGTTTTTTCTATTTCTCTTCCATTATCTTCAAACAATCCATCTAATTGGGCCTCCAAATCATCTCCCTGGGAAGAAGATAGAGAATGCCCAGAGTTGGTCACTCAAAGACTCTGGAATTGGAAAGCAATTGGACCATGAGGGAGAGCAGGTAACTCCTCTCCTTCATCATGCCTTTCTTAGACACTAAGCATTTTAATATCTTAAGGATAATCAGTAGGTAGGTGCTGTTTGAAGAAAGAAAGGAAATGGACTCAGAGATGGGAGTGGGTAAAGACAAAGGTCTCTTTCTGACTACTTAAAGACCTAACCTTGGATCTGTATGAGCCCGCCTCACTTCCCAGGTGACCTACAGGTTGGCACCCCTGAGCTACATTTGATTATGAGGGTCACTGTCCGTGAGAGAGTTAGACTGAATCTGAGATGAGAGAGACAAGGAATCACATCTCCACTTCTTGCCTGTTGATGCTTCATGATATTAATAAACAGTAAATCCCAAACTGTTAAAGTTTGACACTCTGACACATAATGCAAAGCCAGTTTATGGAATTTCAAGCCACAGGAACCTATTCAATCAAATAACATAGGCAGAGTTTGTAAAAGACTTTCAATGTAAATAATCTCAAATAGATTTTTGGTTAGTCTTTTTAAAGATCAATAATAAAAGTTCATGCTGCAAGGAATATAGTCTCTACCAGGATAGCAAGGAAAAGTAGCCCCACATCATGCTTATTTCTTCTACTCTGAACTTCAAAGGGATCTATGTGCAGATGAAGAGTATTAAAGGTATAGATGAGACATTGATTTTCCACATAGAATAAGATGGTTGGCAGAACAATTCACGGAGAGTTCAGTATGCCCCTTGGTTTGTGTGACGGGATGACTGTAGAAAATATGTCTATGGAATTGTTTATTTAGAGGAGAGCTATGGTCAAATTAGACATTGTTATGGACTGAATGTTTGTGTCCTCCCTAAATTCATATATTGAAATCTTAACCCTCAACGTAATGGTATTTGGAGGTAGGGCCTCAGTGAGTTAATTAGGTTTAGATGAAGTTATGAGGTTGGGGACCCCAGGATGGGATTAGTGTCTGTATGAGAAGAGGAAGAGACACCAGAGTTTTCTCGCTCTTTCTCTCTGTCATGTGAGGACACAGCGAAAGCCAGTCATCTGCAAACAGAAAGAGATTCTCAGAGGAACCAAATCTGCTGGCACGTTGGTCTTGGACTGCAGCCTCTAGAACCGTGAGAAATAAATATCTGTTGCTTAAGACACCCAGTCAGCAGTATTTTGTTACGGCCGCCTGAGCCGACTAAGACAGAGTTACACATAAAATATTTGACTTGGGAGAGGAGGCAACTCCCAATGCCTACTCCAAATTGTAACTTTTAAAAGAGAAAACATTGACCCCAAGTTTTGTGTAATACGATATAGAAAGATGACAACAAAATTAGGATCAAAAACTGTATTGGAAGGTATGTTGAACATTTAGCCTAAAACGACCAGGTAGCTAAAAAATATCTTTTATGATTTCAAATATATTATTTTTCTTTTCTGTATTGAAAAATCCACTCCGTGACTCACTTCTCTATTTTCCAGTAAAGTTCTGTGAGGGTCAAACCTTGACGGGGAACGTTATGGACTTAAGTCATCAAATATGGCATTGCAGCTGGCTGCTTTCAGCTTCCTGCTTACACGTTTCCTGTCCTTTCACAGCTGTGAAAGATTGTTTTCTAGGGATTATAACTCATTTTTTAAAATTTCTCATATTTTACTCTTCAGGGAATTGGCTCATAGCCAAAGAGCAATGTTAAAAATAGTTAACACGCATATAATAATTGGCATTTATTTGAAGTACTTCAAATAGTGTATATGTTTTGTTCAATTGTATGACAGGTCATAAGTAATCTTAAATCACTGCGCCGTATGCTGACGGTGAGGGAGCTGAGGCTTACATGGGGGTCAGAAGGGCTTTGTCAGTAAAAGATGAGCCATGGAGGCAGAGGCCTCTTGATAAGCATAGAAAGAAGCAGTGACTTTGCAGCGAGGCATACCTGAAATTTAATCCTGGATCTACCACTCGGATCTGTGAATCGTACACAAAGTAAGAAATAAGAGTAATAAAATGCCCTGAGTCTTAAGTTCTATGTCACAAAGAGGTGGTACTGATCCTGACCCCAGAGGGTTAATGTGTGGCAGTGTCTGGATGGCTGGAGCTGAGTGTTCGCTCAGGGGATGAAGTCAGACCAGAACTGGCTTGCTTGTGACCAAGGGATACAGCAAGAGCTGTGTCTGTGATTGATTCTGATGTGTATGAACCTGTGTGAAGAATGAAAGGGCTGCAGAGAGCAGCTAACGCAGGCAAGTTTCAAGGAAGGATGACTTAGCTTGTGTTATTCAGGATAGGCAATGGTGTGGCAATGAGTAAACTCTGAAATATAAGCGCCTTCATGCAGAAAAAGTTTCAAGCTTGCCCACAGAACAGTCTGATGCAGGATTGGTGGATATTCTGGGCCTCTCTCCTCCAAGCAGTGACTCAGACATCCAGAGTCCTTCCATCTTGTGACACAGCTTCCTTCAACATGTGCCCTCCATGTTCACCAGAACGAGAAAGAAAGGGCACGGAAGGTTTTGCAAGATGCTTTCTGTTCAGGCCTACAAACAATGTAGATCATTTTTGCCCACATTCCATTGGCTGGAACCCAGTCACATGGCTCCACCCTCATCATAAAGGAGGCCTGGAAACGTCATGGTTCTTTGTACCTGGGGAGGACCTGGGAATGGAGAGCACCAATCCAGTCTCCTCCACAATCTTTCCTCTGGCCACCATTTCACTCTTGCCCAGATTCATAAAACACACTAAGCCCCTCCCCAAATGAGACACCCCAACTTTCTACCCAGTCACTGGACATGCTCAGCCCTTCCCATCAGGCCCAGATGGGCTCTTCTTGTCTTGGTAAAAGATAAACTAAGAATACAAATTGTCTGTCCCCTGTCCCAACATACTCCATACACAAGGACAGAATCGAGACAGATTAACCTGAAGAATGGGGCGGGGCGCGGATGAGGGACACACAGCCATTCCTGGGTCATGACAGCTCTGAAAAGACACTGTGGAGACTGCCCACATTGCGGGACAGAGGTGTCTTTGATGGGGCCTGCTTATACTCTCCGGGAGGAACTCCCTTCTCCACTGTTCTCTGTGGCTCTGCCTTCTGGGAATCCCTTTCTCTGTGTGACTCTCCACAGCCACACCTGGAGTAGGTGCTCAGGAGGGTGCAATCTTGGGGGCTCTACAGTTTACAAACCTTGCCT
This sequence comes from Diceros bicornis minor, assembly GCF_020826845.1. Taxonomy (NCBI): domain Eukaryota; kingdom Metazoa; phylum Chordata; class Mammalia; order Perissodactyla; family Rhinocerotidae; genus Diceros; species Diceros bicornis. The sequence continues at coordinate 73,535,406 of NC_080751.1, read as the reverse complement.
TTGACTAGTGAAGGATTGAGGGCCCAAGAACTTTTTTAAGTCTTTCACAGTAAAAGAATTTTTTAAAATGGACTTATAGTTTTTTTGGCAATAAGTGATCTCAAAACTTTAGTTGGCTTTTTTCTGATTTATTTGCTACTAGTCAGTTCATTTGTCAAGAACCACATCTATTTTTTCCCCAAAATATGGATCCCAAATCTGCTTCATTTCTCTGTCTTTACACTGGTGTCTTTCTCTTCTAACTTAATATCTCCACTCTGAGGCTAATTGCAATAATAGGTTAAGATAAATTTTTAATCTGAATTTTCACTGAGTCACTGTTTCAGCTTAGAAGCTTATCTGGGATTTTATTGCTCAAAGCCTTTTAAATTCCATCTCTCATGTTTTAGGGCATAGAAGCAGTTAACTTTTCCATCCTACAATCCCTTGAATTTCTGGATCCTCCCTGGTCCCTTTCATCTCTTTTACAAATTGCCTAATTTCTTCTTTCTGTTTTTAGTAATATTTTTGTTAAGAAACTTTTCTAACATGCAGCAAAGTTGAAAGAATTTTGCAGTGAACACTCATATACTCAGCATCTAGATTCTACCATTAACAGTTTGCTATATCTGATATAACATCTATCTTATCCGTCTTGACTAATTCTTTCCTAAGATCACCTCTTTCTTGTAATATCTTGTAAACACAGCCAATAAGAGCCAGCACACTCGAATGCTCTGTTATCTCCAACCATCTCTCTTAGAGCTTCGGGCTGAGTCACTCATGGATGGCCTCCCAAGTCACCACCAGTGATTGTTTATCAAGTTATTTGCCATCACATATCTCCTCTCCATCATTCTAGTCTCTCATATCAACTTTCTGCTACTTGAATACTTATTCAATGGCACATATATTACTTTTTTGTTATAATAGCCTGCATTCCAGTATATCAAGTTCCAGCAGCTAAACAATGTTGGAAAAAAAAAAAAAAAACCCCGAAAAATTCTGGAAATCACAATGCTTTAACTCAACGGAAGTTTATTGCTGGCTCATGTTATGGTTCAGTGCAAGTCACATGGCTTTTCTTAGCCATGTTTCAAGCAGATATCTCAAGAGCGGTAGGCCCTATGCCTCATGGCACTGCTGTCTTCACAGAGAAAGTTTGCAAAGTAGTGCAGCATGTTTTATTGCTAGGCATGGATGGGGCATACACCCCTTTGGCCAGAATCCAGGCAAAATCCCTACCCTGTTGCAAGAGGGGCTGGGGAATAGTCCTCTTCTTCCTAAGTGCCCAAGAAGAGGAAATTGGATTGGTGAGTATACTAATTTCTTAAGGCTGCCATCACAAAGCACCACAAACTAGGTGACTTAAAACAACAGAAATTTATTCTCTCACAGTTCTGGAGGCTGGACATCTAAAACCAAAGTGTTGTAGAGTGTGCTCCCTCCAGAGGCTCTAGGAGAGAATCTGCTGCATGTTTTTCTCTTAGCTTCTTCCTTGACTTCCTTTGACTTACAGATACATCATTCCAATCTCTGCCACCATCATCACACGGCCGTCTTCTCCCCGTCTGTGTCTCTTCTCTTCTTATAAGGACACCAGTCAACTTGGATAAGATCTCTTCTAATGACTTGATTTGATTATGTCTGCCAAGACCCTATTTTCAAACACGGTTACACTCAAAGGGATGGGGGTTAGGAACTCAACATACCTGTTTTGGGGACAAATGTCAACCCACAACAGTGAGTATCTGGCTAGTCTTGTCACAAGATTCCAATAATAAATTCCTCTTCCACCTGAAGGGCTTTGGACCTTGAAGCCAACTTGGGAATAGGGCATGAACATTATGGGGAAGAGTTGCTTCCATGTACCATCATGGTGGTGGCAAGCTTATATCTCAGGAAGAAAACTAAAAATGCTGAAATTTATAGGGGACTGAGGAGTGCTCTTTTCTGTCATTGCTACTGAATTGTCGTTCATATTGGTTTTAGGAAAGAATGAGAGTCTCTGTTCAAAATATATATTTTTATTTTATCTATAACCCAAAGGAACAATTAATATAGGAATTTTTGACTACTCATAGAAGAATGATGGAGCAACTATGATGAGGGGCTTGAGTAATGCAGATCTTTCTCAAATTTCTAGAATCAGCATCTATCAGTGTCAGGAAGTGGAAATCTAGGCAAGGAAGAGCACCCTTGCCCTTTTATCCTTTATCTAAAACAAATAATGAAAAAAAAAACCCAGAAAACAAACCTTTAAATTTCCACAGCTTTCCGTTTCACTCTGTCTGTGATCCTGCATCCAGAATTGAGTGTTCCATCCCTGTACGGCGAGAGCATGGCAGGACGTGTCTTGAGGAAGTTATCACTCTTGCACCGTGAATATCCAGAGTCAGTAATTACTTCATTCCACACAGATCTACTGAGCGGCGGGCATGGAGCTCATGAGGGCTTTGCTGTCCCTGTGTCGATAACGCTAGTGGACCAAGGAGTGGGTCCGTGGCTCACTTCTCAGCATCCAGCGTGGTGTCTGAGAACCTGGATGCCATGAATGTTCATCGAACAAATGAATAGATGAATCAATAAACGGATGATTTTCAGGGAGTGAAATGTTTGTTTTAGTAGGATCCACTAGAAATAATTAGGTCAGGTGCCCAGTTATGCCTCCAACAAAACCAATAAAACCTGGGTACATATTCTCCTCATAAAAATATTTCTGCCTTAATTAATAATTTTTTTTCTTTAGAAAAGCTATAATGTAGTTTCAATCAATGAAATGGATATAGTGACAATATTTTCCAAAGCAATAATCAGGATACATATTTAACACTATACATATATATTCCAAATTATAAATTTTTAAATGTAGACATTCTATCAACATATACAATCTGCATCATTAAATCCTTGTGGATGGCAATTTGGCTGTATGTATCAAGATTTATTAAAAATTTTAAACACTTTGACCTAATAATTTTACTGCTGGGAATCCATTCTAAGAAATAATCCAAAGTATTGAATATGCTTTATGAACAAGTATTTATTGCAACATTATGTGTAACAATGAAAAATCCAAAACAGTCTAAATGTCCAACAGGAGGGTAAGACCTAAGTAAATTATGGGCCAAAATTATGCGGTCATTAAAATAATGGTTATAACGAGTTTGTAATAATAATATGGAAGAACTTTTAATAAAAAATAAAAGAACAGGAGGCAAAATTATAGTATGATGATATCCATATTAAATATCAAGAAATCTATGCATAAAACTCTGAATGGTAGGCCACAAAAATGTCAATAGTTATTGTTTCTAGAGTGTGGAACTTGGAGTGATGTTCTTTTTCCTGCTTTTCTTTATTTTCCAAATTTATTGTACTGAGTATTTTGTAATGAGAAACATAACAAGCACTCGGAAAGAAAGGCACAAATGAAGTGAAAAATTAAATTACATTAAGCATTACATTTATTAAAAAGAATATCATAAAATTATCACCCCCTTGGAAAACTCAAAGGATAAGTTTACTATTCATAGAGGAGCTAAATTGTAATCATAACAAAGTTGGATGCCATGATTTCTGAATTTTCACAGGCTTTGACTAATTTATGGAGGCCTGTGGATGAGACAGTGGGAGTGGTGGGCATTCATCAGAGATTCTGGCCGTTGGCATTCCCAGGCCACTCTGGAGACCAGGCTGGTCACAGCGTAGACACGCCGTGGTTCCTCCAGAGAGCTCTGTCTCTCGGTGCTCAATTACCTGTCCCTCACCAAGTCAATTCTGCCAGCTTCTATGCGCTCTGACAAGATAAATGCTGGCAGGGGAAGATGAAACAGACTGACAGCCATTGCATTCAAACAGGTCACTTATAAAGGAAGGGAGTTTAACAACATCAACATCAGAGCAGCCATTTTAAATGTCAATCTCCCTCCTCAAGTGATTGGAAAACACATTCTCTTGTTATTTATTCAGAGCTGACTCTCTACGTGGTTAAACGAGGCAGAACCTCACTTAGGGAGGCCAAATGCCTAACACAGATTGTGTTTAAAAAGAAGCACATTTTCCACTGGGCGTTTTGATAAAAGGCAAAATTCTCCTCCTGTCTCTTTTCCTCTTTTTTATTAAAAAATATTATTTTTGGTTTTAATTCACAATATCTCATGTGTATTGGATGCCAAATATCAAGAAAAGATAACCAAAAAATGACCGTAAAAAAAGAGAGGAAAAAAATCCACAGCCTGACCATTTCTCATCCTTGCCTCCACATAAGCTGATATTTTTTTTCTTTCTTTTTTTTTTTTTGTGAGGAGAATCTGCCCTGAGCTAACATCTGCCAACCCTCCTCATTTTGCTGAGGAAGACCGGCCCTGGGCTAACATCCGTGCCTATCCTCCTCCACCTTATATGGGATGCCGCCACAGCATGGCCTAACAAACAGTGCATCAGCGTGCGCCCGGGATCCGAACTGGCCAACCTCAGGCCGCAGCACCAGAGCGCGAACACTTAACTGCTTGCGCCACCGGGCTGGCCCCTATTTCATTTTTTTAATAGCAAGTCATTTGCTTTTTCTGAAACATGGAAGAAAAATGTTGGGTAGTTCATCGTTTCGAGGGTTAAAACAACAACAGCGGTAACACATAGAGCCTAACCATGGAGCAGAGCAGATTTAAATACACACCAGCAAGTTTTAGTAAAGAAGTATTAGTAAAGAAAGGTGGCAGATTTGGTGATTTAGGAAAGAAAGTACATAGTGATGTCAGACTTAAAGAAAGGCAATACAGTTTAGAGACAAGAGAAAATTCTGAAAATACTTGGGTCTCAAATGTTTCCTATATCTTTGACTGCAGCTCCTTGAAGAAATATTTAGCTTTTCACAGAGTACGGGGGGAACTCCTCCTGGGATTGGAAACCTTAATATGATTAGAAATAGTTCAGATTTCATAATTCTTGCACCACATTTATGGCAGCCTGGCTGATCCCTCCCTCCTTCTGCTCTGTGGGGTTATGAGGTTAAAGCAAATGGTCCAGCAGTGACGGGCAGCTCACCTGATACTTCTCCATCATCGAAATTTCCTAAATCGTTACAGCAAACTCAACAGACAGAAGCTAACAGGAAATACATACATTTAACCCATGTTTTCCTTGCATCTCTTCTTTTTTTTCTTTTTTAAGAACTTGGAAAATTCTTTGACTGTCAAGCCCTTAATTATCTTCCAGCATAATTAGGATGCAGGAAGACAATTATGTTTGCATTTTGACAGGTTGCAACTTCAGGGAATAAATCTGCATTAAGAGATGTTCAATAAGAAAGGCACAAAAAATATTGGGGTTGAAATTTTGCAAAACTGTGCCAGGTGACACTTTATAATGAATCAGCTACGCTTTGTACAAATATGGAATCCATGGAATCTCCTGGCTTCTTTGAGATGCTTCTGCAGAAGGCATGGGGTGGGGGTTGGAATCAGAAGTCAGAACCTCAGGTATTTGAGGACTCAAAGACTTTTTCTCCAAAGCTGGCTTTCTCCTGATTGATACCAAGGGCGTTCATTATGCAAAATCATCCGTCATATCACATTACTTCTGCAATCAGGCTTTTGAGGATCAGCCTTAAACTTAAAAAAAGTACAATTCTCAATAGGCAAGAAAAAGATGGTAAATTTGCCTGGTCTGTTATACGTCTGTAGTGTTTCTCACTCTTTTCCATTCCTAAAGACACTGCTCTAATTTACATCCTTGGAGTTTTTTTCTTGATAATTGTTACTGCCTTTTAATCGGTCATCCTGTCTCCAGGCCCTCTGCTTTCTGGAAGCATCTTAAGTCCTGGTGCCTCAGTCATGCACCTGTATTCTCCTATTCTCCGAGCACCCCACAGACTCTGCTGCTTAAACTCCACGCCCCTTGGTCTAGCGTTGGCTTCTTAGTCTGCTTGTTTCTCCTCTTAATATCTTTTCTCTACATGCCAGTCTCAGAAGGGCATGGGCCCATAGTCTTGACGTCTGGGTTTTCAGAGCAGCTCACAGGGCTACCTAAGGTAAGACCCCTTACCTCCTTCTACTTTGATGCCCAATCATTTGGATACAATGATTTACAAAGTCCCTTGCAAATATAAAAATTCCGTCATTACAGGATTCATAATGATGAAAGGAAACTTCTCTTTCTATCGGAAAAGCCAAAGCAGTTTTCCTATCAGAGCTTTAGAAAATGTACAGCTCTGCATGAGGTTTTTTTCCCCCCCGAATCAACATGTCTTTGGTGCCGCGTGGATGCTGTCTCTGGTGCTGCGCGGGGAGACATTTCACGGATTATTCCCGTTCACTTCTAGCGTTTGTGAACACTGCTGGCAATGCTCAGGCAAAGAGATCCCGACCATCCCTGCTCTCTCTTCTTCTGGGCAGGAGAGGCACTCGGTAATGGGGCACAGAGAGGCGGTGCTTGTCCATCCGCGGGTTGCCGTGGAGATGGGCTGGCGGGGAGCCGCTGTCCCTTCATTAACAGGCCCGTCCATTTACAGCGGATTTTCTCCGAGGTCCCTCCTGCTATTTTTGCCACTTAAAGAGACCCTAAAAAACCTTTCCCTATTTGTAAAGAAGAATAAAAATGACATCTTGTCAGGCCTTCAGTGTTTAAAATCCTAACAGATAACGTGTGGTTTCGATAGTAATGCCAATTCACAGAAACCCCTCAACAGCACATTTTTCTGGTCTCCATGGATTTGGAGGCTTTGTAATTATATATTTTCTCCCCTTTTTATTCTTTCATCTCCTCCTTTTCTTCATATTTCATTGTCAAAGATTTACTGCCACTCAGCCTGTCTGTGATCTCAGCGCTGTGATCAGGTACCTGGATCCCTTCTGTGGGTTTAAGAAATGCCCATATTTGGGAATTTACAGAGCAATTTCCCCCAACACACTCAATCAATGAGGAGAAAACAAGATATATAAGAAAATGCTTTATAAAGTGAAGCATGATTTAAACATGGAAAATTGTCGTAAGAATAAAAGCCACCCAGCATTTCAGACACCTGATACCCTTATTTTTCACAACAGAATGCTGAACATTTTAAATCTGATTTCTGCTTTACAAAGTATATTCCTGAGCATTATTTTATTTGATCCACTTCAACCATTGTACATTGGATGTGGGAGGCCAACAACTCTTTCTCCCAGCAACCCTTGCAACTGTGTGGGACCCTGATGACTGATTAGGTCTCGCGTGGCCTCTAAGTGGGGCTGATGTATGCCTCTTTCAGACCAGTAGATTTAAGAAGCAGGAGTCCACCACCTGCTCTCTTTCCCCTTCTGTTGACCTCTTGTAGGAACAGCAGGCCCTCAGTGATGGTAGAGTCACATGATACAAGGACATGCCAGTGCCCTCTGCCCTGGGCTCTCATACGTGTCTGGGCACAGTGCTTTCTGAAATGGAGGTGACGGGGTAACCGAGTGACATGGCTCTGGCTGCTTCAGAAAGATGCTTTGCCCCAGCACCACTTGCTCTGGCCATCGATGCTGGCCTGAGTCAAGGATACAGAGGTTGTTGGAGACAACATCCTTCTTCCTACAGATATGTGTTCTTGTTTGTACTTTTGCTTGTTTTATTTTTAATCAACATTCCCCCTAATTCATCTTGATTTTTCCCCCTAATCTAGCCAATTCCCACTGTTCAGGGTAATTTTTCTGAAATGGCAAATTTTGCATTGCTGCATTTCTACAGATATTTGAAAGGTAAGAAAGGGGCAGAGGAGTCAAGCACAACTGGCTGACTTGTCATCACCATGGCCCAGAACAGCTCTAACAACTACTTTTTAGTTTTCTCAAATTCATTCTGCAAATGCATATTGAACCCATTTTGTTTAGTAAAATGGAGTCCCAGAGTTTATTTCCCTCTGGCTGCAAGCTCCTCCTCCAACTAAATAATCTCCAATCCTGCGTCTCTGCCACTCTGTCTTTCTATAAACACAGAGGGAGATGCTGACCGGAAGACCCGGGTGAGGAAGCATCTGGTCCAGACAGGGAGAGCTCTGGGAGGAAGGGACGCGCAGAGGCCATGCGCTGGGCCGCCCAGTCTGAGGAAGACCTTGCGCTGCTGATGGGCCTGGGATGCAGAGAGTTGTAATAGGGCTGGTTTCCTGAGCCATGGGCTGCGGACTGGAGGAAGAGAGGCAGAAACAGTGCAGGGGAATGGAGGGGAAGGGAGGAGGGAGGAGGGGCTGAAGGAAGGAGAGAGGAAGGAACAGAGGCAGAGGACAAGGGGAGAGAGGAGATGGTGGAATCAGAAATGGGGGTCCATCCCCGTCTCGATCTGCACGAGTGCAGGGGAGGGTGACAGGCGACCGTCGCTGTGGCCTGCCCGGGTTTTGCGCACCGCGTGTGTCCTATGGCTCAACTGAGTGAGTGAAGGAGCTCCCTGGGTGGCTGTGGGAGGCCCTAGGCCATGGGCTGTAGTGGGCCTTGAAGTGCTGAAATTTTCCTTTCTTCTACACCTGTCGTTTGGCCTGTTCCTCTAAGAGAAACACTTAACCATGGCTGAATTACGGCCAAGGAATGATGACATTACGCTAGGCTTGAAGGAGCTGGCACTCAAGGTGTAGGCCTGGGCAGCTGGGAGATCAGGCTTGCTCCTCCCTAGGGAGGCCCTAGGTGGGGGAAAGTGGGTGTTGCCTCCAGCCCCAGCCAGAAGCCAGGCCCTGCTGGTGAGCTGAGAGGGACCACTGGGGAAGAACCCTCTGGTGAGAGTAGGGATAGGCTGCAGATGGCCAGGAAGTTGTACCTCCAGAGTCTGGAGCTAGAAGGGGTCGTTAGAGATCATCAGATCTGTCGCCAACTAAGGGGATCAGCTTTCTCTAGGTGAGGAAGCAACTGAGGCTAAGGAGGTGGAGCACCTTGCCCAAGGTCCAGAAGCCCTGTCAGGTGGGCTAAGACCCAGACCCTGATTCTCTGGCTCAAGCTGTCCCCCCACCCACAACTGCCTCCCAGCACAGTGCATGTTAGCCGGGGGTCGCGCTGCGTGGAGGAGTTGTAGGCGAGGTTGTATTGTTCCGGGAAATGATGGGACGGCTCTTGCGGCCTGAGAAGGAGACACAGGAGCGATTCCACGTGATCGGAAGGAAACGGGGAAGGGGAGCTCCCTGTGTGTGCTGGGCTAGGAGGACAGGTCAAGAGGCTGGAGAACTAGGCCGACACCCCTCAGTGATTATCTCACATCCCTGGGCCCTGGAGGAGCTCCCGAGATAAACAATAGAAAAGCACATGGAAGCTATCCTCACACATTCCTTTGTAACTTAGAAGTAGAGCTGCAATTAAACTTCTTTTCCATTTCATTGTAGAATTACAGTTTTCTTTGCAGTCAAGTCCCTGTGGATATCCAGCAGGCAGAGCTAGAACAGCTGTAGGCCTTGTCATCAGACCCATCAAGGTTGGAATCAGAGCCCCGTCACTTCATAGATTTGGGGAAATTATTTTTCTTCCATGAGCTTCAGCTGTGTCATCGATAAATGGGAGACAGTATTACTGCAGATCGTATAGACGCAGTAAGGTTTAAGTGAAATAGCACATGTGAAATTGTCCTCAGTAATTCTGGAACATGTTGCACAGTCATCAGAGGTCAGTTTTATTTTGGTTGTTGCCCGCCTAACTTACATGCAGCGCTTTGCTGGCCCACGGTAATGCGTAGGCAAGACAATGGGCTCTTGACCTCAGGAAAATTATGGTTGAATGGAAGCAATTACAGTTCATTCCCCTGCTATATTCACTCCCCTGTTTGAGAACAGGAATTCTGCCTTTTTATCCATCTATTTCCAGAGCCCAGCACTGTGTGTAGGAAGAAATAAGTGCTCAGGAAATGTCGTTAGTGATGCATCTTGAATGGTAGCAAAAGGCCACCCTAGAAACATTCTCTAACGTGATTAATGCAGATGCAGACGTATAAAGGAGGAGCTGGCCAAGGCGCCCTATTTCTTAGTCATCTAGAAGAACCCAGGGAGGAATGGCATGGTCTTGAGGGTCTAGCGGAGGAGGGATAGACCCATCTGGCACCCTCGGAGCCAGCTCTGCATTACAGTATTTCCCTCCAATCTATTTCCGCTGAATGGAGAGGTCAGAGAGAGGGAAATACGATTTAGAAAAGTAACATAGATCTGAGGAAAAACTAGATGATCCGAATGCAAGATGAATCAACACTCTTTCAGGCTCCCCAACCTCAGCAACAAGGCAACAACCTCTCTTCAAAATTAATAGGTCCCTGGATAGAGGGTTTAATGTGTGCTGGTACTCGTATCATGCTTTCTGGAAAAAGTAATCAATGAGAAGGAAAAATAACAATTGTTAGTTTCAGATAGAAACAAAAATCAATTTCTATTTTATCAAAAATTATTTTCAAGGATTCTATGAGATGTATATGATTTATGTACATTTTAAAAAGAATTTTTTCTCCAAAAATTATGAAAAATATTAATTCAACTAAAAATTACTATTCACCTACCATATTTCTATATAATTGTGAAAAAATATATATAAATATTTCTATAAATTTCTATATTTTGTGTTTCCTACTTCAATATCTGTGATCCATTAGGCTTAAAAGACAAGATTATTTTTCTCCAAGTGCTCACAGTCTAGAGAAAGAAACATACAAGAATAATAACTTATCTTCCTATTTTACAAAAGAAACAGACCTCGTATTGCCCAAATGCCTTTTTGGGGGGCCAGAAATCTGATATTGAAGTAAGGAGGAATGTTGAAACTTGAGAATAGAATGGTGGTTTGAGGCAAAATTGAGAAGAGTTTTGAATGCCACCGTGAGAAGTTTCAGCTGTCAGCAAATATTCAGGTCCAGGCTCTGTTTTTTAATTCATACGATCATCTTTTTAAAACAAGAAGCTCTACTACAGTCACATGACTTATAGAGAATCTGAGGTCGGGGAGGGGAGCTGGTTTCCTCGTGGTGACCCCAGGGACCGGGGACATAGACCAAAGTGGAACACAGGGCTCTGATTCTGAAGTCGGTCCTCTTTGTGTGAGCTCCTGCTGTTCCAGATGTTTGTCTTTCAGACTGTTCCAGGTTGAGGGAATGTGTTGAATTAGCGATGGAGTTCACTAGACAGGGCTTGCTGCAGTGCTGTGGGCACACGACAGGGAGTGACCACTTCTCCATTGGGAGGTGAAGATGTCTTCCAGAAAAGACGACACAAATACTGTGTCTTGCAATTGGAGCTGGTGTGTGCTGGCAGGTGCGAGGGGCCACAAGACCCGGGCTGAATGTGAGCAGAGCCTCGGAGGCTGGGATGCAGAATCTCGGAGTGCCTGGAGCAGATGGTCTACGGAGGCAAAGAGAGTGTCGGGAGGTTAGGATTGGGACCTTTCCACAGCCGTGTTTAACTAGGATCAATAAACTTGCTTTTTAGGTGTTGCTGTTAATGCCAATGATGACAAAAAGGCAGGCCAGTTTATAAAGAGAGCAGACTTTTACAGGTTTCCTTAACCTAAATGTGGTCAGGTGCCGTAGTGCTCTCCATGGTGCAATCGTCATTTTCTTCTTCATCCCTTTTCTTACACATAAATACAAAAACAAGCCTGCGGTCTCGCACAGAGTTGCCAGGAGAGCTTTCTAATTGGGAATTTTGAGGATGTCACTCCCCTGCTTAAAACATCTCAGTGGCTCTCGTTGCTCCCAGGAAACATGTGCAAACTTCTGAACGTGCTCTAGGAGCACTCCCACCCCGGGGTTTGATCCTTTCCCTGTCTCATTTCCTAGGTTACCCCGAGTGGATCTTTTTTCCTCCATCCAACCTGAATTCATCCTTTTTGACTCTCACGCATGTGGTCCCATGAGAGGTGGCTTCAGGGGTAGAACTTGATTGGGGTCTGGTCGTTAGAGTCAGCATTGACCGGACATCCCAGGTCATTCTGTCTAGCCTCTAGAGGAGAGGACCAGCACCCAACAGCCCCATGTGTGGTCCCCCTGACCTGTCTGAGCACCCCCATCTCTGGTGATGAGAATGAAGCTCTTAGGTTCATAAGACACCACACTTGGTGGATGGAGGGCTCTAATAATGAAAATGTTCTGTACGGGCTCCGCTTCTGAAGTTTCCAGCCGCTGATTCTTGTATCCAATGGGCAGGGACTCTTGGCTCATCGAAGAGGTACTTTCTGCCTCTACTGTCTTTGCAGACATTGTGGGAGGCACTAGGGGAGTGGTGGAAGCTTCAGTCTCTCCCCTGAGGAGCTGATGAGCTCAGGGAGAGACAGACACATAAACAGACAGAAGCCATAGGCCTCCAAACGTGATACCTATGCACTAGGACAGCTGACCAAATGCACCTTACTGAGATTGGAGCTGGTTATGAGAGATGCATGGGAGTTTTCTAGGAAGAAGAAAGGAAGAATATTCTTAGAAGGAACAGTGCATATGAAATCATCAGACAGTTAACCCTCTGTGTGTTCAGAGACCCTCGAGAAGTTCTCGGTAATTGAAGCAGAGGACTGTGAGGTTGCAGACTGGTAGACAGACAGGCGTTTGTGGGGGCTGGTGGCAAGAGGTGACACTGGAGGTGCAGCTTGGGCACAGAAGGCCCAGTGTGGACGCTATCCTGTAGAGCAGTCATTGTCAACTCCCAGTGCATTTGAAACCACAGATGCCTGTGTCCCCCGCCACAGCCTCCTAACATCAGAGGGCTTTCGTGTCACCTGGACATCCTTAAAAAGTTTCAGGTGATTCTGACATGCACCTCCCAAATGGTAACCACCATGCGAGACAAGCCTTTTAAAAGTGAAAGTGAAAAGCGACCTGATTGGAACTTTTCACTTCTGTCAGCTCCCCAGCATCTAGAACTAGTTCCTTTGTTCAGTAAAAAAAATAATAATAAATAAAACAAGAGGTCCTTTAATGATAGAAGAAGTTTTTCTGAGCTCTTCTCTTGTCCTACTACTTAGTAATTAGATGTCATGTCAAGTATTTTAGTGGTTAATGAAGTAAAAAACATCAAAACTCGTGGAGTCCAAGTGAGGAAGCCACCTCTTCATCTTATCCCGAAGCAGTGAACGTGCCTCCCAGCCTGGACTCTGGAACCCCGTGTAACTCAGCACGTTCCAGCCTCGTGTCACAGGAAGATCACCGTTGCAGGAAACTTGGAGAATAAGCATGTGAACAACGCTGTGAGGACCGATTACTGTACCAAGATGCTCTTTAAATTTGTCATTTGAAGACAGTGAGCACATCTTGTAAAGAAATTGAGAACCTGATGGAACCAGCATTTACAAAGGAGGGCGATGAGGACAGGTGTGTGCTACAAGCTTGCTGGCTTTCAGAACTATCCGTCTTGCAGCATAAGATTCATAAAACACTAGTGAACGCTCGAGATCCCTCGGAAGGGCTGCTCTATGCAGACGGCTACAGATGATTCCACGAGCAGTCAGGAATGACACAGGAGCAGTTGGTTTCTCAGAATTGATAAACCCTTTAGCCACATCTGAAGGTGGTGGTGTGTCTCCACCCAAAGAGAGGTTTGCTTCCTGGGAGAGGCTGCCCGTGGAAAAGTCCTCAGAGAAGCCCAGGTAAACAGGCAGTGTTCTCTGAAGTCCTGGGACATTGACTCATTTTCTTAGAAATTTCTGAGGATTTAGATTATATCTCTTGAAGAAGCCTGTTTTTATGAATGTCTTTTATCCAGTCTGGGTGTATGACATTTAGAACATGCTAAATATCTTTTTTTCCCCTTTTTATTCAAAGGCTCAGAATTAATCAGGTCAGAAGTGAAACAGAAAGGTATGTCTGTGTGTGTCAGTGTGTGTATTTCTGTGTGTCTATATGTGTGCGTATGTGTGTCTGAGTCTGTGTGTGTGTGTCAACGTGTGTGTCTGTCAGTGTGCATGTTTGTGTCTGTGTGTGTGCGTGTCTGTATGTGTGCGTATGTGTCTGTGTCTGTGTGCTGGGGATGGTACTCGAGAAGGATGGGCTATACTTTGGTCTTGCCATATGGCTTATATGCAAATATGGATTGTAGAAACTTAACCACGCTAAATTAGGCATCTGTGCTTGACAATATTGCCTGAAGTTAGGCTTTCAAAATAAAGATAATCATATCAATGCTTTTACAATGAGGTTTTCTGTTGTTTTCTTGTTTGAGCGGCATTTCTGAGCTCTATTCCTGGGCTGTGTCTGACGTCGCCTCCCCTTGCCCAGCACTCTGGAAGGCCAAGGGCAATGTTCCGTCCTCTGTGCTACGAAGGTCAGACGGGAGATCTTTCTTACCTGGATGCTGCTGGAATGCCCACATGGTTTTATTTTATATTTCACTGCAACTCCAAACTTCTACATTGGGAAGGAGAGGGAGTGGAGCGCACTCTCCAACCATTTTAATGCCCTAGAGATGTGATATTGTTCCAATGGTTTTTAGTTTGGAACCAATCCTCACTTAGATCCAGGGATGAGAATTCCTGCTTTCTCACCCTGCTCTACTTTAAGAATCCAGGTTCTTAGCAAGGTGTGCCAGGGAGTGAGGCTTTCTATTTCCCATTTATTTGTGACCGTTGCTCGTGTGTGTCTCTAGGATAAAACTGAAACAAGGACCATAATAGGACTCTTTTTGTTTGGTCAGAGTCAATGCCACATTCTGTTCAGATCATCTACAAGCATTAATGTTGTTTTCTTGAGCTGATGTAGCCAGGAGCGCTGGCTCCCTCTAAGGCACTCTTTGGCCCTGTGTGTATCCTTTTCTCTGGAAGGGCAGAGTTAACTGTTTTTCCTAGTAGTGCTTCCGGGGAGAGTTCTAGGGCACAGTTGCACCTTAATAATAGTGTACTGCATATCCCTGGCATCTGAAGACTCATGCCAGACATACCAGGGAAATAAATCACATGTCACTCTTCATTCTCAAAAAGCCTACTGCTCTGTCACGAGCGCATAACAGATACCTAGACAAGACTTATTATAAACTCACAGGCAGAAAGCCACCAGAAGACAGGTCCAGAATGACTGCTGGCCCTCTGCATATGCTAATCAAGATGGAAAGAAAGTGTCAAGTAATTGGGCTTTGCTTAAAAAGCCTTGGAGTTACGGTGAGTAGCTGGTTAGCCTGGTTAAGTGCTCGTGAGCCTTAATGATGACATGAGAGTGGACATCCCTTCCAAGTATACAAGGGGTTTAGCATGCACTGTGGTGCTTTAGAGATGTAAAGTGTTTGCCCCCGGTACTGTCTCATTGTGCTTTTGAGCCTGAGCGCAATCCTGTAAAGGTATTTTTTTAATCCCTATTTCATAGAAGAAACTAGAGTTCAGATAGGAAAAGTGACCTGGCCCACGGCATAGAGCGAGAAAGTGGTAGAGAGAGTGTTCAAATCCAGGGTCTTGACTTTTAGCCCAGAACTGATTGTGCCATTCCATGTGCACAGGCCTGCTCTCCAAGCGGGAGGCTCCATCCAGCACCAGCCTCCAAAGCGGATCCGGGCCCTGCCCTCTCAAGCTGTGAGCCTCGAGGACGCAGGCAGCAAGAACATAGCCACTCTGCCCGAGACAATGAATGGCTCTGCTCTAATGAGCCTCGTGGGTTCAGGCTGGCCATGAGAATCCTGAAAGGCCAAGATCACGTACCAGGTGGCCCTCACTTTGTGCCTAAAACCCACGCAGTTTTAAAGGGGACAGTGGCCTGGCCAGCTCTTAAGGAACAGCATGCAAGACAAAGGACAATAGTGGTGAAGGCTTTTTACTCTGAGTAACCATGTGCCTTGGGCTGTGGAAACTATAGTGAATGAAATTAATTGAAAGAAAACAAGGTAATCTTTTGTCAGTTGCCTGTAGCATAGACAGTGGCCTGGTAGAGAGAAGATATATTTGTCTTTGCCCATAACTTCTCCCATTTGTTCTGTCTTCCCCCATCACACTAACTTCTCCTTTTCCCTTAAGCCCAGCAACACTGTCAACTCCTCCTTTCTCCACCAACTCAGTCCATATGGATATCTTCTGTCTCTGAAAAATTACTCATGTTAATATTTAATTTAGTATTTAATTTTTCTCTGATAGTTTATGTTCTACGTCCTCAGCCAGCTTGCAATTTCCACAAGGTTAGGGATTTATGTATGTATGTATTTGATTTTTTTTGGTTTGGAGTATCTTCCATAGCATATGCAATAGGATTGGATTCATAGTAAATGTGAGCTAGTTAATAGATGACCCCTGCCCCCATCACGTTGTCCCAGAGCTATCTGATGATGATATCAGAATTGCAGATTTTTATGGAAAAAATGTTTCAAACTTAATTAATACTTGAATTTTTGATAACATTTACATATCTGACAATAAAAATTAAAATTTAAACTTGTGGTATCCAACCAATCAAAATTGAGAAGGTGTAATCATTTGCATGGAGAAGTTCAGCTAAGTAGGATTTGCTTTAAAATGGCATCTGTTTGATCTGCTCCAAGGTAGCCCTTCCCAAATTCATCCATCTGCCCATCTATCTATCCATCCGTCATCCGTTCATCCATCCATCCATCCATCCATCATCCATCCATCCATCCATCATCCATCCATCCATCATCCATCCATCCATGCATCCATCCATCATCCATCCATCCATCCATCATCCATCCATCCCCCACTCATCCATCCATCATCCATTATCCATCCATTCATCCATCTATCTATCCAACCTTTCAACAAATATCTACTTTTTTTATACCTGATAGTATCCTAGATAATTGGGATGGAGCATTAAAAAAGACACGTAGAGGGGCTGGCCTGTTGGTGTAGTGGTTAAGTTTGTGTGCTCCACTTCAGTGGCCTGGGGTTCACAGATTTGGATCCTGAGTGCAGACCTACACACCACTTATCAAGCCATGCTGTGGCAGGTGTCCTACATATAAAGTGGAGGAAGATGGGCATGAATGTTAGCCCAGGGCCAATCTTCCTCAGGAAAGAGAGGAGGATTGGCAACAGAAGTTGGCTCAGGGCTAATCTTCCTCACCAAAAAAAAAAACAAAACAAAAGAAAAAGGACACAGAGAATGCATGTTCTAATGGAACAAAAATATCTAGTGTGGTGAGACAAAAAGTAAAAGGCACATAAATAAACCATAAAAATATCGGATTACAGTGACTATTATGCAGATAATGCAGATAGAGTCTCAGGCAAAGCAAAAGCCAATGCAAATGTCCTGAAGAGAGGATGAGCTTGGTATTTTCAGGTGACAGAAAGAAAGCCAATGTGCCTGGAGTGGGAGGGTCAGAGGCGGGAGGGTGGTGCTGCTGAGCTCAGAGGGCTTGGCAAGGACCCATCAGGAAGGGTTTTATATACCAGGCTGAAGAATTTGTGTTTTATTCCATGTAGGATGGAAAGTAATGAAAGGTTTAAGGTTTTAAGCACATGTGTGCAAAGTTGATGGGTAGAAAGAGAGGAAGGAATTCAGGATATTTTGTTAGCTCAGGTTAGGGATGATGGGGGATAGTGACTGTGACTAGCATAGTAGCTGTTGATACAGAAGTAAGAGAATGTGCTTTATTGATCAAATAAACAGGACTTGTTGGTGGGTTAGATGTGAGGGGGTGGGAAGGAGGGGAAAAGAAATTAATTCCCATTAAAAAACAGAACGTGATGAAAATTCACAGGTATACTGAAAACTAGGATGACAGTAACTTATTGTTAAATTGTGGTGGAATTTTCCGAGACCGGAAGGCCAGTGGATGTAGATGGAGAAATGTATCTATTGGCCTGTGTATAGTCAGTGTCCGGAAACAGGAAATCTGCACTTGAATTTAGGAAAGGTCTTCAACCTGCTCCAACTCCTGCCCAGGGAGAAAAACCAGCTCTGTGCCTACGTGAAAGCCCGCATGGACACTGCTTCTGAAGCAGAGAACTCTTTCCTCCCACATCTTTCTTATAACTCCAAATAGGACTATGACTCTGAGGACATGTATGGACAGACTGCAGAAGGTGGCTACAAATATGGATGTATATGCCTGATGGAGAGGTAGAAGCAAGAACTTGCGGGTAGTGCGTCTGCAGATGGAATATCTTCGTGGACTCTTTTGGGTCATAGCACGGTCACCATTCACCTCTTGTCTCCTTTACCCATGGAAGGTGTGCTAGCTGCCCACTGCATACCCTCTTGCTCAGTCTGTCCTTGTTCACTACCCCGGATATCTCCTCAGTGTGTGCTCTAGGCAATGATTATCAAACAAACTGAATTGTCCAGAGAGATTAAATTTCATTTGCCATCCAGGATGTGGAGCAAGGCAATGAGAGTTAGAGAAGATTTAGCCTCAGTAGAATAGAAATTTACCAGGGGAAATCTTACTAGACGCTTGAAAATGGGCCAGATATTGTCTATTAACTTGCACTGTGGCTATATATCTGAGAGAGGATTGGATCATCAACCAAGGAGACTTTAGTTGGAGTCTAGAGATAGCTAGTCTTTCAGAATCAGTCAAGGGAAAGAACAGCTTCATTTTCTGATTTAAAAAAATTCAGGACAAAAAGGATATTAACTTAAAACTTAAAGGAAGAAAATATGAGTAAAATTTGAGATACCTGCTTAACATCCCCAGTAAGCCACAAGAAAATATGACCCTTATAAAGAGCAATAAGACAAATGGGTAAAATAGGCTGAGACAAAGAGAGAATGATGTTTAGTTCTCATCCTCATCCATTTGGCCTATCAGCAGCACTTAGCACAGAGGGTCACTTTTTTGGCTTTCAAACAACACAGACTGCTGGTATTCCTTTTACATTTCCTATTCCTTCTCTGTCTTTGGTGGTTTCTCCTCATTTCCCTGATCTTTAAACACTGGAATACCCAGCGACTCAATCTTTGGATCTCTTCTCTCTTCTCTCTTGTCTTGGTGATCTCACTCATTCTCATGCTTTTAAATATTATCTACATGCTAATTACATTCAAATCCATTTCTCCAGTCCTAACCCCACCCTAGAAATCCAGACTCATATATTCACCTGCTCATATACCCGTCTACATACTCACAATATCCACTTTGATGTTTAACAGACATGGAAAACCTCCCTACGCCACAATCTGAGCTCCTGATAACCTCTACTCACTGCCCCCTGTCTGCTTTCCGTTCTCCGTCAATAAGCAACTCCATTCTTCCAGCTGCTCAAGCCAAAACCCTTGGAGTCATTTTCGACTTCTGTCTTTTCTCTCACTTCATAAACAATCCACCACTAAATTCCACAAACAATGACTCAAGATATATCCGAAATTTCTTCCCACCTCAACTGTTCCTGCATGGTCTAAGTCACCACCATCTGTCACAGGGAGTGTTGCATTAGATTTCTAATTACTCTTATTTTCGCTCCTCCTCCCCAACACCCTGTTCTTAAGACAGAAGCCAAGGTAATCACACTAGCCTACCAGGCCCCCCATGATCTTCCCCCTGCGCTCTGATTCTTCTCCTACGGTTTTCCTTCTTTCATAGCCACGTCGGCCTTCTTGCTCTTCCTCAAGCAGGGCAGGCAGGGTCTGGCCTCAAGACCTTTGCATTTCATGATCCGTCTGCCTATAATTCACGGCTGCCCATTACCTCCTTCTCAGTCAGCCTTTCTCTAAAGTAATTATCACTGTCAGATGATAACGTACTTGTGTGATGATACCACACACAAGTACAAATATGCCCAGTTTGAATGATTGACTGATTGGTTGATTGAACATCGGTCTCTCTGCTTAAGGACAAAGTTCCATGAAGACGGACATTTCTGTCTGTTCCATTGATTGCTGAACTCTGTTTGCCTGGAGTACCTGGCACACAGCAGGCATGCAATAAATATTTGTTGGATGAATTAATAGATTAATGAATATAAAGATCATATACAAATATAAAAAGGAAAATGAATTAATGAGGTAAGAGAAAAGGAAACGAAAGGAAAAAGTTAACAGCAGGAGCAAATCTGCATGGGATCAAAAAACAGTTAACATTCTAAAAATAAAATGTATGACTTGATGATGAATTTTAAAGCTCTTCCCGAATGAATAGAAAAAAAAAAAAGGGAAGTGAAGAGAAAGAAGATGCTATAAAAGGAAAAAAAAAAGACTAGATGTCCAATCTTAAAATTACGGTGTTTTTCAAAATAAAATAGAAAATCAGTGCAGAGCAAATAATTAAGTCAACCACTGAGGAAATGTTCCCATATAAGAATAAAATTAAGAGATCTTAAAATGTAGATTAATTAGGTTTATTATATTTTGGGTAAGATCCATAAAATCAGCCATACTTGATAAAGTCTGGCATTTTCTTTTTTTATTACCATGGTGATATCCTCTGAATTTCCCACAAAAAAACAAAATCAACTGATATCAGTCCACACCACTGCAGCAGTTAATGTCCAAGATAATAGAGGCTTTCAATTATAAGACCAAAATAATACAGCGCAACTTCTGAACAGAAGAACAGGCCTAGGATGTAACTGGGCAGACGTCAGTTTCTTCACAGAAATGAAAGGTGGTCGATACCGTCCATGTGCTAGAGAAGCAGTGTTGCTGGATGGTTCCTAATGTGGTTTCTGAACCTCCCCTTCCCAGTTCTAATAGCAGCTCCTCCACTTAGAAGTTACATCATGTGTGGTTATATCTTTGCTGCTTTAATGTTCTTGTTTGTTTATTCCATCATCTTGGTCATTTCTGGGTCTCTTTCTATTGATTGCTTTTTCTTATGGTTATGAGTCATAGTTTCCTGCTTCTTTACATTTCTGATCATTTGTTATTGGATGCCATAAATAGTGAATTTTACATCATTGGTTCCTGGATTTCGTTGTATTCTTTAAATAGCGTTGGGTTTTGTTTTGTGATGCAGATGTTACTTCACATCAGTTGGACCATTTCAAAGTTTGTTTTTAAGGTTTATTAGAGTGGGTCCAGTGTAGCTCTTAGGTTAGGTCTATTTACCCTTCTGATCTTCTCCTGGATGCCCCATGTGTTATTCGCTCGTTCTGCTCTGGCTGGTGGGACACCAACTATCATATGATCCGTCTACCACTTTTTGGTGGTTCTTTTCCCAGCCTCTCACACATGCAAGCTCAGGACTCAGTCAGAGACTCAAGGGAACCACTATGCAGATCTCCAGACCTCTTTTTCTGTGTGGCTCTCTGCTCTCCAACATTTTCGCTTCACAAATTTTAGGTGCATTAGCCTCCCCAGTCTCTGATCTCTGCCTCCGCAGCTAGGTGAGGATTCTGAGCTCTGTTTGCGTTTCCTCTCCTGGCATCAGGCCTGGCATCTGACTCCAGGCAGTGGGTTGCTGCTGTGTGGAGCTCATCTTGTTTGTGTCCTTTCTTCCAGGGATCAAAGTCCTGCATAGCCTGTTCAACGTCTGACAACCATTGGCTTATATATTTTGTCCAGTGGTCCAGTTGGTTAAGAAGGGAGGGTAAGACTGGTCCTGCTCCTCCATCTTGGGAAGAGGTAAATACCAAAAGGAGGCTTTCCACCTGAGGATGCCCAAGCACTCCTCGAAGTACTTAATACAGAGGTAGACGTTAAGGCCTTCTTTCCAAGATTTCAATTTAGGACAGCAGAGAAGTCAGGAATCTGCATTTCTAACAATATCCCAAGTGATTCTAGTGCAGGAAGTTCAAGGATCCCCTTCTGAACAACAAAAGCCAAAGAAAAGCTGGCTTATTAGAATAAACGACAAGCCAAAAACTAAACACAGCAATCCAAAAACCCAGTTCTCGACATCTGAACTGGAAGTAAGCTCTTCTAATTTTTAGTTCTGGCTTCTTTTCTAGCAGACACTGACTTCTCTCTTGCTCAGCCTTCCAACAGCTGGTGTTCCCATCCAAGTGGAAGAAAACTCCACACCAGACATAGCAGACTTCCTCAGGTAGATGGAGGCGTCAAGACTAAGAATGAACAGTCTACAACATAGAAAAGAAAACTGAGATGGCCACTGTGAGATCGGATGTGTCCTGGTCAAGTTTTACTGGTTATTCTCTTACTCATTTCACTAGTACTTCAGCCCATTTCCACAGGCCCACAGTACCCTTGAATCCCTCTTGTTCTTGACTCTATGACTTCGTCCTCTTAAGGTAGGAAGGTAGGGTGGGGAAAAAGTGATGGTGCGTGGGAACAAACATCTTAAAGAACATTTATGGGTTAATATTCTCGCCTTTAAAAACGGATGCCAATTTCCAGATCTAGAAACAAATAGGCCTTGTTCGTGAGCCGTTGAGCCCATTACTAATATTGCAGTGAACACGGGCTGTTTTCCAAAGCTCTGGTATCATTCCACGTTCAGCTTTTATGGCCATGGAATCAGAATACTTCATGCCAGGAGATAAGAGCTATTATGATGTTCTTGAACTTCATTCAGTTGGATATTGAACAAGTTCTTGGCCTTTTCTTCCTGCAGTATATATTTCCCAGTCTGACTCTATGGAGAAAACATAGATGTAATTCTAATTCTAGACATGTATTTAAACCTTTGCAGCTGCTTGTATCCTGAGATGATGGGTGGGAATTCTGGAACTGGCATTTCCTAAATCCTGCTCACCCAAGGGATTTGAGTCTTCTGTCTAGGACTGGGAACAGCACTGACCTAAAACCTCTGGATTTCTGTGATGTCGAGGGATGGTATTTCAGTGGGATGTTTCCTACTCATCCGTCCATCCAGTTTCTACTTGTTAAGATTCAGTGAAGCTTCTCCTCTTCTGTGGAGCTGGCCTTGCTCAGGTTCCTCCCAGCTCCCCCTCAGCAGTGAACCATCACCATTTTGTGCCCTACCCTGTCTGTACATGCTTAGCCCACTGTTTGCACCTATCACACTCTCCCCATGTGTGTCATCCTTTTGGATCACAGAATCTTGACAGTCCAAACTAGACTCATCCTTCATTTGTCCCAGTCACCATAATGTCTATATATAGTATGTAACACATAAATGTTTGTTGAATGAACATTTCCTTCTAGGTACAATAAAATTTTTTCCTTGCAGAAAGTCATTCCAACTGACTTTAGATAGTTATGTCCTGGAGCCACCAAATTTAAACACAGATTATATTCCTATTTCAGGGTGGAGGAATGGAATCCATTTTGATAAAGAGTCCATTTTTGATGAGGAAAAGAATTTACATTGCTGCTGTCATTCCACTTTTTATCTTAATATATACAACATTTTCTCTCACCAAAAGTATTGTGTTTCCAGAGCAGCAATAGAAAGAAATCAAGCTGATTTCAGACATTAAATGTTATTGCATCTAAGAAAATATATACTTCATTGAACTTTGTTTAAGGTAAACATGCAGGTTCCTTCTACAGTGGGCAGTCTGAACATGTGCATACTGATTATAACGGAGGGACTCTGGCACATGTGCCAAGGTATGTATTTTGTACGGACAGGGGCATACGGACGAACAAGGCTTAGATCCTGCTCTATGGCAGATCATTCTTTAAGGTAAGAAACATGAGGGAGTAATCGGCGGATAGAATAGTAAGGACTGTAATATAGAGTAGTGGAAAAAAGTTTTGCTAACATAGACAAGTGAGTCATTAATTACAGGATTTGCGGCACAGTTTGTAGAGGAGATGGCATTTGAATTGAGTCTTGAATGATAGATGTGTACCAGACAGTGTGGGATAATGGACTTAGGGTCAGAGTGATCTAGACTTAAGGCCCTCCTTCACCATTCTCTAAGACCTTAAGCTGTTGAACTTCCTGTGTTTCGGTTTCCTTTTGTGTGTGGTGGGGACAGTAGAATAGAACTCACAGGGTTGTGGGACAATTTACAGGGAATCCTTTATGTAAAGTGTGCGAGCAATAGCATGATGGATTGAATTATGGCCCTTCAGATGATACGTAGAAGTCCTAACTCCCAGTACCTCAGAATGTGACCTTATTGGAAACAGGATCTTTACAAAAGTCATCATTAAAATGAGGTCCTGGGGCGAACCCTAATCCAAAATGACAAGTGCTCCTATAAAAAGGGAAAATTCAGACGTAGACAGACATGCACAGAGGGAAGACGATGTGAAGACACACAGGGAGAAGCTGGCTGTGTGCCTGGAGTGATGCAGCTGTAAGTCACAGAACTCCGAGGAGTGTCAGGAACGCGCAGAAGATAAAGAGGCAAGGAAAGATTCTCCCCTAGAGCTGTCAGAGAGTGCGTGACCTCGCTGACATCCTGATTTTGGATTTCAAGCTCCTAGAACTGTGAGGCAATAAATTTCTGTTGTTTTAGGTAACTCACTTTGTAGTACTTTGTTTTGGCAGCCCTAGGAAACTGTTAGAAATGTCAAATATGAATAGATGATCCAAAACGGCTAAGAGAGTGAATTGGGAAGACACTCCAGCCTCCCCTCTTCTGTGGAGCCTGCCCTGGGCCAGTAACATAAAGTTATTGAGACATGAAAGAGCCTGGCTGTTCAGAGGCTGTGAAGAAAACTCCTCAACTGGCGCAGAAGATGGGCCAGCAGTGGAGAGAAGGGAGAAGGAGAAGAGGACACGTCATGGAGATTCCTGTTTCCCATGTGCAGGAATTTGATCCATCAGACACATCAAATTGCTTTGGTGGATTCAAGGAGATTGATAGTAGTAGAAATTGAGTAGGAAAGCATTTGGCTTCATGGTCCTCCCCATGCATTTTCTATGGCTGATCTCTCCTTCGTCTCTAATATTCCCTACAGTGGCCCTACTTGGCAACCCAACATTGCATAAGAATTCACAGACTAAGTGTAGTGATTTGTGTTGGTAGCTAACCATGCCCAGGCACAGGTTCCCAGGGCCCTGGGGAAGCCCAGCCAGCTTAGTGTGTCCATCCTGGGTGCTCAGGTCATCAAGACTTCTGCACTGTAATGTGCCTTTTTTATTTTTCCCTACAAAGCTCAGGATCATGAAAAGAGACTTTCTTTGAAGATGTGGTAAGACCATTTGCCTGTGTCCTGGGAAGATGCTGTTTATCTCCAGGATCCAGCAGGGTGGAGCTGCAGACTGCTCTACAAGTGCTCTGAGTGGCAGCTGCAAACACCTCACCCAGTGCCCTGCTGAGGGGGCCTGTGTGGGCGGCCCCCAACCATGGAAACAGCTGGAATCCAATGGGCATGTGTTCTTCTGGCTGCTGCTCTGCCCCACTGCCTGGTCCCTCAGCACCGAGGTCTGCTGCATAGGAGGCAGCGAGGAGGGTGCAGGAGGCAAAGCATCTGAAGACCTTGCCTGCCCTTGGAAGAGTCTGCACCAGAGGAGAGCAGGACGGCAAAGCTGAGGTGGGCTGTCATGGTCATTTTAGCCCCCACACCTCCTCTCACACACAAAGACATGAAGGTCCAGACAGTGGAACCAGCAGCCCCAATGTCAGATACCTGGTTCAGTGGTGGAACTAGAATGCTAATTTCACTAACACAGGTATTTCTAGATAAAGTCAATCATTTTTGTTAAAACCGGTTTCCCCAAATGTTCAGCATCTCTTCTTGTTCCTGAGCATCAGGCTACATGAAGGTTTCCTTTCGTTCACCCCTTTCTTTGAGCCCTGTGTGATGCTTCTAGAACAGTTGACGACGCAAACAGGTGGGGTAATCCTATAGGGCAAAGCCTGTAATACCACACCTCCCTAGTGCCTAAACCCAGGTGATTATCTCCTTTGAGATCTGCCTCAAAACAGACTATTCCAAGAACATTTCTTTAGACACAACTACTTCACCTTGGATATTTTCCCCAAAGCTTTTCTCAGTCTCTCACATAGAAACACAGCACAACTATCACCATTCCCAGTGACCCTGGATTCAAGGACAAATTGTTTGCACCTGCTGAAAACATTAAAAAGAAAGTCGCCATCAGCTCCAAACATGGTCACTTTAGATTCCAGAGAATAGACATCATTGTCACAGTCTCTCTTTTATGAAAACTAACTGCTACTCTCTATCTTTTTTAACAGCTGTGTGTTCTGTATGTTGATTTTATCGAATCATAGGCTTTCTGCCCTAGGGCTCCTTGGAATCATCTGGTTAGAACTTCTTTCAACTTAAAATTGAGGAAACTAAGCACAAAATAGCTGTGTTTTCCCAAGATCTCAAAGCTGGTTATCATGTTCAACTTTCAGGATGATAATCCAGATCTTTCTGCAACAGTATGGTTTGGTTTGGTGTGACATTCTCTGTAGAGGACATGTGAACAATGGATCCCAGTAAGGCTGTCTTCGAAATCTGTCACCCACTTCCTCCTGAAATGCAAGGTTGAGTTGTAATTTAATTTTTTACAGTTATTAGTTGAAGGTTGGACCTGGTGCAAGCATCTCTGAACAAGGGAGATGTTGCTTCTGGGGGAGTCAACTTTGCTCACTTCTGGCCCCAGCTCTTTCTTCATATGTGTGGGCTACTCTGGTTGACCAGTATGTGACAGACAGAGATGAGGACACATCTCATGAGAGCTGTTTCTCCTGAAGGTCCCAATGCCACAGAGATGACTCACGTCCTCACTGCATCGTGGGGATACGTGCACGTTGGGGAGGGCCAGCCCTTCGAGGGATCACAGAGACCTCTTATTGTCTCCTCACCTGCCCAGGTACTGGGAAAGGAGGTGGAGACAGCTGCATCTGCAATGACAGCAGGGTAGAGCTGACACATGGGCCTTCTACCTTTGCCTCTGCTCAAGGCTCGGGCAGGAATATTAGGCAACCTGAACTATCTTGTGATTGGAGCTATTTACCCAGCCCAAAGGAAAATAAAGCAACTGTGGGCAGCTATAAATACGGTGGGACACTCATTCCAGAGACCTCTTGCCAGATCACGGTGAGAGGCATCTGTGCCCATACCCAGGAACGCCCACAGGTCCCAAGGCCACAAGACTATGTAGAGAGACTCAAAAGGGTGGTCCCAGGACACAGCTGCTGCCAGAGCCCTGCCACTTCCTTCTAGGAAGGGTGCAGCTACGTTTTTGTATAAGTGTCACCCCAATCCTTCCGGAGATTGCCCCAGAAGCTGCCTGCTGGAAGTGGAAAAATACGTATGCTTTAATGGCTCATGATCCCTGGAAAATCCCTGGGAGTGGCCGCCTCTGGGGGCGTGTTACCCTGGAATAGGCTGGCATTGGGAAGTCTTTCAGAGAAAGAGGGAAGCATGGACCTCTTTGGCTGCTGTGGATGAGAATCTCTCTGCCTCTCTCTCCTTCCTCATTCTTCCTTCTCCTGTTTTTTTCTTCTTCTGTATTTCCTTTCATCTGATTAGAGAGGTGAGAATTTTTAAAAATGGAGTGGAGGTTAGAGATCTTATAGCTATGAATGCCTTTGCTTCGTTGCATTTTAAAGATTGAGAATTGAGCCCCAAGAGGGGTAGCGGCTTGTCCTGGCTCTCAGTTCTCACTTCAGCATGGATCATCTTTCTTCCTCACTGACATCTACCCCTCATTACGCATGTGCACCTTCTTTCACCTACAGGGTAGTTGGATAATCTATTTGCTTATCCATCTACCAATTCATAAACTTCAGTAACACAGATGGTTTCAGATTTTTCTGCAGCATTGTAAAACAAAACAAAGCAACACAACCACACTGGATTTGGAATTCCGGGTTGTAAAAGCATCTTCGCCTCTGTGACTTCTAATGTCAGGCACGTAATCCTCTCTCACTCTGAGGCTATTTTCTCATCTTTACCATGAAGAGTTTGGACTGCAAGCTCTCTAGAGGTTTGGGCTGAAACATTTTATCATCTCTCAAATCGTTTCCATCTCACTTGACTCTATGAAGATACACGCTGGGGAAAGCAGGGTGTTTACGACACCCCAATCTGCCTGGCCCACAAAGTTGAGAGTTTTACCATCATAACTGAGAGTCGCCTTTTCTTAGGTCTGCTAAAAAGTGGGCTACATGACACACCACCGCCCACCGCCCCCACACGTCACACATTCTTGTGCACAGGCCCTGAACAGCTGTCAGAGTGAGAATCCAAGTATAGTTCCCTCTGCAGCCACATGCTGGGTTGCTTTTTGGATCCACTTCTGGGGATCGCTGTTTCTATGAAGGCCAGCTAGCTCACCCATGTCTTCCAGGCAAGATTCTCGCAATCGCATTTCTGTGACTTGTATCAGAGTTTTCTTTTTTTTCCTAATCTTGCACTTACAAAATCCGATAAATGTGACAGCTTTGCCATGGGTGTACCAAAGTCATCCAGGGCCTGAGGGGAGGGAGATTTGTACCTATCTTACAAGTGGGCAGTTATGGACTATCTCACTCAAATATGCCTGGGGATTTGTTAAAGGCAAATGACTGGAAAGCTAAAGAGTTTCCAGTTTTATCTCAAGATCTCCTCTGTGTCAGGCTGGGTCAGGGGGAAAGGTCCAGCACTCCAGGACTCAAGGCTAGAATGTTTGGCTAGAATCTCCAAAGGTTCTTAGTGTAACTGACCCTCGATGCAAAGCCACTCATATTTTATTCAGCATAGCTCTGACCTTTTGCTCCAATTCTCTCCTTAGCCAGTCACATCTCTACTTCATTCTGTTTCTGTCTTATAGGAAAAGCGTGATCTTTAGAATTAGGCACCTCTGGGTTCAAACCTTTCTCAGCCATTTGGAATAGCTTTGTGGCCATGGCAAGTTCTATAACCTTGCTTACTCTGGGGCTCCCAGACCCTAAAACACAGCCACTGTCTATCAATGTGCAACAATGTTGTGCCAGTCAAATAGGACAACACAGGAAGTGCAGGCCCTATATGGCATCCAGTGATGGCTATCCACCTATCTTCCTAGTTTTCTGTCCTAATTTCACATCTTCTCTCATCTCCAGTGGACTGTGGTAGAAAGAACCTGAGAATGGAAAACTTGGCTCTACCACACAGTGACCCTTGTGATTCTGCATAAGCTGTCTAATTTCCTCACTAGAAAAATGGATATACTAACAATAAGGCAATCACTGGGTTTTTAGGATTAAATGATTATGGGTAATAATGTAAATAATTATAACAGCTAATATTTTATTTATATTTGATATTTGTGAGAAATATTGTATGTCAAATATTTAGCATATTTCATTCTCACAAATATATAAAGTGGATAATTATTATAATCTCTATTTCACATGTGAGCAACCTGAAGCACAGAGAAGTTAGGTAACTTGCCCAAGGTAACAAAGAAAACAGTGCAGAGTCCACAGTCTGAGTCTGTTTATCTTTGCTCACCTGAAGTGCCCGCCATATTACATTGCCCTAGTAGGTGCTCAGTCTGGGATGGAATGAGCAAAGCAGAACGTTTCAACCTTCTGATTGTAAAGGATGTGTTCACCTCTCTGCCCTGAAGTCCTAGTCTCTTGGAGTGAGGATTCCATAGCACTCTTTGGTTTTCTATCTTCCAGGTGTCCAAGTAACTAGTGATGAATGATTTATACAACCAGTTGTTTCCAGTTCTGCTCCTTGGGATTTCTCAGAATCGGAATAAAATGCATGCAGCTCTAATTCCCATTATAGTAAGCCAGGAGTGGTCAATGCCTAGGAGCCAGACATTTCTCTCTCGGAATATGTCCTCCTCATGGCACAGTGCCCCCTGATGGCACTGCTTCTACCAAGCTGTGATTGCTCTGGAATGGTGAGAACTCATATAATCTGAACTTGGAAGAGTCTAAGACAGTCGTTTTCAGAAATGAACCAAGTGGATGAATGTAGATTCAATTTTCTATGATAAGAATAAGTTGACACAATAAATTCTCTTATAGGTGAAGTACTTCCATCTAAGCGTATTTTTATGAATTCCTCTAAGCAATGGGTTGCATGGTATAGTGTTGCCTGGCATGTATCTCCTTTACCTGCAATTCTTATAATTTAAAATATAGAACCAACAGTCTACGTATTAAGTTTTATAGATATTTAATTAATCGACTTATTGTGTGAAAATAATATATGAAACATTAATTAGTACAGCACCCACATAACTGAGAACTCCCGTGCGACCTGACGCTGCAGAAGACACCTTCTGCACTTGCAGGCACTGAAGTTTTCCTCTTTTCCTTACAAACCCACCTGTGCCTAGTCCAGTCTCCCTGCTTTGCCTGGAATCTATTCTCAATGCTCAGTCTTGGAAGTCGCTAAGAATTCTCCTTTCTTGGCTTCATCACAGCAGAACCTTAATTTCTACTTTTGGCTGGTGCAGGTCTTGCTTCCTTCTTACCTGGGGCTGATGAGATAACTGACAGGAAGTTAGGAGTGATTCCTCCTCTAACTTTATCTTTATCCAAAGCAAACACATCCTGGTTACACTCTCCTCAGGTCATATCAAGCTCAAAAGATTTGGTCTGTTTTATTGCAGTGGGCACTTTTTGCTTTTCTTCTTCTTTCTAATGCCTTAGGGACCTCAAACTCAGTCCTTCACCATTTTTTATAGCAGAAATTCTCAAATTCTAAACGTTAATATATTTATGCATATGTCTATTCTTTAGTTGGAAGGACCGCTATTTATTTTTAAAGTGGTCTTTCCTATTTTTTAATGTTTAAATATTCATATGAACTGGTGGCATTGATGCATTGTTGTTTTGTTTTGTTTTTAATTTGCAGGTCTCTATAAATCCCACTTGCATGAGAATGCTGTTTGTCACTGATTCCAAAATACCTTCTCCCTGCCCCCTTTTATTATTTCTGAAAGTGGTATGCAACTTACACTCAGATATCTTGGATTCAGTGCAACAGAGCTAGATCCATTATTACAGAATTATCACATATGTATAAGAGTAATGATTATAGGACACTTTCCCATTAATTATCTCATTGGATTCACACAATTGAGCATGTCAATGAACATAATCTCTGAATTGCATTAAGATTTTTTGGGTGGTTGTAATGAACTAAATTTTGTCCCATTCCCAAGTTTATAGTTGGAGTTCTAACCCCCAACGTGACTGTATTTGGAGATAGAGCCTTTAAGAAGGCAATTAAGGTTAAATGAGGTCATAAGGGTGGAGTCCTAATCCAATAGGATTGGAGTCCTTATAAGAAGTGGAAGAGACATTAAGCATGCGTGTGCACTGAAAAAAGGCCATGCGAGGACACGGTAAGGAGGCAGCCATCCGCAAGCCAAGGAGAGAGGCCTCAGGAGAAACCAACCCTTTGACACCTTGATCTTGGACTTCCCCTCCAGAATGTGAGAGAATAAATGTCTGTTGTTTAAACCCCCCAGTCTGTAGCACTTTGTTGTGCAGCCCTAGATGACTAATATAGAGGTAAAGGAAGTGATCGATGTCATCATCATAACATTTGGAGTAGTTTTGTGAATGAACCACAAGCTTGGCTGAAGAGCCTGGAAGGGACAAACAGCAGATTATTGTTTATGAACTCATTTAATTGTGGAAGTCCTCCATAGATGTATCTAAATTCAGCAATAAAATTCTAGAGTTTACCCATTCATGCAAAAAATTTTCAGCAAAGTAAGAAGAGAAGAAAACGTCATCAGACTGAAAAAGGGCATCTACAAAATATACAGCTAATATCACACTTAATGGTAAAAGGCTCGTTATGCTCCTCCTGGGATTGAGAACAAGGTATGAGTACTGGCTCTGACTGCTTCTATTCAATATTATAGCTAGTGTAATAGTGCAAGAAGAAGAAATAAAAGCCTAATTGTTGGGAAGAGAAAAGTAAACACTCACTTTTCACAGATGCACAGATGGCATGATTATTTATGGAGGACATTCTGAGGAATATACAAAAAAACAAAAACCTACTAGCACAAAAAATGAAGTTAGTAAGATAGTGGGTAACATCCAGAACTCAAACAAGTGGAAAATAAAACATAAAATACCATTTATAATAGTCTCAGTAATATTTAGGAATAAATTTTATGGAAGTTGTGCAAGACATCTACAAAGATGACTACAAAATCTTCTTTAGGGAAGACAGAAAACGTCTGAAATATGTAAAGAAATAGGCCATGTTCACAAAACGAAATATTAAATGCTATTAAAATGTGCATTTTCTCCAAGTTGATTAGACATTCAATGTAGTCCTAAAGAAAAATCCTGAAGGCTTTTTGAAAGTAATTGTTAGGCTGGTTTTAAAATGTATATGGAAATTCAAAGTATGTAGAATACCCAAAATATCTTGAAGAGTTGGGAGTTGGAAGACTTATACTAACTGATATAAAGACTTACTTGGATCATAGACCTACATGGAGAAGCTAAAATTATAAAAATTCTAGTAGAAAACACAGAAGAAAAATTCTGCAATTTTGAGGTAGACAAATAATTCTTAGACAAGACAAAAAAGCACAAACCATTAAAATATGTAAATTTATCTTCTTCGAAGGTCAAATCTTCTACTCTTCAAAAGACAGAGTTAAGAAAATAAAAAGACAAGCCACTGACTGGGAGAAAATATTCTCAATCTACGTACCTGGAAAAGAGTTTATATCTAGATTACATAGAGAATTTGTACAACTCAGTATAAGTTCAACATAAATGGGCATAAGACTTAAATAGACACTTCATGAAAGATGATACACTAATATCCAAGAAGCCTATGCAAGACTGTTCTACATTATTAGTTATAAAGGAAATGCAAATTAAAACCACAATATACACACTCATTTGAAGGAATAAAATGAAAAGACATATGTATCTAGTGTTGCTGCACATGTGGAGCAACTGGAACTCTGACACGTTGAACTTAGAGTGTAAAATGACGATCCATATTTGAAAAAATTGAGTAGTATTTCCTAAAGTTATACATGCACTTACTATATTAGATTTTTTTAACTGCTGTGTAGCAAACTACCACAAGTTTAGTAGCTTAAAACTACCTACATTTGTTATCTCACAGTTGCCGTGGATTAGGAGTCAATGCAATGCTTAGGCGGATGTTCTGTTCGAAAGGCTTCAATCAAGTAGACTGGGGCTGAGGTCTCATCTGAGGGTCCTCAGGGTCCACTTCCAAGCTCATGTGGTTGTTACAAGGAATTGATTTCCTTGCAGCTGTAGAACTCGTGGTGGCTTGCTTATTTGAGGACAGCATGCCAGTCTGTCACCTCTAGAGTCTCTTTTAAAAGGCTCACCAGATTAGGTTAGACCCACCCAGGACAATCTCCCTGTTGATTAACTTAAAGCTAACTGATTAGAAGTTTTAATTACACCTGCAAATCCCGGCATCTATGCAACGTCTTCATAGAAGTGACACCCATCATTCACAGGTCCTGCCCACAGTTAAGGGGAAGGGATTACAAGGGCAAGTACACCAGGAAGCAGGGAATCATGGGGGAGTCTTAAGAATTCTGTCTACCACACTTATCATAGGACCCAATAATTCAACTTTTAAGTGTTTACTCAAGATAATTGAAAATGTATGTTGGCAAAAAGACTAGTACATGTATGTTCATACCAACTCTATTCATAATAATTTAAAAACTGAAATAACCCAATCCACCAACAGATGAATAAACAAACTGTGGTATAGTTATACAACTCAGAATACAAAAAGGAAAAAAAAAATTTGTATATGCCACAACACAGATGTATCTCTAAAACACTATATTGAGTGAAAGAAGCCAGACACAGAAGAGTATATATATTATGATTCCATTAACATGAAGTTCTAAAACAGGCAAAACCAACCTATCATAATAGTTAAAGTGATGAAAATCTGATCTTTGGTTGTATGGGGAAAGGGAGGATTTACTGCAAAGGGGCGAGAGGGAGATTTCCTGGGTGAAGGAAACGTTTATATCTTGTTTGGAGTGATTATTAATGCACATGTATGCATTTGTCAAAACTCATCAAACTGTACACTCAAAATGTGTGAATATGTAAATTATGTAAATTATATCTCAATAAAGTTGAGTCTTTTTTTTAAAGGACCCTTCTACCAAAAACAAGCAAAAATTCCAGAGGCCAGATTATCTTAGAAGGCATTTGGAATTACTCCTCTGCTCCCACACAGTGTCACAGTCATCCAGAAATCTTGATTGCCTACAGTGTGTCGAAATCCTCCCTCCTACAACCGCGCCTGTCAGCACTTAGTGGCCAGCATCTGGCACTAGTGATTTGTTTCATTTGTCACGTAGTTTCTGGGTCTTCAAGCATCTTCACAATTGGTTCATTTTCTGCCTGAAGCTGTTGTGCAACAACATGGTCCTTTTCTTCCTAAGAACAAGGAATAACCTGAAAGGAAAAAATGCCTTTTAACATTTGCAGCAAAATTTACCATGAAAGTATCAGCAAAAGATCCAGTTTTTCTTGTAGAAGTTCTTTCTTATTTTATACACACACACACACGTATACACACTTACATGCACACTATCAACTTATTTCATTAGCTTTACCTCCTTTACAAAGAGCATCTCATTCATCAGGAAGACTAGATGCCAATTCTAAAAAACACACTATGTGAATAGTCAAAACTGCACTCTGCCATCTTGTCAAGTAAAAGAAGAGTTTGTGTTCACCAAACCTTATTGATTAGTTGAACAGCAAAGGGGCATGGGGAAGAGGGACTGTCAAGTGACAGCTGTATCATGCATGAACAGCTGTAGAAACTGGGGTGAAACAAGCCAAGAGTCTAGTGAGGAAGGGCTTGGGTGAGGCTCTCCGATTTCCTCCTGTACATGAACCCCTGTAGGCCCATAGAGCATGTCACTCATATCCTGGCACTTAGTAGAGATACAGTAAGTGAATGAACAGAGACATACATACACAAAAACATGCCCTATCTTTATATAGTTAAGACTCAATAACAATACTTGAAAGTATAAGTTATATTTGTCTCAGGTTTTAAAGAATTGTGAATTACGAACAATAGGACATTAAAAGAACGTCTTCAATTTACATCAAAGAGCTTGTGAGGACATTGAGACTGTTACTAAAGAAACCTTTAAATTAGAGCTCCAAATAAATGTTACCTATTTCATCCTTACAACATTCCTAGTAGAATAGTGGTCAAAATGATGATTTTGCAAATGAGGAAACATGGCCGGAAAGTTTTTAAGTTTGCTTATTTTAAAACCCAACCAAACACTGTATGGCTAGCAGTCCCTGGGGGTGTGGAATAGAGTTGCGCTTGTCCTCCAGCTGCTCACAGACCAGTAAGGGGAAAGCCTAGTAATCGGTGATTTCAGTGCATCCCATACAATAAGGTTGCAGGATGCACAGACGCTGTAGGAAGAGATGCAGGGCCCTAGCAGGCGGGAGATGGTGTGGTATAACAGAAGGTGGTTTCTGGACTTCCTGGAGACAGGAACTCTGGAACTGAGCTGAGAAAGAGAAGACACATGAAAAGGGGAAGGAAAGAGTGATGTGTGCAAGGTAAAAAGGCCAGAGTGAGAATAGGCCTGTCGGAGAACGGTGAGTGCAGCTGGAGGCACAGGGGAAGAGTGAGAGATGAGCCTGCCCTGGTCAACCCATTAGAGCCACATTTTGTAATTTAACACCGTTGACTTCTTCTTCTTCTTTTTTTTTTTTTTTGAGGAAGATCAGCCCTGAGCTAACATCCATGCCAATCCTCTTCTTTTTGTTGAGGAAGACTGGCCCTGAGCTAACATCTATTGCCAATCCTCCTCCTTTTTTTCCCCTTTTTCTCCCCAAAGCCCCAGTAGATAGTTGTATGTCATAGTTGCACATCTTTCTAGTTGCTGTATGTGGGATGCCGCCTCAGCATGGCCAGACAAGTGGTTCATCAGTGCGTGCCCGGGATCCGAACCCGGGCCACCACTAGCGGAGCGCGCACACTTAACCACTAAGCCACGGGGCTGCCCCCTAACACCGTTGACTTCTGAGGTGCATGCTTCAAGTCAGTGAAATTGCAATAGCTGGATTTATAACTGTGAATTTCAAACCTTATCCACATGCTCAGGTCAGGGATCCTTAAAATGTCAGCAGTATACTAAGCTATGCATTTATGATGGAAGTAATAAAGGTATTCATCAACAAAACATTATGAACTACAGTCAAAGGAAGTCACATGCATGCAATGGACAAAGTGCACTCCTTCAGAATTGTCAAAAAGCAATGCATCTTCCTGAAGGGCCTGTATAGCAAATCCCGAAATGTTCCATTCAGTGTTAAAAGAATTAGAACTCCTAAAAACAAACAAAAACCCTTGCCTTTTTTCATAATTCTGTAATGCAAGGTGAAAATTATGTTTTACCGATAATTACTTTTGAATGCCCAACTCTCAAAAGTGATCAGAATGAGTTAGATCCAACTGTCTGTATTGCATCCAACTGCAGAGGATTAAATTTAGTGTTTGGTCGGGTGGAGCTATCAATTTGAGAGAAGTGCATAATGGTGTATAAAAGGTGTTCTACCATGTGGACTTAAGTGTAGTTACTTATTTTGTCCTCGTGGAAAAAGAAAACCATGCTGTGAATACTAAGTACCTTTGCATTACTCAAGAGGCCTTTGGATACAATTCAAGGAATTGACTTCACAAACATCCGGAAGGGGATTTTTGTAGTGCACATTCTTATTAAAGTTGTTTAAAACCAATGAACCTGAAATGCAGTGGTAATCACACTTATTTCCAGTTCTTTGTTCTTTTTTAATTGAAAAAAAGCAAACCTTAACAACCCTTTCTAAATTAACATGTCCTTCTAGGTACATTATGAATATTCATTCAAAGCTTACAAATATTAATGCAAAAGTTCTCTACACTTGGCTCTTAATTATTAAGAATAAGAGGAAATTTTAGCCACAATATTTTGGGAGATTAAAAGCTAGATCTGTTTTCCTCTTTTTTCTATTATACATGGAAGGATTTTAAAAAGTATAGCAAAATATACAAAAATTAAGAGTCATTAACTCATGCCTCACTCAATAACTCTTTGTGATAACCTGGAGAGAAATTATTCTACTTTACAACACAATTCCAAATAGTTCTAATTTCTGTTTTCATTCAGAACTAGTTATGACAATAGAGACATTATCTACAAACAGATTTTCAAATTAGGGCTTGAGTTATTGAGAATCACTATAAAACCTTTTCTACATTTTTTAGTATTTCCCATCCTCAAAATCACTGCCCAGTGTCCACCTACTATAAGAGAATTCCCAAACCCCTCCCCTTCCCTTTCAAATACCTGTGGATAGTGTTTTGACATATTGTTTTAACTTTAGTATCTATAGAATTGACATTTGCTGTTAGCTTTAATAACAATTGTGTATTAGGAATCTTAGCCCTAAAAGGATCCTTTCCTGCACTTATTTCCAATACCCAACTCAATGCCATTACCTCCTTGCAATGTGATGACTCTGGACAATTCTCAGTCACAGGGAACAACACATTGCTTCAACAAGAGTCATTGTTGGATAATTTAAGCTATTAAAATTCTTCCTTAAAATATGAAAGTATCAACATTGTCAACCAAACAAATGAAAATTGTTAACACTGGTTGTAAGAGTGTGTTTAGACTCTTCTGTATTGACTGAATTTATTCCAATGGGTGTTTATTATTTTCATAATTCCACTAACTGGAATAGTACAATAGTCTTCCTTATATTATTTGGAAGATAAATATGATAGGCCCTAGATCGACCCCTTAGGGCCACTGAAAACAAGCTTCATGTGTCTGTTACTTTCTGATTTCCAACTTTTGAAGGCATCAATCATTTCTTATTCTTCTCTCATGACTTTTCTTCTCCACATTAAATATTTCAGGTCCTTCAATGATAGCGTGAATATTCTTGAAGTTGAGGAGTGTACCTACTTATATATGTGCCCCAGGAACTAACACAATGTCTGACATGAATTCAGTCTGAGGTGCAGCTAAGATTAGCGGAATAAATGAATGACGTGATTTTATATTCCTTCCTTAAAATGGTCACTTTCCTCTGAAATTGTGCAAGTTTAACTGTACCTCTCTTGAGGTGTAGCCCCGAATTGGCTCCTGGCCAGCATCCAGAGTGACGTGCTTCTATTAATGGAACTCAAGGTTGCTTTTGTGTCTGGGCAGCCACATTACACCATGGACTCCTGTGGAGTTATTGGTCACTGAAATATTGAGTTCTTTACGCAGGGAATGCCTTCTCCTTCTCTACAACTTGGACAGTGGTGAGTTCACTAACTTTAATCCATCGTTTCTAGTTTATCGTAATATCAATAATTAACGCGCCATACATTAACTGCTTCTTATGTGATAGAAAAAGTTCTAATACTTTTGTATTCTTTATTTGCATCATCTCAATGAATTCTCAGAGTAGCTCCAGCAAGTAGACCAGTGGTCATTTCAAGCAAATGGTTTGAACCTGAGGAATTCAAGTGTTATATTTGACTCTATATTTTATCACTTCCTACTGGTTGTGGGACCTTAGAAAACTCACTTTCACTGAAGGAGTCTCAGTTGCCTAAACAATAAAATGGGTACTGTAATTGCCCCCTGAAATTAAAGAGAATATTCTAAAGGTCAGAAAGTACTACCACAAAAATAAGAATTAAGAGATACTTACAGGGCCGGCCCCATGGCTCAGTAGTTAAGTGCATGAGCTCCACTACTGGCGGCCCGGGTTCAAATACCGGGCGCCAACCAGTGCACTGCTTCTCCAGCCATGCTGAGGCCGCGTCCCACACACAGCAACTAGAAGGATGGGCAACTATGACATACAACTATCTACTGGAGCTTTGGGGGGAAAACAAAAGGAGGAGGATTGGCAATAGATGTTAGCTCAGAGCTGGTCTTCCTCAGCAAAATGAGGAGGATTAGCACGGATGTTAGCTCAGGGCTGATCTTCCTCAAAAAAAAAAAAAAAAGAGAGAGACATTTAAGATTCTGAAAAGTTTAATTTAGCCATGTTCATAGTACCGTGCTACATAGGGTGTGGTGTGAGACCAGCAGCATAGCCTAGGAACTCACTAGACATGCCAGTTCTCAGGTCTCACCCCAGATCTCCTGAATCAGAATCTGGGATTTAACAAGATTGTCAGGTCATTCCTACACACAGGCAGGTCTGAGAAGTGGAGGCACCGTGTAAGGGGCTGCACCAAGGGATGGATCTGCAATGAGATGGGGGGGCTGCACCCAGAGCAGGAGCTGGCTTAAGTCCTTGCTTCACACACTGCAGCTGTTTGAACACGTTACTTAACATTCCCAGCCACAGCCACTTCATTTAAAAAAACGGGCAAATACCATCTACCTCCGAGTTGCAGTTTAAAATAAACTAGATTAAATATATGCATGGGGTCAGCCCAGTATCTAGAATGTCACTGATATCTTTTACACATTTAATCTAAATATGATTATTTTAAAACAATGGTTTCTTTTCTCTGATTTTAAAAATAATACATGATCTTCGTGGAAAATTGGCAAAATGCATTTTTAATGTGCCGTTTTATTTCAGCTTAAAGCTATATAAGATCTAAAATGTTTATGGGTGTTCTGTCAAATTAAGTGGCTCTTATAAAAAGTAAGTGCACTGCACTTTAGAAAATCAGGTTCTAGTTTCTTAAAATAATTCTATAATAACAAGAACGCAAGTACAAAAAAATGTGTTATGCATAAAAACCTTCATGAGGGGTAGAGCCAAGCTGAAAGAACCCAGACTTGTGAATCGGGCAGGCTCAAGTATGGGTCCAGAAGGCGTCACTTAATAGATGAAGGATGTCAGGCAGGATGTTGAAGTCACTGGAACCTCAGTTTGTCTGTCTATCAGTTTGTTGTTATGAAGATTTAATTGAGATGAGAGGCCTGGCTTGGGGGCTGCCATAGGTCTGCATTTGATAAACGGTGGACACCCTTGCCATAGGGTATAAAGAGACTCCGTTTTTGACAGCCCATTCGAACAGAAACTCGGAACAGGGTTAATATTTTTGTGGAATTGAAAGAACCTTCCAGACAGACAATTTAACCAAGCCAGAGCGGACCTGAGAGTGGGGCTGAGAAAATCCCCTTGTGATGAAATTTAAAGGCTAATATTGCAGAGACAGCAATTTTCCGACAAGAGCAGGTTAAGCCACAGCTCTGTGATGGAAATGATTACATGCGGTTGCTTGATTATCTGCAAAATGCTAACACTTTTTAAGACAGGGAGCCACGGCTCAAGAAGACAGCCTAGGAGAACCGAGGTGCGCTCCCCAGTAGAGTTTACCAGAGGGATGGGTGGCTGCACGTGTTTGCAATTTGTCTTCAGCTCTCTTTTCATGATTTCTCATCTTTAAGAGTCAGTGAGAGTGAAGTCATTGGAGGAGGAATCAGTTCATTATCAAAGGATCAAGATTATGATGGGGAAGTGGGATACTCAGTATGGCTTATAGAATCTGTTTCAAAATCCACTGTTGTAAATCCTGTTAGGTAACAGGCCATGTGAAGTTGACAAGCAAATTTTGTCACAGAGAGGGAGTTTGAACTGAGTTCCTAGGGAATCATTCCAAAGTAGCAACATAAAATACCTTGCTTTTGAGCCTGCCCTGTAATGTTTGGCTGCAAAATGCATTTGGGGTGTGGTAGAGAAGACGTTGACTGTGGACAAGTGAGAGGATTCTGCTTAATAAAACAAGTTTCAGAGAACTCCAGCGTCCAGACTGTCTGTCATTACGCTTGTGGTGGGATCCATATTTATTACGAGTATAGCTGCCCGTGTCCTTTCCTGCTCCCTGCCACTGTAAAAGGATTGTGGCCTGGTCCACTCAGATGCTTTCCTTCACTCAGCTTCTGAGGAATGTCTGCTTGTCACAAGGCTTCTTGGGCTTTTAGTGGAGAATAGAAAAGAAAGTAGCAGCAAAGAGAAATGATGCGAGGAGTAAAGGCCAGAATGTTTTTTCTGAGACTTTTGAAGAGAGATATATGAAAGTGGACCTCTTCCTAAATGCACTTGTTTCTATGGGATGTAATCTGTAACTGTGCCATCTTTGAATTGATCAACATGGTTGTAACTTTATAATTGTGTACTTATTCATTGAAATGCTCTTTGGTACAAGTCACTGTTGGGTGATCTCATGTGAGGGAACATAAAGCAGCAAAGATGCGATCCCTGCACCAGGTAAACTGAATACCTAGGAGGGAACATGAGGCAAACATGCATACTGTCTCATGAAAACAAAACCTGACAGACAAGTGATATCAATGGCAGGGTGTGACCTAGGGATGCACGAATGCTGTGGAAGAAGGCAGAGCTTCCCGATGACGGAAACAACACTCCAGCTGGAGAAGCGTGGAGGTCTTTGCAGAGAAAGTGTTATGAGTCCTTTCCTGAAAGGCGGAAGGATTCCAGACATACAGAGAGGAGAGAAGGGGACAGCCTAAAGAAGGCCACAGCTGTAGAAAGGGCTACGTTTTGTCTTAGAAATTTGGACTTTTTGATCTCTGTTCTAAGTCTCTCTCTCTTTATATATATAGTGTGTATATGTACATATATACTAGAAAAATGTGTTAAAACCTGTTAGAATCTATTTCCAAAATAGCTTTCTATAACTAATTTTCAATTGGGAACTTGAAAAAGGCTCAAGAGTTTCCTTTTTGTTTTCTGTTTTTTTTGGTGGCCAAAATAAATATTAGCCGACCTGAGGAGACATTTGAAAAATGCTTGGACCATCTTAACTCTCTAAAATCAAATATTTACCTTCCTGCAGTTCTCAAAATAAAAGCTTCTGCTTGAAAGTTCTTGCCAGCAAACAAATGTTTGCTGCAGAATGCTACAGTTGGACTGTTAAGACATTACCAAATAAATTGCTTGATTGCCAAATCATACTCTTTGTTTGGAAAATTGCTGAGATTGGTCATATGGCCTAAGAGTTAAAGTTAGTTTTTTATAGATGAGTAATAGTGTTGGACGCACTGCAGAAGGAGTGTCAGTAAAGCAGAATAATGTTTACTTTATGGATAATATACATTTCAAAACATTTGTGAAGCTCATATGCAAAGGCAATTACTTCCTCTTAAAATAAATGTTCACTGGAAGATGCACACTTCGCATCATTATGCTTGACGGTGTGCCAGCCCATCTAGTGGCTCAGACCTTTGTCAATGTTTATCAAGAGATTTTGCGATAGAAAGCAACCTCAATCCTTTGGGCTTCACTAACTTGGAATTTGTAATATTGCTTGTAGAAACTAGTTTAAAATTCTTCTTTCGAGATAAAAGAGTAAATATAATTTCTGGGCAAATTTTTAAGCAACTTAAAACTTGAACTTTTGAACCATTTTTAAGCTCTCTGGGAAGCATTTATTTGCACGTGAACATTGTATACGCTTGTTGCAAATCACTCTGATCTATATATTTAAGCAAGTTCCCTCCAGATCCTCTTAGGCATGTGGACTTTTAGCAGCTCTGAGGGTTTTGTTACTGATGTTTTATTTTGTTTTACATCTTCTTAAAAAGTAATAAAACTGCGTGCATGTTAAATTGGTACTGACTTGAACTATCTTGTATACTCAATTTCTATGAATTGGTGAGGTTTGCTTTGAATAACTACTTTATGTTTTGGCTAGGAAATCAGGTACCATTTCTTCTTACATACATGTTCAACCATAAAAGACAGCCATCTCAGAGACAGACACCTGGATCTGTTTTAAAATTCTTTGAGCTGACATAAAATCCAGAATTCTCCAGCATGCCATTGCATATGGTGTTAGCACTCTATGTTAATAACGGGTAGGTTTTGATCACTTACTGAGTTGTGACTTTGTTCTATACATAAAGAAAGAGTGTCCTGTGCCCTAGAGGCTTAGTATAAATTACCCAGATCAATCGATAGAAAACAGACCAGCAGAATAGACAGTAGGAGCGAAAAAGCCATTCTTCTAAACGTGGCTTTCTAAGTATATTAGTTAATATTGAGCACAGTATCTGAATTAAACAGAGCTGCTCTCATGGAAAGATTATAATCTTTACAATGTAAAAATCTAGATGGGACATCCACTCTGCTGCACATGAGAACTTTTGAAAAATGGACACATGTTCATCTCGCTCTTAAAGATTTTGACAGAGTAGACCTGGGGTGGAGTCTGGCCAGGAATTTTTTTAAAGCTTTAGAGGTGAAACTGATGCTCAACTGGAAAATGGAAGCAATGTTAACTAGGAGTTTGAGAACCTGAGTGCTAGTTTTGAGTTTTTCTTTTACCAGACACACAACCTTGATGGACTTACTGATCCTACTTGAGCTTTGGCACAATATTTATACAGTGCAGCACTCTTAAGGTAGCACTAGAGAATACATAAGGAGGAGCATAGAAAATTGCAATCCTTTGTGAAAATGTATGAACTTCTTATTTTCAGAGATTAGCAGTTTGAGTGAATGAAGTTTTTTATGTAGAGAATATTTTGCCACATTTCACCGAGCTACTTCACTCAAAAATAGTACTTTCTAAAGCCCCGATCAGAGCTCCAAACTAAGCCACGTCTTCCATTCACAGATGGACCAAATAATTCCTTTCGTCTTGATGAAACAGGATGGTCCAGGAAGTAGATGTGCTTCCACATAGCAGTATGTACAACGGGCATCGCTGTGTCAGAAAAACAAGAGCACAGTGAGTTTGAGACCCCAGCACTGAGGTGTGTGGTACCTCAAAAAAGTAGAAGAAAGATTGTGCATTTTAAAAAGAGACATGGAAGATTTAAACGTGGTTCAAATTGAATTTCTGTAGATGAAAATTGTATCTCCTGAGATTTAAAAAAATACATTGGATGAGGGGCCGGCCCAGTGGTGCAAGCAGTTAAGTGCGCGCACTCTGCTGCAGCGGCCCGGGGTTCACCGGTTCAGATCCCGGGCGCGCACCGATCCACTGCTTGGCAAGCCATGCTGCGGTGGTGTCCCATATACAGTGGAGGAAGATGGGCACGGGTGTTAGCCCAGGGCCAGTCTTCCTCAGCAAAAAAAGAGGAGGATTGGCAGATGTTAGCACAGGGCTGATCTCCTCACACACACACACAAAAATACATCAGATGGGATTGACAGCAGCTTAGATACTGCAGAAGAAATGATTAGTAACTTGGAGACATAGCAACAGAAGCTAACCAAAATGAAACACAGAGAGAAATGACCGAAAAATATGAACAGCACTGAATGAGCTTTAGGACAACATAAAATTGCCTAATACACATGTAATTAGAGTTCTGAAGGAAATGGGAGGAAGAACAAGCAGAGAAAAACATTTTAAGAAATAAATAATGGTTGAAACTATTCCAAATTTTATGAGAACTCTAAACTCAGAGATCCAAGAAGGACAACAAACCCCAAACACAAGAAAAATGAAGAAAACTACACTGTAGTCAGAATGCTTAAAACCAGTGAAAAATATAAAATTTTAATAGTATCTAAGTTACAAAGATACATTGCTTACAGAGGAATAAAGACAAAGATGACAGCCAACTCCTTGTCAGAAATAATGGAAACCAGAAACAGGAAAGCAACATCTTTAAAGTACTGAAAGAAAAAAAAATTGTCAACCTAGAATTCTAGATGTCAAGATTTTCTATATAGCTACAACAATTAAAAAATGTGTAAAGTAGAAGGATAGATAGATAGAGCAATGGAACAGGACAGAGAGT
This sequence comes from Diceros bicornis minor, assembly GCF_020826845.1. Classification (NCBI taxonomy): domain Eukaryota; kingdom Metazoa; phylum Chordata; class Mammalia; order Perissodactyla; family Rhinocerotidae; genus Diceros; species Diceros bicornis. The sequence continues at coordinate 73,491,074 of NC_080751.1, read as the reverse complement.
CTAAAAATAGATCCACACATAATGTCAATTGATTTTTAACACATGTGCCAAAGTAATTCAATTGGAAAAGGAGTTTTTTCAACAAATGGTACTGGACCTAGGAAATAGCCATATGCAAAACAATGAACCTCAACTCTTACTTTGCACTGTATACAAAAATTTAAGTCAACATGGAATATAGAATTAAATATAAAAGATAAAACTATAAAACTTTTACAAGAAAACAGAAAACCTTTGTGACATTGGGTTAGGCAAATATTTCTTTGATATTACACAAAAAGAATGAACCATAAAGGAAAAATGTTGATCAACTGGAATTCATCAAAATTGAAAACTTTTTTTTGTTCAAAAGACATTGATAATTAAGTGAAAAGACAAGCTACAGACTGAGAGTAAACATTTGCAAAACACACACTTGATAAATAACTCAAGTATACGTAAAATATTTTATGACTCAATAATAAGGTAAACAATCACATAAATAAAATGGAGAAAATATATAGATACCCCACCAAAGAAGATACAAATATAGTAAATAAGCACATGGAAAGATATTCACTCAATACTCATTGGGAAATGAAAATTAAAAACACGATGGGATATAATGACCTACTGGCTAGAAGGGATGAAATTAAAAAGATTGACAGTACCAAGTGCTTGCAGTGTTGAAAAGCAACTGGAACATTCATACATTGCTAGTGGGAATACAACACGATATAGCCACTTTGGTAACCAGTTTGGCAGTTTCTTATAAAGTTAAAATATACATACCATGTGGATTAGTTTCCTAGGGCTGCCATAACAAAGTAACACAAACTGGGTGGCTTAACAACGGAAATTTATTGTCTTGCAATTCTAGAGGCTACAAGTCTGAAATCAAAGTGTTGGCTGTGACGGACAATCTGTTCCAGGCCTCCTCCCTAGCTTCTGGTGGTTGCTGGTAATCTGTGGCTTTCCTTGGCTTGTAGAAGCATCAGCCCATGTCTGCCTTCATCTTCACGTGGCGTTCTCCCTGTGTGCATATCTGTGTCCAAATATCTTCTTTTTCTAAGAACACAGTCTTATTTGATTAGGGCCCACCCTTATGACTTCATCTCAGCCTGATCGTCTGCAAAAACCCTATTTCCAAATAAGGTAATGTTCACAGGTCCTAGGGGTTAGGACTTCAACATCTTTTTAGGCGACACAATTTAACCCATAATATCATAAGATTTAGCAATCCTACACCTAAGTATTTTCCCTCAAAGGGTTTTATGAAGATTATATGAAACAAATCTCAATTAGTCTCATTCTTGTTAATAGAAGTTTTACTCTATTGAATCCAGTCCTCTGCCTTGTACATGCAGGTTGAGTGAGAAGGAAATATTAATTTATTCTGTCCTTCAACACATTTATTCAACACCAAATGAGTTAGCTGCATTGTGTGTAATCCTGCTTTTGAGGAACTCACAGTCTAGAGGAAGATATAAAATGTGGCTCTCAACACTTACAAGGTCAGGCAGTCCTGCCTTGTATATGGAAAGCTGCAGACAAAGTGCTCTGGTAAATTCAGGAGAGCTATAGAGTCTTTTCATTTGGGGAGAGTCAGAGATACTATCATGGGAAAGTGGCAGTTAATCTCATCTTAAAAGTTCTGGACAAGTGGATAGAGAGGAAGGCAGTCCAGGCAGACAAACAGTAAAAGCCAGGTGAAGGAGATGGGAATGTACAGAAATATGTACAAGAAACAGTAAATAACCGATGTGCCTAAGGAAGTGCCGGGAAAGTGGACTGCTGGGAGATATCATCATAATGATGGACCAGGTCAGCTCCGAGAGGCCGGTGGAGAAGATGGCCTGTGGTCTGGAGGCAGCAAGGATGAAGGGACACATTTTGAACAACAGAGTGACAGGATTAGTGCTATTTCAGAAAGATTTAGCCTGCACTGGCTGCAGTGTGATCAGAAAGAAGAGAGTCATACAGGGGACCACTCAGTGGTCTTTGAATGGCGGAGGAGAGGCCTTGCTAGCATAGGCTCTGTCTTTCTTCCATTTGGAGAGGTTTCCTGTTCGTATAACTGGTCTTGTGTGTATCAGGTAACTTTTTATTAACACCAGTCCATTAGAGGGTGTGACTAAATAGTTAGAGAGGCTGATGGTCTTTTTGGCAAAAGAGCAGGCACTTACTTGATGCTGTAGTTTGTTTCTTGTTCTATGATGAGAAAAGCTCTTGATGACGCAACACTATTGGAATAACGCAATGATCAGCTTTATTTTTGCAGAAGGAGCAGAATAATTTGCTTCAGAATCAAATCTCTGAATCATCAATATTAAACATAATTTCAACACCACAGTTTTTAAATGGTTAAGTTTTATGCTGTTATGTCCTTCTAATAGTCAGCCCTCATGGTCTAGTTGTTAAGATGCGGCACTCTCATTGCTGCAGCCTGGGTCCCTGTCCCAGGCAGGGAACCACACCACCCGTCTGTCAGTTGTCATACTATGGTGGCTCCATGTTGCTGTGATGCTGAAAGCTATGCCACTGGGATTTCCAATACCAGCCCAGTCACCCATGGTAAACAGGTTTCAGCAGAGCTTCTAGACTAAGACAGACTAGGAAAAAGGACCTGGCCACCCACTTCCAAAAAAAGTGGCCATGAAAACTCTATGAATAGCAATGGAGCATTGTCTGATACAGCACCAGAAGGTGAGAGGACGGTGCAAAAAGACCAAGCAGGATTCTGCTCTGCTGTCCACAGGGTCGCTAGGAGTTGGAATCCACTCAACAACACTAACAACAACAACAACAAATTCTAGTTGAATGTACCCTAAGCATCTAGAGATACAGCTCAAATTGTGCAGATTTCCAAATGTCTTCATATGGCATGATCTTTCAAGGTCAATGGCCAGAGAAACAGTCCCTGTAAGAAAATCTGGGAATGACTCAACTTCATAGTAAACTACTCGTAAAATTGGTTGTCTGGGGGAGCAAAGGTGAAGGACTTCTAATTGTTTAGTTCTACGCCCATCCTTGAATATCATGACAAAGCGGACCTGGCATCCTCCTTTCACTGGGTACATCAGGGGATTCATCTCTCACCTAAACCTCTCACCACTCCCTCTTCACTGAAGGGGCCACTACTGGCTCCCCGCCTCTTGAGTGGAGCTGCGTCCCCTCGGACCAACTCAGTGACTGTGAGGTGAGAGTCAGCCTTGGGGAAAGGGCTTCAGGTCTCCGCAGATGGCTCGGAGATTGCGAGTGTGCTCAGCCAGACTTTGCCCACATGTAACTCTGCAGGAAGCGGAGGCTCCCCCAGGATGGCGACTCTGATGCCAATCTGTCATCTGTGCACCGCAGAGTGAGCTTAAGAACAATGGAGTTGAATGCGCACATGTGCTCTCTCCGTGAGTCCCCAGAGGGCATTTGAAGCAGGAAGCAAGATGTTTATTACTATGTAAAGCTCTGAGTTTCCCGGATAAGAAATCTGTTTCCGTATTTCTTTATTTGTGTCTGTACTTCATACATATCCACGGAGAAAAGCAAAATATTTTAGGCAGGAGCATCTCTGAATGGCAGGCTTGTATTTGTAAGGAGAATGTTTGGAAATTATTTGGGCAATCTCATAGCCAGAGGAGTCTGTGGCTCAGTGCAAAATTTAGCTGAAAGTCAAAGCAACTAAATGATTGTCCAAGATCCCACAATGAATTATTAGCTGATTTGAAATAGAGTCCTTATCTCTTGATTCTCTGTTCCGCTGTCCATCCTGGCTAACAAATCATCCCAAAATCAGTGGCTTAAAACAACAGCAATCATTTCTGTTTTTTGCTAATTAGCTTGGGCTGGTGTGGACAGCTCACCTGCTTCACGCCGAGTCGCCATCTTGGCTCTCTAGAACCGTGGGGGGGGGGGGCGGTGGCAGGAAGGCTCTGCTTCCAGGAAGGCTCCCTCTCAGAGCAGGCAAGTGGGCATGGCTATTCCTGGGGCTCAGGCAGGGCTGTATCCAGGGACTTCATTTCCTCTTCTCATGGGTCTCTCCTCTAGCTTCCTCACAGCATGGTGGCTGCATTTTGTTTGTTTGTTTTAATAGACTTTTGTTTTTAGAGCAGTTTTAGGTTCACAGAAAAATTGAGGGGAAAGTGCAGAGATTTCCCATTTACTCCCCGCCCCCACATATGCACAGCCCCTCCCATTATCAACATCCCCAACCAGAGGGTACATTTGTCACAAGTGAGGAACCTACATTGACCTGTCGTTATCATCCTAAATCCATAGTTTACATTACGGTTCACTCTTGGTGGACATACATGCTATGGGTTTGGACAAATGTACAATGACACGTATCCATCATTATTGTGTCATACACAGTATTTTCATGGCTGTATAAAACTCCTCTCTGCTCAGCCTATTCATCCCTCCCTCTCCCACCCTGTATCCCTGGTAGCCACTGATTTTTTTTACTGTCTCCATAGTTTTGCCTTTTCCATAATGTCATATAGTTGGAATCGTACAGTATGTAGCTTTTTCAGATTGGCTTCTTTCACTTAGTAATACACATTTAAGTTTCTTCCATGTCTTTCTGTGGCTTGATAGCTCATTGATTTTTAGTGCCAAGTAATATTCCATTGTCTGGATGTACCACAGTTTATTTATCCACTCACCTACTATATCTTGGTTGCTTCCAAGTTTTGACAGGTTTTGGCAATTATAAATAAAGCTGCTGTAAGCATCCATGTTCAGATTGTTGTGTGAGCATAAGTTTGCATTTCCTTTGGGTAAATACCGAGGAGCACAATTGCTGGATCCTCTGGTAAGAGCATGTTTAGTTCTGCAAGAAACCACTAAACTGCTTTCAAAGTGTCTGTACCATGTTGCGTCGCCACCAGCAAGGAATAAGAGTTGCTGTTGCTCTCCATCCTCGTCAGCACTCGGTGTTGTCAGTGTTCCGGCTTGTGGCCATTCTTACGTGTGTGTAATGGTGTCTTGTTTGAATTTGCATTTCCCTGATGGTATATGATATGGACCATCTTTTTATATGTTTACTTGCCATCTGTGTATCTTTGGTGAGATATTTGTTGAGGTCTTTGGCCCAGCTTTTAGTTGAGTTGTTCTTTTTCTAATTGTTGAGCTTTAAGAGTTCTTTGTATATTTTGGATGATATCCTTTATCAGATGTGTTTTTGCAAATATTTTCTCCCAGTCAGTGTCTTGTTTTCTCATTCTCCTGACGTTGTCTTTTGCAGAGCAGAAGCTTTTAATTCTAATGAAGTCCAGCTTATTAATTGTTTCTTCCCTGGATTGTGCCTTTGGCGTTGCATCTAAAAAGTCATCACCATACCAAGAGTCATCTAAGTTTTCTTCTATGTTATCTTCTAGGAGTTTTATAGTTTCGCATTTTACATTAGGGCCTGTGATCCATTTTGAGTTAACTTTTGTGAAGAATGTAAGGTCTCTATGTATATTATTTTTTTTATGTGGATGTTTAGTTGTTTCTAGTTGTTGAAAAGAGTATCTTTACTTCATTTTATTGCTTTGTTCATTTGTCAAAGATCAGTTGACTACATTTATGTGGGTCTGTTTCGCAGCTCTCTCTTCCATCCCATTGATCTATTCTTTCACCAGTGCCACACTGTCTTGATGACTGTAGCTTTACAGTAAGCCTTGAAGTCAGGTAGTGTCAGTCCTCCAACCTTGCTCTTCTCCTTCAATAGCTTTCTCTATGCATGAAAGAATCCTGCCTCTGGAAGCTCATTCCCTTCGTCTATGAGTTATAAAGCCCTTTTAGATCCTTAAGAGTGAAAATTGCATGAATCAGGTTTCTGTCCCAGCTGTGCTGTTGTTTTGATATACAGCACAGTCATGAGCTGTGCTGTTCACTTGCTAATGTGCGCCTGTGATTGTATCATTGTTTATGTTGCTGTGGTTGCTTTATTTACATGTTTGGGCCCATGGTACTATAATGCCTGCAATATGATACACTGTGTCATCTCAGAGACGTAGAAATGTTGTTCTCATCAGTGTGGTTTCAGAAACAACCTCAGTATATAGAACACTTTCAAAGAAAGCCTATCCCTGATGAAGTTTAAGTAAGAATAACACATTCATAGTCATGATGGTTTTTGAAATGTGATTCTCTGGGTTAAATGTCCTATCCATACATTATTTAGTTTTAGGATAAACATAACATTTAACTTTGATTCAACAGGGAGTAGATGCGAATTTAAACTAGTAGAACTCAATTATTGGACTGATTAAACAAGAAATACATGCTATCTATTTTAATCTGCTTAATTACTGAAATAAGCTTTTCTTTTAAAATTACTCCATTAGTCCAAAGAACAAAATCAATGCATATTCAATTAATATTAATTATATAACAAATGTAAAATTAAATAAGATTTAGCACAGTCCAATACTGTGCCTTACTTATTGGTAAATTGAAAATTCATTTGCTGAAAGAAAGAAGGGTGCTTTTGACTACATTTAGAATCGGCATAAATGTTAAATTCTAAATGTCAAACCAATCTCAAACCTGTAGGGGTTTAAGTGTACACAAGGCTAGAGTGGGGGGCACAATGTGGTTCTGTTTCCTCTGCTTCTAGAACAAAAACGTAAGACCTATAAAATGAACTTGTAACGATTCTGGACGTGAAGTTACTTTTGCCAAACAACTTTTCAGTGATTGAAGAGTAATGAATCAGAAGATGCCGGATGAACTTGCTTTAGGCTATAAGACAAGCGTACAAATGAAGAAGCAAAGCTGTGATGAGGTGTGTCTGTGCTGCTGTTATGAAATTCTCTTGAGGCCACTGCCCAGGACAACTCACTTTGCGCACCTGCCAGAAAGGAAACCATGCACAGCTAATTCATTTTGCCAACCAAAATCCACTGGTTACTGAGGAGTGGAAGGGGAGAGTGGAGAGAGGCCTGGAGTGTTGTTCTTGGCAAGGTTGACCTGGACTCTCTTGGCTAGGTTTGGACTGTGCCCACATGTTAATCAAGTGTAGATCTGGCTTTGTCGTTACACTGTGTGTTTAAATACCACTTGCCATTTTACAAAGCTTTTTGTTTATTTTCTTATTTAACTTTCATAATACCTCTACCAGACATATATATATATACACACACACACACATATATATATGAAGTTGTATATTACTAACTATTAATTATAGTATTTAATTAGCATATATAAATTAAAGGTTTCAAAAGTATATACATATATGTGCAATTATTATTCTCCATCCCTATATTAGTAAACAGGCTCAGAAAGGTGGAACAATATCAAATCTGAATGGCAGAGCTGGAATTGAGCCTGCGTTTTCAAAGTCTAGTGCTCTTTTCTCTATGCCAAAACTCCCACTTAATAAACTGAGTTGTTGATTGACAGAAAGAGAAGAAGACCTTCAGGTATACTTTAAGGATCATGTAGATTTTTTTCCCTATGTCTGTCAAGTTAACTTCAAACTGACCACACAACTGCTTCTCAGCATGCTGTTAATCTAGAGCCTAAATCATTAAGCATGTGACTTAGATGTCCCATTAATTCACTCACTCTTTTATTCATTCATTCAACAAGTATTTATGGTTGTCTACAATGTGCAAGGCTCTGTCCCCAGGAATACAACAGGGCCGAACACTGATATGGTTCCCACCTGCATGGAGTCCAGAGGGAACTAGACAAGTGGTCTAGGAATTAGACCAGTATAGACAGGGCTATAAGGGAAGGACAGGGAGCTGTGGTGCTCCTAGAAGGGAGGCAACAACCTGGAGGAGTCAGAGAAATCCCAGGCGGCATTTCTAAGATCAGTGCTTATGATAAGTGAGACTCAGCAGGACCAAGTTGTAGCGTGAAGGTTTGAGGAGGAAAAACTAACGTTCTTGGCAAATGAATAGCACGTGTAAGGACCAAGTGCCTTATCTGCTCTGATTTTTTCAACAACCCCATAAGGGTGCTTCACTTTGCCAGAAACAGACTTGATCTCCAGTAGCTATCCCTATTTGATCCGTGTGGATGGCAGGGCTCAGGAAGGCAAAATAATGTATCCTTTCCCGGAAAATAGCAGTCAGACTTAAAACCTAGGTCTATCTGTCTCCACATACCATGGTTTATATCAAAATTTCCAAAACCACAGTTTGCCTTCAAATAAGGAGAAGATAACAGCTATTGCTGTGGCCAATTAGACTAGAATTTAAAATTATCAAATAAGTCAAAGTAATTTAGTCAATGGGTCTTGACCATAGAGATGGCTATGCAATCATAATTTTTCAATGATTTCTGTGTCATAAAGTCTGGAAGTGGAATAGAGTTTATGTGGGTGAGAAACCCCATTCTGGGTGCACTAATTCTCAACAGACACTCATTTCACCCTTTCTAACTCATCAGTACTCTTGTGATGAACAGAGAGAAAGAAAATGAAAGTAGCACTACTCTTAGGATGTTTTGGGAATATGTATTTGTACATAGAAACAGGCAGAGGGCTTCCTACCTATTTTCCTACCTTCTTCTCCAGCTCTCCTAGACACGTTTGCTAGGATGTGTCCTGCAGATCCAAATCACCAAATTATGTGTACCTTTGCCTTGAGAGAGACAACATGCATGCTCTAAGAATCAACCCGTAGAAATAAGTGATTAAGATACATCGGCAGTGGGGCCGGCCCGGTGGCTTAGCGGTTAAGTGCACGCTCTCTGCTACTGGCGGCCCCGTTCGGATCCCGGGCACGCACCGACGCATCGCTTCTCTGGCCATGCTGAGGCCGCATCCCACATACAGCAACTAGAAGGATGTGCAACTGTGACGTACAACTATCTACTGGAGCTTTGGGGAAGAAAAAAAGGAGGAGGATTGGCAATAGATGTTAGCTCAGAGCCGGTCTTCCTCAGCAAAAAGAGGAGGATTAGCATGGATGTTAGATCAGGGCTGATCTCCCTCACCAAAAAAAAAAAAAAAAGATACATCTGCAGTAATAGGTAATATAGTTGTTAATTACATAGCGTGGCATTTAGGTCATCTTGGTTACCTCATCACTCAACCCTCACTCCTATCAGATGTTTACTGTTTCCTGAAAACCTCTTCTCTTCACACTTTTGTGTCTGCATTCCTCTTCACGTGCTACCTGGCAAACTGCTGTTTAAACCTGGCCTCATTTTCTATCTTCATGCTTTTAGATCCAGTTCATATATTACTTATTTTTGCTGCTCAGCATCCATTCAAACTTATTCTACTAAACCAATATTGTGATTCAGGGTCGGGGAAAGGAGAGACTTTTTTCAAGGTTCTTAACCCATGAGGTTTGGATGGAGTGGACTCACCTCCAGGGCCTGTGGTGGGTAATTTTAACTGGCCCAATTAGAATAATATGTTTCCCTTAATTGGTTCAGAGCCAATAAGATATAAAATGACTTCTGCCGGGTCTTCGTGAAACAGGTGCTATGCCTGCTGTACTTGAACTTGGGGGAAATGTAATGTTCGAGCTGATTCTGCCATCGTGCCCCAACACATGATCTGAAAATGAAGCCAACCTTCCCACCCAGAGAATGGACCCAAGAAAGGATGAGAAAAGTAGAGTCTGGTGAAATCAGCTGAGTCCTTGAACGCAATCCCATCCTGACCAGGTATGAGCCTCTCTGTTTCATAAATATTCCCTTATTCTCTAAGCCACTTTGGGTTGTGTTTTTGGCCGTTTTCCATTGAAAGAACATAAACTGATATGCTTTGCCGACCCTGCCAGGCAGAATGGATTACTCCCTTCTCTGCATTCTCAAAATGCTTTGTTTATAGCACTATTAGATCACTTATCAAATGGCTTATAGTTAGTTATATGTGTCTCTAAGCCTCTGAGGGCATTAACCATGACTGATTCCCCTTCACATCCCCCTAGCTTTAAGCACAGTGCCTGGCACATGGGAGGTGCTCAACAAGGGTTTGTTCAATTAACTAACCCATTTACTGCCCTTTCCCTGTTAACTTCAACTTGGTTCCTCTCTCTGTGTTTACAAGTTTTAACTCCCACACAATGAGAATGTATCAGTGCAACGTTTTAATGATTAAAATAATTAAAAGGCAGTAGAGCTATGTTATCTTGACAACCTCCTCAAAGGTGAACCAAGTTAAACACTGTTAACTAACTACCATCAGAGGCAAACCAAATGTAGGAAATTGCCAATTGTTTGCTGAGAAATGTCACCATTGTTTTTAAAACGAGTATTTTTCCAGGCTTATATTATTTCAATCCTTCTATGGGCACTGGAGACCTTTGAAAAATGAAGTATGAGTATTCTATTGATGAAAAGATAACCTTTAAGGGATTTTAGAAGAGAAGAAATAGTGATCCCGAGAGTGCCTTCCAAAGCCTTGTAAAAACGCTACCAGCTGAATTATTACGATATTTCTACTTCGTTTCAGAAAATCCACCCCCGCCAGGATTGAAAAATACCAGCCAATTAGCCATCCAGACAGCAGGAGTGCTTTCATTAGCCTTCAGATGGCTGCTGAGTCTCTCACTTGTACCCACACTGAGCAAAGAGCTCGCTCCTGGATCCTGTATGAATGTAATCAATAGACCAGATTCGTCACTCTTTTATAGTTGCTTGGCAAATCTACGCCTAGTGAGTTCACTACCATTGCCCATATATTTTTCTTTTATCACAATTTTCACAGTAATCCTTTCCCCGCCTTAAATGGAAGGAAAGACTGTATTAGACCTTTATCGATCTTTTCCTGCCTCAAACAGAGCTCCTGGTAACTAAAGCCTACACATGCTGCTTCTGGCTTTCCATAAATTACTGGCACATCTGTCATTACTTGGCTTTTGTAGTGCTTTTTACCATAAGGTAACAATGCTCTTGAATTTCACCTTAAAGGTATCACACCAGCAAGAGGACAAAAGCTCATGGTGGATGCTAGGACAATAAACTTGCAGCTCTGGGTTCATGGTTCTCTGTGAACTGTGAAAAAAATTACTTCTCTTCCCTTGACCTCACAGGTTTGCAAAAGAAAAGAAACTGGTATAGATAGTCTATAATGATCATGATAATGTTAGTCTTTTCTGTTTCTGCGCTGTTTTTCTTTGAGAGGATGACGTAATAGTTAATGTGCATGGAGTGCAGTGAACTTCACATGGAGAATGCACTCAGAATTTCTTGTTTGTATTTGGCACCACGACATTTTTTTTCTTTCAAGTTACTTTGCTCAGTTGTTAACTGGGGAGCATATGCTCTTCTTAAGCTCTCTGGTTGTGGAAAGCAAGAAATATAACCATGTGTAAGAATAAGAATTAGAGCCCTCTTTACCCTTATGGCACAAAGAATTGTGCAAGCATTAGAATAATCTCCTGGAATATTAATGAATTTTGAAATGTGTTATTTTGTCAGCATTTCCTCTCTTTATTTGCTGATACTTTGACTCAAATTTTCTAATCTAGAGAAGTTCTAGTGACTTGTGAATCCTCCACTCAGACCCTACCTGCTCCAGGAGGCCTCCACTGAGACACCCCTTCTCTGTGCTCCCCTCGGTGCACGTCAGTCATTGCACTCCACACGGCTGTCTTTATGGTCCCTGGGTTAGATCAGTTTCCTACACTTTGAATTTCTTGAAGGCAAAGAGTATGCCATATTCCTCTTTGTATGTCCAAGACCCAGTCTAATGGGTACCACACTATAGAAATCACAGTCAATGTATGAAAAGTATGTTTTGATAAAATTTATTAACAAAAGCCTTAAATAACAATGACAGACTTAAATAACAACACAAAAGGATTCCCAGAAATGTGTATGGTAAATGGGAAATGGATTGACCAGACATGGGAGGAAATAGAGGAGATGAAATGTCATCATTAGAAAAAGAAAAAGATTAACAAATATGAAAAGGAGGTGAGGTGCTTTTCGTGATTAAGAACTATGATTAGTCCAATATGGCTAAGGAATAAGATTGAGAGAGAATTATAAGAAGCTTTGAAGGTCAGGCTAAGACTCTACGTATTCTGGGGGCCAGGCTAAGATATTGGTGAATATATTCTGTGGGCAACTCTGTCTTGCATGTATGTTATAAAGATGGAGACACTCTCCCCAAGCCTCAGTTCCCTCACCTATAAAGTCAAGGGTTAGATTCCCAGGTGATCTCTAAGATCTCGTTATGATCTACTATCTATGATTTAGGGCAGGCTGGCTTACCCCGTGCAGATATCGCTTTGGAAAGTGCCCCAAGAGGACCCAACAGAACTAGTGTGGCTGCCTGGCCGTGGATCTGTGGGTTTGTAATCCTAACAGCTTTCCATGGGAGTTTCCACTTATGGTCCAGAGAAACTTAAAGATCCCAAGTTATTTACCATAGTTTGGAGGCAAATTGAACCATTAGAAGCTCAGACTGGCCAATATGAAGGTACTTTGGCAAATAATTCAGAGAAATTCCTTAACTACTATATATTACAATCAATTTACTTGATTCTGTGGCAAAATTAAAATGTATTACAGACCTCTGGATGTAAAAATATTTTTTGTACTATAATTTGGACTCAGGAAAAGACTTTATATATGATGAGCTTCTCTGACTGCTTCTTTCACAAGGTGGTTTGACTCAGTCTTTTCTTCACAGACGTGGGATAAAACGCCACCTGAACATATGAAGTTAAGGTTTTGGAGCTTATGGAATTTTAAAGGAACAATGAAGATAATAAAACACACATCTATATACAGAGCCAGCTTCGTGGGCTTGAACCATGTGCAGTCATGCTTGGCCCCATGCTCAGCAGGGTCCCACCACTGGTTTAATGCTCTACTGTCTCCATCATGAAATTCTCAACAATTTTTGAAAAAAGGCCCAATATTTTTATTTTGTACCGGGTCCTACAAATTATGTAACCATCTTGTATGTATGTGTAGATAGATGATAGATAGAGGATAGATAGGTAGGTTGATAAATGGATAGAAATCGATGGACAGAAGCTTCTCTGTCTAGAAATAGATGATGATGATGATGATGATGATGATGATGATGAAGACAATGATGAGAGATTGAGAGAGAGAGAGATTTGAGTGAAGGAAATGAATCTTAGGGATGGGGAAGAAACTTTGTACCATATGTTGAGTGGCTGAACCATTATTTTTCTGCAAACTCACTCTTCTGCTTATTCACATCCTATCTAGAAGGAAAGTTTCCATTCGATTATTAATAGAGAATTTAAATGCTCTAAAGCAACTATTTTTCATGAGCCACGCTAAGATTAGTTTGCACGCTTCATTAAATTGAGTTAACGTTATTTATGTGGGTACTTTAAAAGAGATTAGAAAGCCACGTTTTCCTGAAAAGGTAGTGTATTTGTCAATAACCTTCCTTCCACTTCTCTTTATCATAACTTCATGCCTAAGAACCAGCTAATCCTCAGTGAAAAATCTGCCTCATACGCTGCCATCTCAAACATCACATAGAGTCAGGTTAATTCCAAATATGCAGTCAGTAGGCTCCAGGCCTGAGCTACACGGTGACTATGTTTCATGCAGGTGTAATTGCAAACTGGCCTGGTCTGAAGACCTCTGTGCATGAGAGCTGGATGTGCAGCTTAAAGACACTCAAACGGAGAGAAATGGTCACAGTGACATGAGTCTATTCTAAACACAAATTGTTAGAAATCATCTAAGGCTCAGTGTCAATCCCCATTGCATTACCATGTTGATTATTACAAATTAGTGGTTTCCTACATTTCCATCACTCAGTTATTCTACATTTGGGCTTACTTTAAAAAAATTATGTTTTCTTTCTGGATAAAGAAAATCACTAATTCCTGAACTATTAGAGCTGAAAGAACTATTTGGCATTACCCACTTCATTGTTTTACAATTTTCAAGTATTTGGGCATTAGCTTCATATATATATATATATATATATATATATATATATATATATATATATATATATATATATATATATATTTGCCATGTCTTCATTCCCCATATACAGTACAATTATGTCTAAATATTATTTAAAATCAGTTCACTTTTTACGTTAAATAAATTTAGTCTCAACTTAAGCAACAATAACTATTAAATCCTGGATTTAATAAGCTAGTTTTATGCTTTCAAAACATATGTATGCACACATATATGTATATGTGTGTGTAACTGTTTCTTCTTAAACTGTATCTAGGACTACCTAAAAATGGCTCGTGTACCTTTCTAATAAACATACTACAACTTGAGTTATAGAGATATAATGCAAACTTCTCTTGGTGCAGATGAGCCAATGAAAGCAGAGTGAACTTATTAAAATAAAGAAAAGATTATGTCATGGCCCAGTGGAAAATCACTCGCTTAAAAAAATAAATCTTAGAATCCTTGCCCTAGAATTTTCTACCTCTACTTCTATGGATAAGTTATTTAAAATCCCTGAACCTCAGTTTCCTCATATATAGAACTTGAATTTAACTACCTGCCTAGGTCGTAAGATATTCCTGAGCATGAAATGAGCCCAAGGAGGAAGGTTAGTGGTGCTGGTGGTGGTGGGGAGGTGATAGTGACAGATGATGTGTGACTTGGTCAAGATTGTGGATATTACCCAAGTGAGGTAGGAGGCCGCCATCCTTGGTCACAAGGGTGGTTATTGACAGACCATGAACAAAGCCAAACTCTCCTAACTCTCAGTCCAATGACCTGGCTACAGAATGAAATATGTTAATTAGATGCTGAATAAACTTCACTAGCATCATGCCTCTGTCTTCAAAGCATTAGGTTTTTATAAAGCTCTATTTTACCAATGATGTTCATAGAACATTGATAACATTTTTTTCCTGATAAAAATATGTTAATACAGCATTGCATGACAATCATCGGTTCCATAATTATTTTCTGACATGGTTGCTTCCTTGCAATTTATCTCTTCAGCAAAAGGTAGAGTGATTGGTTTGTTTCTGATTTTTTTCTTTCGATCTAACATATGGTTCTGTTTAAATGTGTCCATGTTTGCAACTTACAGTTGACATTTTTGGCACTCAGAATAGTATCTTGCAATTATACTTAGTTTAGAAAAGAGGGTTTGCTTTAACAGCAGAATGCATGAAATAAAAAAGTTCAAGTCAAATTTATTGGCTGCTGAGAGCCCTCGAGAATGTAGACGTCTGGTCTGGGGGAACTCAATGGATTTCTGTTCTTGGTACATGCACCCACTTATGTGTTCATGTTCCACCCCCATCTTCATGGCCATTACATGAAAGCATCTGAGTGTTGTACAAGGCTAAAGCTTTTTGTGTTAATCTATCCCATATGGAGTAGGTATTAAACAGACAGCGAATTCACTCAAGGCCTGGGGGCAAGCATGTCTTTGTAACATGGGGACGTTGTCAAGGGACTTGTGTAGTAAAAAATAACGAAAAAAAAAACAACCAAAAGGGCGTATGAAAAATAGAAGAGTACCTTTCAGGCTACACTCAGTTTAAAAATAATTGCTTATGAAGACTATAAACCTCCTACTCTGGTCGTAGTGGACATTCAAAACACTTGAGGAAACTGTCAGAGGAGGGGTGCTCCTCCTGCACCTCTGTGCCCATGAGACACAGACTTACCCTATTTCTGGGTCTAACCACAGAAATTAGACCCAGAAATAGCAATGATTCAGCGAAACTCAATAGTGTCCCAGCACCAGATCCTTGACACATGGAAATTAATGAAACACAGGAGTTCTGCAAAAGTAGTAGAAATGCACGTGTAGAACCCTTTGTAATTTAAGAAAAAAGATTTTATGTTTTAAGTACTGAATTTTAAGCAAATGAGAGAGATGTTGAGAGATCTTGGTGGTTAGAATATCTATAGCAAAAGCAAGAAATGATCGGGCCAGTTCACCATGGATCAACAGGCAATGGAGATCTGAGATAGATCCAGGGCCACAGGACTATGTGGAGCAAACCGGGAGAGACAGCGACTCTCAGCGCAGCTGACCCGGCTCAAGGATGGATTGATTCCCCAGTAGGGGGGATTGGAAGTTAATACCGAAACACCAATTAGACTGGTTTATTTTTATAATTTCTTACCTGCATTTTTGCTTGTTTATTAGATTTAAAATAGCTTATTTTAAAATGTGGATACATTTCTTCTGATTTTCCTCTTTGCTTGACTTCACACAGTCCTTAAAGGACTCTTTGAGTGATGTAACCCTATCATCTATTGATGTAGATCTCTTGCAAAGAACGAGCCCAAGCAAAGCTTGGAAAACCATTTATCAAGTGGTATGCATGCCCTTGTAGGTTTGTGAAGAGAGGGAGTTTTGAGTTTGATGATGTCTAAAATCTCTTTCATCTCTGAGACTATTATTCTATGAGAGACCTCAGACTTCAAAAAGCCTAGCAAACACTACTAACCTGATTGTACCCTGCTACCTGGATGGGCAGCCTGGTAGGGAACAGCCCTCTGAGTGACTCAGACCAATATTCTTCTAGTTAACAAATTTCTGTTCAACAAACACTGAGTACCTACTATAAGCCGGGCACATTATGATAAGCACTCAGGATACAAAAGTGAGAAAAACTAACATAATCTTTGTTCCCATGGAGTTTACAGTTTAGGGGAATGGTGCAAACATTACTTGAATAACCACAATAAAAAGTGTACACATGTTAAGAGTGGGTATAAGAGATTGAAGGAAAAGAACGATTCTACGCACCACATAATAAAGGAAGGTGACTTAGCCTGGGTAGTCAGGCAGGGATTCTTGGAGGAAGTGATATTTGAGCCCAAATCTGAAGAAGAGAAGGAGTTAACTAGGGAAAGGAGGACGTGAGTTTCTGGAGAGATGAAATAGCTATGCCCCGGGGGAGAATGTGACATTAAAAACTAAAAGAAAGCCATTGGGCTAGAGGAGAAAGAGGAGGGAGAGAGGTGAGGGAAATGTCTTGGTGCAGGAGTTCCTTAGGGACACAGAGGCCAGGTTGAGGATTTAGCTCTTGACCCTAAATGATGATGGAAGACACTGAAGGTTTTAAGCCGAATGTTAACATAATTAGATTTGAATTTGAAAGCATCAATTTGGTATCCACTCACCCAGAAACAACCAAACAGAAACAATTTTTGAATCAACTCTTATACACCCTCAGTAGACGATTCTCAAAAAATCTTCATTGCTAGGTACTTACTCTGCACATCAACGGCTGGGCTAATTTGCACACTATAACTTAGACCCAATGAATGCTGCCAACCAGGGTTTCCTGGCCATTTTGTGCAAAAGAGCCTCTTTAATTTCCTTGGAAACTTGAGGTCATTGGGAAAAAGCCAGGAGCAATGACAATAAGGTGTCTGAACAGTCAAAGGCTGCGTTTGGAGAAAAGCTTCATTAACTAATGGGAAGATTGGCCAACAATCTTTGAGAGCATTGGATAGTGGGAAGAACAGCAGATAAGATAACAGAAGTCCAGTTCCACCCTAGATAGAGCACTTAATCACTCTGGGCTTCCCTTCACTTGCTTATAAAATAGGATTCGTTCGTTCATGCAACACTTATGTTCTTTCTCGTTTTTAAACAATGCATGCATGTACCAAATCCTGTGCTAAGCTATGGGGATAGAAAAGTAAAGTGTGGGGCCAGCCTTCAAGTCACTTGCACTCTTCTTGGGGAGGAGATAATCCAGTGTTTATCAACTACTGACTAAATTCTAGACACTGGCGTCGGCGCTTTCATATTCATTCCACTATTTAATCCTTACCACAACCAGGTGAGGTCATCAGCTTCTTAGCACTATTTTTACAAATGAGAAAACTAAGACTTAGAGAGAGGAAGCGCCCAACCTAAGATCAGGCCACTGGTAAGTGGCAGAGCCAACTTTCACACAGGTCTGTTTGATTCCAAAGCCTTGTTCTTTCCACTATAACACACTGTAAGCAAGTAATTACAGAACAAAGTGATAAGTGTTTTAGAGGAGGTATGCAGCAAGAATTATGGGGGCAGAATGGGGAGACACTAAGAATAGCTTTCTTGCTGCTTCGTAGGGCTGTCCCGAGGATGACATGCACAGATGGACTTGAAAGTGCTTTGTAAACTAAAAAGTGCTGTATAAATATAAGGGATTATTGTAACCCACACAACCGGATCTGCTATGTTAGGGTGCTGAGTAACTCTCAGGGTGAGGACTACATGCTGGGACCATGGCTATTTAATTCATTCATTTCTAGGACTTTCTTGGCATTCTCTAAACCACAAGGGTGGGTCTGCTGGCCAGCAATCTCACACGTTCTAAATGGAAGCCAATGCCTGTCAGCTGTGAGGGGACATTCCTGGGTGCTGAGTGCTGGAATGACACTTAAGGTTTCTATCTCTGAAAGGGAAAGGATTGATTTAGCCTGGAGAGCTCCCAAGGATCATTCTCCCTCCCTCCCCTGTTGCTCAGAACCCAGAGTTTAGAATGGAGAGCCCTCCCAATTGTAAGCTCCCACTGAGGTCCTCAGCTGTTTCCTGATGGGATGGCCCACAGAGATAAGCCCCAACCGGGGGCTGGTGGGGGGTGGCTGAGTCACATCTCCCTCTGGCAGTGGGGGGTCAGGGCAAAGGATGGCTTGGAGACAAGGCCTGTTTAAAATTACAGGGATTTTCCAGGCTGCCCGGGGCGGGGCTGGGTGGATTGTAAACAGCTGTGTGCAGTAGAAAGAGGGTGACAATAGGGCTGTGTGACCCAGCTCGGGGTCTTCCAGGAGAAATTTGTGGCCAGGCTAAGGGCGGAAATTCTAGCACTGACCATTCCTGTGGTTAGTGTGGGTCTTGCCTGTGTGAACATATGTTAGCCTGGGAGAGGACCCTTGTTTTTTCTGCGTTAGAAGACCTATCGTCTCCTTAGAGACTCATACACCAACCCCTGACACCAGGAAATTTTTTTTCTGCTTTGTTTTTTGAGATTTCGTGACAAGAAATAGAATAATGGAGAGAAAGAGGCAACTGAAAAAGAGAAGACTTGGGCCAGAGATGGAGAAGATCTGCCTAACAGAGTCCTGAGTGGAGGGCAGGAGGAAGAGAAGCTTCCGGAGGGGTGGACAGGTGTGAAGAGAGGCAGTTGTAGGAGAAGCATCCGAATGGCTCTGTGATTTAGAGAAATGTGGGGAAGACAGGGAAGTGGAAAGATTCTTACTGGGGACTCTGTATTGGCTCTTTGAGAGGTTCAGAAACAGATAGCCATCCTTTCCAACAACAGGGATTGTTCGGCCCTTGTCCTGGAAGGTGACGCAGCCTGAGGTGAGCCCCATGGGTCTGCAGGGTCACGCTGGGGGTGGATAGTACCATCTCCTGCGTGTGCTCATAGTCGTCATGAAGAATTCCCTATGTTGGTAACTAAATGCTACCATAAAAACAAAGGTAACGAAAAAGTTCCCATTGTTGATCAAAATGTATTCCAGCAAAACTGAAATGAGGGACTTTTAATTTTTTAGAGGACTCTCATGTGGCAGGATATCCACTGGCACCTGAATGTACATTTTCCACCAAGTGAGTCAGTCGAGACAAGTGATTTGAGTATAACACACCAGATTTCTCTAAAGGAAGCTGCAGGAGCGTCCTCTCCTGATGGTGGGCAGTGACCACAAGCCTCCTTATTTTAGAAGTGGTCTGCGCACATCAGAGCCCACGCCCACAAAGTCACTCCGAGAGCTTTCATTTATGCTTTTACAAGGAGTGTGGGTTGCAGACAAAGGGTTACTTTCATGTCTGTCTTCAGCATTATTATTGTAAGAAATTAATATCATCCACCTTATCTAGGAATGCTTTGCGGGTCCTGACCTGACCCAAACTGTGAACCCAAAACTCAACTGAACCACATTAATTTGCAAAACCATCTGCTGAAACTGAAACCACATAGTGATTTTAGCTGAAATGTATACTGAAACAATGTCTTCTAAAAACTTGACTTGGCTTGATACCCTTCGAAAGCTAATGAAGGTATGTAAAAATGTCTCTGGCTGATTGGTCATCAGAGCTTTATTTGTAATATGAGTCAAAGCACATGCAGTGTGACCAAAATAATTAACGAAGAGAAAAACCACTCCAGACCCTAGCGTGACTGAGCTATCAACTTTCCATACTGCTCCTGGCAAGGAAAGGTTGGGGGAGCTGGTGCTGGTGAGAGTGAGGAGCGGGTGGGGAGTCAGGCCTCTGGGGGAGGCAGCCCCAGGGATGAGAGGGGTAGGAGGGAACAAAACGGAGCTTGGGGACAGCTCCAGGGCCAGGTTGGGAAGGGAGAGGAAAGTGAAGAGGTGATGGGGGGGTCTCCTCCTGGGGTGCTCAGCAAACAGAGTCAAACACTTTCTAAAACTGATGAAAAGAAATACACCAGTTCGTAAGTGACCCCTTGCACTGACTAAATAATTCAAAATTGAACCAGAAACTTCCCTTGGCTCACTCCACTTTGGTATACTGCTGCTAGTTTGAATTTGTTACTAGTCCAGATTGGGGGTGGAAGGTGGAGGAGGAAAAAGAAGGAAAGTAAAAAGACTGCCTCTTGTTTCCTGTGCAAGTGACTCTGCTCCCTGTGAAAACAGCATCACACAGCCGCCAATGGTCCTGACGTATCTGAGGACATAGCCGCCCCCAGGAATGAGGGAATGAGTTCCCAGGGGACCCGTTTCTGCCCACCTTCACATTCACCATCATTTCCAAGCAGTCTCAGCTTCTCCTACCTGTGTTTAAACAAATGGTGTATGAATACATGAGTAAAACCATCCCAAGCACCCCTCCTCACCCCTCCAACCATCTAGGCCTGGGATTCATTCATTATTCCCTTTCTCCTAGCATCACAGGCCCCTGCCTCTCAGCCTCCAGCATCTTCAAACATCCTCCATTCTCTTGCTTTACTGCTTTAAAATAATCCTTTCCCTCACAGTAGACCTCCTATTCGACTTATCATTTTATTTCCTTTGATTTTAGCAGCTGTAATAGTTTCCTAGGGCTGCCGTAACAAAGTATTATAAACTGAGTGGTCTAAAACAACCGAAATTTATTTTCTCATAGTTTTGGAAGCTAGAAGTTCAAAGTCAAGGTATTGGTAGGCCTCCTGAGACCTTTAGAGAAATGATATGTGTTGAATCGTGTCCCCCAAAATTCATATGTTGAAGTCCTAGCTCCCAGTACCTCAGAATGTCACCTTCTTTGCATATGTAATGAATTAAGATGAGGTCGTTAGGGTGTGCCCTACTCCAATGTGACTGTGTCCTTATAAAAGGGGAAATCTGGACACAGACACGCACAAGGGAAACAACCTGTGGAGATGGAGGCAGAGTGGAGCGATGCGTCTACAAGTCGAGGACACCGAAGGATGCCGGCGAGCCACCAGGAGCTGGGAGCAGGCGTGGAGCAGGTCCTCCCCCAGAGCCTTCAGAGGGGGCATGGCCCCTCCAACACCTTGACTTCAGACTTCTGTCCCCCCCCGAACTGTGAGACAACACATTTCTGTTACTGAAGCCACTCTGTGGTACTTTATTACGGCAGCTCTAGAAAACTAGTATAGGAGAGGCCTTCCTCGCCTGTCCTTCCTCTGACGGCTGCTGGCAGTCCTCGGCTGATTTGCTGCTGCACACTCAAAACCCTGCCTCCGTCATCACAGAGCCTTCTCCGGGAGCGTCGGTGTCCAGATTCTCATCTTCTTATGAGGACGTGGGTCGTATTGGATGAGGGCCCACCTGAGTGGCTTCATCTTCGTTACATCTGCAAAGAACTTACTTGCAAATAAGGTCACCTTCACAGGTACTGGGGGCTGGGACTTCAGCCTCTCTTTCTGGAGGACACAATCCAACCCAAACTCCTTGAGAAGGTTAAGCCCACTCATTGCCTCTTCCTGAGATCTTGGTTACACTTCATCTACTCAGTGCAATTTGTCTCTCTCCTCAGACACCCCAGAGCTGGGATGGTACCACTGTTCCCTTTATTATTGTAATATCCTACCTCTCCTCTCCTCCCTAACATTGATGAGGCTGCCTGTGGCCTCCCAACCACCCCAGCTAGGGGCCGCACTGTCCATCTTCCGGAGGCACTGACACTGTCAACTCCCTCTTGCTCTTTGAAATGCTCTCCTGCCTCCCTTTCCAGAATGCTTCTCCCATTCTGAGCCTATTCTCAGAGTCCACCTGCTCCTCAAATGCTGGCCGTCCTGCCACGTCTGCGGTGCGCCTGCTCCCCATCCCCCCACCCAAGTGCGCAGGACTCAGGTTTAAGCCGCGCTAGCCACCCCCTTCTCCTTGCTCCTCTGAGCACTGTGACCATGGACTTTAAGCATCACTATGCCCAGCACAGAATAAACATGCAGCAGCTCTTGAAGAACTAAATGAATACATGAATGAATGGGACCATGGGAATTTTAGGAAAGGCAGAATAAAGTGGGGCTTCACTGTGGTCTTTTTATCCCATCTCGAGGGCTGGGCCCTGAGAGACACTCGTCACGCCCTGCTTCACTTACACCCAGCGGGGCCAAAGACAATAATTATGCGGTGTTGTGGAGGAAGAAACCAGTGGCTGAGGGCACAGGCTGATCACTGTCTCACCCTGGGGGTACGTGATTGATGTTGCAGGAGAGGCAACACACTCGCTGCCACTCCCTCCCAGAGTCTCTGTCCAATTGTGAAATGAAAGTACTCACCAGTAAGGATGACCATCCTCCTTCACAGGGACATGACGAGAATCAACAGAATGCTCTTATTTTTTCAGAAGAGATTTTTAAATCCTGGAACAAAAGGCTGGAGATAAAAACAAAACATCATAATACAAGGCGAAAACCAACATCTTAAACCTGGGCTGGAACAAGGGCAGGCTGCAGCCCACCAGTCAGGAGGCATTTTGCAGAGCTACAGGGGCCTCTTTCAGCAACGAAGGCCAGTCACAGCAGGCGCGGACTGTGTGCTGCGGTTCTGCAAGGGCCAGGTGGAATTCAGAACCTCCACTTCACACCAAGAACCTTGAAGCCCGAAAGGATTGGAAATAATGTCTTTAAAGTTATAAAGAAGCAATAGCATTTTGAGACCTATTTTCTAAAATGGCAAGGGATGGTAATAATGTTACAACGCATGGTGCCGTACACATATACCCATAACCCAGGTCATTTTGATAGTGGCTTGTGCAGTTAAAAAAATGAAATGATTTGGGTAATTGAAAATTTGCAAGGACCACAACAGAGTAGGAAAAATGAATAACAATAGGTTGCTTCAATTTCTTCTCATTTCTAATTCAGAGCAGGAAATGAGACAGCACATTAGGTCAATGGTTATGAACTAATTATGATGCAAACTAAAAGCAATTCCATTTTTAGACTACGCACAGAATATGCAATACCCAACAAGTCTATAAACTTCCAGGCATATAGCACTGGGGCTGAGCCAGATAACCTGAGTTTCAATCCTAGTTCTTGCACTTACTAGCTGTGCAACATTGGTCAATTTACTTAAACTCTTTGAATCTTTGTTTACTCATCTGTAACATACATATAGTAATGACTACCTCACTGGCTCTTGCTAAAACGTTGCTGTGCAGAGGATCACAGCATACTTTGTGCAGAACTGGCCAGATGATCTGTGTTCAGTATTTTTTATCTGCATCTGACTTCAGATTGGGGGAAGCCAGAAAGAAAAACATCTCACTGAAAATTAAAATCAGCTGGTTGGGACCTTACCCCCAAGTTCTAGGAATTCTTACTTTGCCACATTAATTTCTTCATTAAATATTCACGGGCGTTGTTCATCTCTCTGAATCTGCCTGGGAACCCTGGAGGAAAAAGCACATCCTGTGTCCTTTGAAAGGTGGTAAGCTAACGGACATGCTTGGAAGCTGGTGGTGGGCAATCGAAGAGCAGGCGATGACTGAATGAAAGATGAGGGAGGCTGGAAAAAAAGCAGGTCACTTCAAGGGCAGAGCTCGGCTTCTGAGCCACGCCAGCAAGAGGCCTGTCTTACAGCCCAGCTCCAGAGTCTGCTGGGGGTGCTCTCAGGTTGATAGAAGGCTCATCCCACCCCAGGAGCCCCTGTCTCTGAGATCACATAGAGGGAACACCCGGAGGGCACTCGAGATTCTCCTGCAGCCCACTCCCAGGTGTATCACTAGAAAAGGGAGAACCACATCTAGCACTGAGAATATCCAAAGTTTCTCGAAAATACTAGATCAGCTTATGCTGTCTTCACAAAGACAATTTCATCAACACAGAAACCATTTGTGTTTATAAAACATAGAGTCACCAGAATGAAATATTTTTGCTGCCTTTTTGCGGTTTCTTTATGTTTTACACTGATGGATTCAGTAATGGGAGGAGGAGGATGGATGGAGTCCTGGCAACTAAAGAGACTAAAGATCTGTACTAATTTGCATTGCATAATGATTCACACTTTACAAAGCTCATTTACAAGAGTTGTATCATTTCATACAAGTTAAAGTATTATTTTGCTTTCTTGATGGGATTGGTGAAAGAGTGACTTGAAATAACATTGCAAGACAGGACAGTTATTTTTCATTTTTCAGCGAGGAAACCAATTCAGATCAGGGAAAGAAGTGCAGGTCAACACCTCTTCTCTGCTAGACGCCAGTCCAGGTGCTTTGCATATGATTTCTCATTAATCCTTTTAACAGCTCCGTGTGCTGTGTGTTATTATTTTTCATTTCATAGATGAGGAAGCTGAGATTTACATAGTTTGAGCAATACACCAAAGGTAAGTGTGATTAGTTTGTAGTAGAGCTGAGATTTAAACTTAAATTTTTTAGCTACATGTGTGGTTTTGTTTAAATGATACTGGGCCACACATCAATATAAGTTACTTGGAAAAAAAAATCTTCTCCCAGGATGGGTGTAATAACATATCTGACCTGAAGGAGAAAATAACTTGTCAAAACTGCCTGAGGATAATGACATTCACAAAGTGATTATTGTGTCTTGCAAAGTTGGAGGGACAGAGAAGGCAAATAAAACGTGGACCAGGTGAAAGGGGAAAAAGCGACACAGGATGGGCGCTTTGTGGGACTTTACCCTGTGGCTTTGTGACTATGATCCTGTGCCAGTGGAGGAGAGAGGCCTGGGAGCTTTGAGGTTATTACCTGGTGGCCAAAGACTTTGCTGAGCTCTGGGCACCAGAGTTGAGCTCAGGAGTGAGGGGCATTGCAGGTATTTAAGGCGGTTTCCTGGCCTCCAGGAAATTCTACCCTACATCCATCCAAAGGCTGGGACACTCACAGATCAGCCACGTGATTTTCCAGGACCTGTGGTATCTGGGAACCATATTTTATGGCGCTCACACATTTTCACCCTTGCCTGCTTTACATACAGGGTCTCTGCTCAGGTATCCTTTGAGGAAAGGCTTCCTAGGCTGAATCAAGTCTAAGCAATCACTACTGTTGGGGATTTGACATATAGGTTAGCAGAAAGAGGTAGTAGGTTCTTCTCTAATACCTTCAAAAGAACGAAACAATTATCAGATGTATATCATTTGAGGAATTTTATATGATTGAATGTTATACAACTTTTGGAATTGAGCTTGAAGTACTATTTATTGTGTTGGACGTTAAAGTGAAATAGGGCCCAAAAGCTGGATACACAGAAATTGCATCCAAGTATGTGCAATATTTCATACCTGCTTCTCAGGCCACAAATCCAGGTGTAATGTAATTTCTTTATTGTCTATGCCACGACTTGTTATCTGGTTGAGATTCACTTCCTCAGGGTCATAGCGCGCAGCCTCTGGCCTTTGCAGGCTTGCTTTTCTTCGGGGTTGTCCACAGTTTTAGCGTCTTGCCAAGGTTTTGGTGCAGAGCAGAGTGCTGGATCATTGACCCACAGAAGCTGTTGCTGAGATGTGAAACACCCCAGCACCCAGGGCCTTCACACCTGTGGGGCCCTCTGCCACCTGGAGTCACACTCAGGACCAAAGTTCCTGGGTGCCCAGGTTGGACACATCTTGGGGCCGCATTTCCCTGAAGATGTGGGGTTGTTGCATCAGAGAGCAAGGAGCAGAACCTGCAGATCTCGCCTCTTTTCACCTCTTTCTGTCTTACTTTCTGGGGGAAATCATTCTTCATCCATGTTTCTGGCCAAGACACTTTGTGTAGACACTTGGTATATCCCACACCATCTAATGTGACTTGGGCATTTGGAAAGAGAATCCAGGAAGGAACTATGTTGATGAGAGTCAGAGTCCTCCAGTGCTGTGAGCACAAAACCAAACACACTAATGAATAAAGAAAAAGAAAAGGAAAATAAAGAGAGAGGCACAAAAACCACATAGGTTAATATCTACATCTCTGTATTTAAAAATCCACACGTCTATATTTCTATGCATCTCTGGCTTTCTCTCTCTTTATTTATTTATTTTTTCGTGAGGAAGATCAGCCCTGAGCTAACATCCATGCTAATCCTCCTCTTTTTGCTGAGGAAGACCGGCTCTGAGCTAACATCTATTGCCAATCCTCCTCCTTTTTATCCCCCAAAGCCCCAGTAGATAGTTGTATGTCATAGCTGCACATCCTTCTAGTTGCTGTATGTGGGACGTGGCCTCAGCATGGCTGGAGAAGCGGTGCATCGGTGCGCACCCGGGATCCGAACCCAGGCCGCCAGCAGCGGAGCACGCGCACTTAACCGCTGAGCCCCGGGGCCGGCCCTGGGGCTTTCTCTCTTTATCTACTTACCTTGAAGAAAACATACCGAAATGTTAGCAGTGGTTATATCTGACTGGTAGGCTTTTCAATGGTTTTAACATTTAAAAGTTCCTCTATAAACATTTATTATTAATAATTACAATAAATAAATAATGCTATTTTGTAAAATGATGAACACAGACATGTTTTAAATTAGTATAGGAGTCTCAAAAGTTAGGATGTTTGAAAGAGTAATATTGAAGAGATGAGCTGTCATCTGTGGTCTTTAGCACAGGGCAAGCACCAAATTCTGTTCTTCCTGAAGAACAGCAGGTTAATTTCTCCTGGCTTATTTATGCAGAGGGAGAAATGAGCAATGTAAACACACAACAGGAGAGGGCATCTCTGTCGTTGTTTCTCATAATTTGTATAGGGAATGATAATGTTTCTCCCAGTAGACTACATGACACTCAGTTTTAACCGTGACATTTTAATTCACTCTAAGTGTGTAATTTCATATATTATTTCACCAGAAAAGTGAAAATTGAGGCTCAGCTCTGACTGTGTAGGAGAATCCCTGCAGGAGAATCCCTGCAGGAGAATCCCTGTAGGGACCTAAATGGTGGAACATCCCTTCTTGTTCAGGCTTCCAGAATTCCTCCTGATAATCTTCCTAAACACTACCGTGTAAAATCCATCCCCAGCATAGTTATAGAACTTCACGAATCAAGAAGAAACCAGGAAGTATAATAAAACTGCAAACAGCTTACCTTCTTTGTTCTTCACTCCTCCTGGAATCTCTGCTGGGATTATTACACGGATTTTCTGACTGGCCGCCCTTCCTTTCCAGTCTCATTTTCCCTCAGGTAGTCCTTCATCTTGGAGCCACTTTGATTTTTCTGAAATTTAATCTGATCCTGATGCTCCGATGGTGAAGAGCTCTCCACTGTTTACAAGGTAAAGTCCCAACTACAGGCAGGACTAAAACTTTTCCACTAGAAGTTTCTCCAAAGAAGATATACAAATGACCAACCAGCTCATCAAAAGATGCTCGCCATCCTTAGTCATTAGGGAAATGCAAATCACAATTCATTGGTACCACAATGAGATACCATTTCACATCCACTGGGATGGCAATGATAATAATAATAACAACAAGGAATAACAAAAATGAGGATGTGGAGAAAGTGGGACCCTCATACATTATTGATGGGAATGTAACATGTCGAAGCTGCGGTGGAAAAGAGTTTGGAATTTCCTCAATAAGTTAAATACATAATATCATATGACCCAGCAATTCCACTCCTACGTATATACTCAGAAGAATTGAAAACAGGTGTTCAAACAAAACTTGTATAAGAATGCTCATAGCAATACTACTCATAATAGGCAAAAGGTGCAAACAACACAAATGACCATCAATTGATAAACAGGTAAACCAAATGTGGTGTACCCATTCAATAGAATCTTATTCAGTCATAAAAACAACCGAAGTACTTGTGTATGCTGAAACGTGGATGGACTTTGAAAACATTATGCCAGGTGAAAGAAGCCAGACATAAAAGGCCACCTACTGTATGATTTCATTTAAATGAAATATCCAGAATAGACCAATCATAGAGACAGAAAACAGACTAGTGGTTGCCAGGGGCACTGGGTGGGGAGAGGAGCAGAGAATGGGAAGTGACAGCTAAATGGGTATGAGGTATTTTGGGGGTGAAAAATGTTTTAAAGCTAGATAGTGGTGATGTTTGCACAACACTGTGAATGTGCTAAATGCCACTGAATTGCACACTATAAAATTGTTAAAATGATAACTTTTATGTTATGTGTACTTTTCCATAATAACAAAAAAAATGTTTTAAAAGCTTTCCATATCTGAATCTAGCTTTATTATTCTAATTCTTTCATTCCAGCCCTGTCCGCAGTGGGGAGGCCAGGCCAAGGGCTCACACTTCACAGAATGGACGTGCTCGTTCTTATCTTGATTTCTGTGCTCACACTTGTCCCTGTGCTAAAATCGTGTGCCATGCCACCTCCTTCTCTGCCTGGATAGTACTTATTGGGGCACTCATTCATGTGTCAAGATAGAACTCTATTACTACCTATGATATCTTGCCTGAACTACTCAAAGTAGACTTTGTGCACCCTCTACAACTGTGCAGAATTTTTATCAAATCCATATGATATTGTTAAGGTTACTATGGCTGTCTAGCAAACCACCCCAAGGCTTACTGGTCTAAAACAATGACGTTTATTTCACCTAATCTGCAGTTTGGGCAGGACTTGGTAGGGGTGACTCTTCTCTGCTCCATTAAGCCAGAGATGGGGCAACTTGAAGGCTGGAGTCATTGGAAAGTTCACCCGCTCACAAGTCTGGTGACTAATGTGGCCATTGGCTACAATCCCAGCTGGAGCTGTCAGCCTGTGTGCCTATATACAGCCAAATTATATTGCCTGAACTTCCTTACAACACTGTGGTTGGGCTCCCAGGGCAGCGTCCTGAGATAGAAGAGGCAAACAGAGCTGTACTATCTGTAACGCCCAAGTCTCACGAGTCATACGATGTCACTTCTGCCACGTTCTATTAGAATCGAGTCACTAAAGCCAGCCCATATTCGAGAGGAGGTGAATTAGATTCCACGTTTTATGAGTATGTGTTAAAATCACCACAAATATTCCCCTCCTCTAGGGCAGGTACACCCTGGACCCCGTGGTCTTCCTTACTTCCTGTATAATATCCTTCCTTTTTTCGCATTTTGTGTGTTATCTTTTCTAGACTGTTAGCTGCATTAGATGGTATCAGTTTTGCTCAATATCATATTACCGGTATGCAGCACTCTGTCTAAATATTTATTGCATGAATAAATAATATTTTATTGCATTCATTTGTTTACTAGATTTTATCAAGCTGCTGTTGCCTGAGGGCAGGAATCATGTCTTATATTGCTTCGTAATCTGTGCACTAGGCACAGTAGTGTCTGACGCAGAGCAGGAACAACAGTTACTTGTGAAAGACATTAATCAATGCACGGATTGATGATGGTGTTTGTTAGCTAGGAATATATGTGCATTTGTGTATGTAGGTGCTTTTGAAACACTTTCAATGAGGATAGAAATTTATTTTTCTTACAACTTTACATTCAGGGCTAGCATAGTACTTAAAATATACTAAATGTTGAGTATATTCGTTCAATTTACTAATTAAATAAATTAATTTGTAGTTTGCTCTTTCATTGAGAAATAAATTGATAGGTATTAATTGTCCAATAGCTGCACCTTATGTTACATTTAATGAATTCTATTGTAATTTGGTATTTGTTCAACAACTTCTTTTTTCAAATTTTAATTCCGACTCAGTAATCAGACTAGAGTAGTCATTTTTAAGAGGGGTTGATTTTGTCCCCAGGAGACATTTGGCAATGTGTGGAGATTTTTCTGGTTGTCTCAACCAGGAGGGTGTTACTGGGTGGAGGCCAGGGGTGCCGATAAATATCCTGCAGTGCACAGGACAGCCCACCACAAAAGAGAAGTATCCAGTCACACATTTCAATATTGCGGAGGTTAGGAAACACGAGACCAGAACTCAGGGAAACAAGTGAATAAGACACAGCCTTTGTCCCAAAGGGCCCTACAGAATAAATATGCAGTAGTCTCCCCTTATCCATGGGTTCACTTTCTATGGTTTCAGTTATCCAATGTCAACCAGAGTCTGAAAATCTTAAATGGAAAATTTCAGAAATAATTCATAAGTTTTAAATTGCACCCCATTCTGAGTAGCATGATAAAACCTTGCAGCATCCCCCTTCATCCCGCCCTGGACGTGAATCATCCCTTTGTTAGATCCCCAACCACTGACATTGTCTGCCGCTGACACCAACCATGTACATCATGGTGACTCTGTGATCCTCCGTCATACATCCTCTTGCTACATCAGAAGGTCAATAGCAGCCTAACGCTACGTCACACTGCCTACGTCGTTCCCTCACTTCATCTCATCACGGAGGCATTGTATCATCTCACATCATCACAAGCAGAAGGCTGAGCACACAGTACAATAAGATACTTTGAGAGAGAGAGACCATGTTCACATAACTTTCATTATAGTATGTTGTTGTAATTGCTCTATTTTATTATTAGTTGTTAATCTCTTACTGTGCCTAATTTATAAATTAAACTTTATCATAAGTATGTATATATAGGAAAAAACATAGTATATATGTATGGTTTGGCACTATCTGCGGTTTCAGGCATCCACTGGGATCTCCATTGGATAAGGGGGGACTACTGTACGTGTAAATGAATAATTCTATCAGGGTGACTTCATTGTAATAATAGAAAGGTGTAGAACAAATGGAAGTGGAATGGGGTGGGGCATCATTAGTTAACCTGGACTCATCAAAAATTTACTATGAAAGAGGAACAGCTTGTGTAAAGTTATGTGAAGAAAACTGGACTGAAATGTATAAATTTAACAATACTCAGAACTAGTAGGAACTGATTAGGACACTGAGGTCCCTTTTATTGGGGAATGAACACCGCAGATGGACATAAAGACATCTTCCAACGACTATAAAAGATCTTTGGGGGCTGGCCTGGTGGCGCAAGAGGTTAAGTGCGCATGCTCTGCTTCAGCGGCCCGGGGTTCTCCGGTTTGGATCCCGGGCGCGCACCAACGCACTGCTTGTCGAGCCATGCTGTGGCGGCATCCCATATAAAGTGGAGGAAGATGGGCACAGACATTAGCCCAGGGCCAGTCTTCCTCAGCAAAAAGAGGAAGAGTGCTGTCAGATATTAGCTCAGGGATGATCTTCCTCACAAAAAAAAAAAAAAGATCTTTGGCACCGTGACCCACATATTGGACAGGTCAGCACAATTTTCTGATTTAAGGATCATGAACCGCAGATAGGTTAGTGGAGAGAAGGAGGATTTTGTTGTTGTTTTTTCCTTTTTCGTTTTTTTTTAATCCTAAAACACAAAATCTCTGAGGTTGTCAGTGCATCATGACTTTTCTCTTAAGGAGAAGTGGCTCCTCTCTGCCCATCTGCATTTCCGCTTCTCCAGCATTTATCTTTGGGTCGTATGCCAGCACGAGCATGGTCTCCCAGCTCCCAGTCCAGCCTTCTTTGCCCTGCTGTGTGCTGCTGGAGCTGGACTCCGCAAACGTGTCTCCTTCGCTGGCTGGAGGAACGTTAAGCTTTGTCCACGGAGGTCAGTGGAGTGACCCCGAAAACGGCTGGAGGCAGAAAGACGCTTTCCTTCTAGGGTCAGGTCCTCAGTTGTTATTGTTGTTGTCACTATTTATTATTATTATTCAGTATGGAATATATATAATGAACATATCAATAAATATTTTCCGGATCCATACTTAAAAAATTTTTATAAGTTCCGTGAACCAATAAAATGTCGGAGATCACCGTTATACATGAAAAAAGAAAGACTGAAGAGAAGCTAACCCCTCTTTCCCTCCTATGTAAAGCCTCATCTCAGTTTCCACTTTCTGGCTGAAATCCTCCTTTTCCTCAGGTAATTGATAGGATGAATGATTTCACCCATTGGGAACATTTTGAGTCAGCCTTCCTAGGCTCCTATTGTAGATTCACCGCTAATTAGATCTACCACTTTGTTCAAAGTATGTAATTTTTCTACATTAGTATTAACTTGTTGTATGATTGGGGATATTTTAAAGGGTTATTGAAAGGAAAATGTATACATGGTGCCCTGAAACATAGAAGATAGTATAGAAAAGGGCTTTACATAATGCCCTGGCATATAGTAAATGCTCAATAAATGTTGTTTGTTTGTGTGTTTGTTTTTGTTAAGGCATGATCCTGCTTTCTAAATGCAGAGATGTGGCCTTATAGTCACAAGCATCAGCAGGATCCTCTCTCAATAAGACTAGGACTCCTAAGTGTCTACAACAAGAGATCTGCATGTCCAGTACTGGAGAGATCGTACACGAGCACGGAAGCTGTGGTGGAACCAGGATCTCAGAACAGGGTAATAATCACAGCAAACGTACTGAGCACGGCCCAGGGGCTGAGCCCTGTTCTAGGTGGTTTGCATGGAACGTCTCATTTAATTCTTACAGCAAATGTATCAGCTCCGGCGGCAGGTAATATTTTCCCATCTTGTGGATGAAGATACGTCCATCTTTTCCAAGATTTGTCCAGGTTGCAGGGCTCAGGAGAGGCAGGCCAACGAGTTGAAGCTTGTGAGTCTCCAGGGACTCTAATGAAGACCCCAGCAGACGAGTTTACTGCCTTCAAAACTGCAAGTAGATAGCTTCTCTTTTCTTGGTTCAAGAAAAGAAAATCTATTAGAGTGGTGACGCTGGAAGGGTCTTTGGCAATCAACTAGTCTAACTGCTTGCAAGCCCAGGAGGATGTTAAAGCCAAGGACCAAATCGCTTGCACAAATCTGTACAGTTAAGTGCGTATTAGATCTGGAACTGGAACCCAGGTCTTCCTAGTCTCAGTTCTGTGCCCTCTTTCCGTGTCTCTTGCATTCCTCCAACAACATAATCCATATTCTAACGTGCATTATTAATTTCCTACACAGTTACATTTTTTTAAAATATCCATGTCTCCCCAGTCAACCATATCCTTTCCATCTGGAGTTTAAAGTCATATAAATTAAATGAGAACAGTATGTTATATGGGAATGAAGGAATGGTGGCTGGATTTTTCTTTCCAAAGAATAAAATGACTTCAATTGATAGGTATTTATGGAAAAACACTACAATCTTTACAAATAATCTTAATGGTGAAAACATATTTTAATTGGCTTACTAATAAAAGAGAGGAACTTAGAGGCCTTGGGATTAATAATTACTTTGCTTAAAATGATAAATTCTTGGCTGGTATCTTTTGCAGAGGTCGGGTTGTGAACCCCTGAATGACTGGTGCCCTGGCAGAGAGAAGCTCGGGAGTCAGAACAGTGGCATCGCAGGCGCGTGCATGTAAGAGAGACTCAAGGGCTCTGAGCTTGGGGACGAGACAGTTAAAGGCTCCCTGTGCGAGCGCGTTATATCACACAGCACCGGTGCCAGGTCAGCAGTCTGGCTGGAGCTCGGACGTGGTTGTTCGTGCCAGGCAGTGCCAAGCACCCCTGCCAGCCCTGAAGAAGGTTCCCAAATCCAGGTTTCATTCTGCAGCCTGGAGGATGCTTTGACGACTGCCTCATGAAAGGAAACTAGGAGCTGCACTGGTGCTTCCCAGACAAGCCACGTTGGAACACAGGACTCTCCCTCCCTGCTGGGAGCCCACTGCTACTGTGACAAAGGAGCCTGGCGAGACTCTGCTCAGGTGAGACGAGGCTCTGGGATTCGGCTGCTGGCTGTATGGTCCTGTCTGTGCCGTGTGTTTGGGGAAAAGTCAGTCTGCTGGGGCTGGACGCTGCCATCAGACAGATTGATTGCTGAATGCCTTTCTCCATTTCTCTAATTCCTTTTTAAAAAGCATGAGCTGGGTTCATCATGCAGTTTGGTCAGAAAGCCACCTCTAAAATCAGGGAGCCGGTTTCCAAGAGCATCCAGCTGATGAGGAATTCTAGCTCAGATTCAGATGTGTCGGCAGCCGAGCAGAGTCTGATTAGCATGTCCCCAGAGGCGATTTCTTACGGCGCCTCCAGATTAATGCTGGATGGTGCTGACAGAATAGGCCAGGGGGTCTGGAGTGCTGAGTTCTAATTCAGAACCTGTTCTGGGGTGACCAGGAAGCTGTGCGGTGTTGGAAAAAATCTTCTAACCTCTCTGCGTTTTGGTTCTTGGTTAAATATTTGCTGCGACAGGTCCGAGCTCCTTGGAGGACAGAATCGAATTCTATTTACCTTTGTCTGCTGAGCCCTGGCCACAGGGTCTGGTGCTCAGCATGCCTAAAAACTGCTCATGGACTCACAGTGCTTTGGAACAGAAAAAAATGACAAGAAAATGTATAAATTTGGAAAGGCCATGAAGTCCAGGCTGTAATCTCAGAAAAGCCGGTTAATCTTTGGGGGCATTTGCAAAATGAACAGAGCAAAATGTTGTGTTGTGATGATTACGTTAGTTGAGGTCTGCACAGCTATTAGGCTAGTGTGGGCACTGCAGTGGGTACCATGGCGCAGTGGCCTGAGCTTTGGGTTAAGTGAGACCCCAGTGACAGGTCCGAGGGATGGAGAGTAGATGGGGGTAAACTGTGGGCTTTGAGATGAGGGCATTTTTGGAACACTCTGGATAAAATCCCGTCACAATGGCCAAATGCGTGTGATCGCCTTGAGCCGCACCCGAGTTGGGGTCAACCTCCAAGACGTCTGATCCCCTGGGTGGGGTCTGGCGTTAGAAAAGCTCAGGATCAGGCAAATATTTTGGTCTCAATACACAGCACATTCATCCAAATGGTGCCTCCAGCTGAACTCTTGGACAAGCAGATATGACTGTTACTTTCCTGATCAAGTCCCCATATTATCATATTGTCCCCTCTCTGCCTTCAGGGCTGTGTTCAGGCTCCCTCCTGTGTGTGACCCACCAGGCTGACATCAGCCTCCATGGCCTCCATTCTCTTGCTTTGTTTCCAGAAACTCCCTGCTTCGTGCTTCATGCAGCACATATGCATCACTCGTATTCTCTTGTTGGCTCCTGATGTTCTCATCGTCACACCTCCGCTTGTCTGGACCCTCAGCCTATAACACCCCCTCTGGCAACCTCCACTACCTGTATTCATTGTTGAAGACTAAGCTTAGCTGTAGTTTCCTCCAAAAGAATCCTGAGGCTCATTTAGGTGCTTCTCTTCTCGCCCTGAAAGCACCCTGTGTTGTTTCTATCACAGAATTGTGCTGTAATTATCCTCACCCCCCACTAATTGGTGCTACTGGAGGGCAGAGGCTATGGCTTTGTCAGCTGGTGCACCTAGAGTCTGGCGCACAGTAGGGAGAACATCATCCAACTGCGGTAGAAAGAAAGAGCATCCACCCCTGGGGAAGGTTCTGGAGGCTTCTAAGAATTTCATGGCCCCCCACAGGACTGGAAACCTGCAGGAAACAACAACAAAAGCCAGAGAACCAAAGCAGGGACCCAAGGCCCAGATGCTAGGTCTCAGGGAATCAGGGGCCTGCAGCTCAGAAGGCTGAGTGTGACAAGTGCACAGGGCCCCCCACAGGCAGAGAGGTTCACCTGGTTGAAGGCACCAAGAGCCTCCCTCCAGGCCCCATGACCCCCAGCCTGGGTCTGCACTAGACTGGACAGGGCAGAAGCCAAAGGATTGGGCTAAAGATTGAAGCTAAGACGGAACTGTGGAGTGGGTGGCGACGGTCACACACTCCATGGAAATAAGTTGCATTTTTCCAGGATTCATTCCAGCGTTGCTTTGCCTCACATGACAGTGCATTACAATCAGGACTGGGATCATTTGCACAGAGAGGCCTGTAAGATCCTCACTTTTTCCCAGAATCAAAGCCTGATGTCCCTGGCGTGGACAGTGAGGAGACTGTCCCTGTAGGGCCAGGGCGCACACACAGCACTGTTCCAATTAGCCGTGCACGTGAGAAAAGGCAGAGCTGGGCACCGTGGTCCCATGTCCCCGTCCAGGTGGACTTTGCAGCCCTTTGCCCATGCTCTTGAGAAAGGCAGCGTTAGGACGCCTGGGTGACAAGCTGTGCGTATGAGTTGTGGCAAATGCATCTCAGACTGGGTTAGACAAGAAAGGAAATTTATTGGGACAGGTAACCAGGAGGATTAAAATATGATTGTGCTTCTGACTCAGCAGGATCCAGGGGTTCAAAGAAGTCAACAGAAATCGATGGGTATTTATGCTTGTTTGGTTGGTTTTCTCTGTCTCTCAGGTCTGCCTTTTTTTAGTTGATTTTATTCACAAGCAAACACTCCCTATGGGGTGGCAGAGATGTACCTCTGACAATCCCAGTTAATAAGCTCAATGACACAAGAAGACCTCTTTCCCCAGAGTTCAAGGAAAATCCCAATGTCCCTTGTTTGGCTCCATTTGACTCGGAAACCCATTCCTAAATGCATCCCTGGGGTGCAGGGAATGCAAAGTTTTGAGGGGCCGTCCTGGATCTGGTCCCTCACTCCCACCCCACTCCCACACCAAGGGGCACTTGCAGATCAATCTACAACCACCACAAGCCGTGAGCTTGCAATCACAGGCTGTCAGGGCCAGAGGGAACTTAGCAATTAGCTTGTTAACTTCTCTCATTTTAAGGTTATTAATTTGGGGGGAGGAGGGACTGTGAAAAATTATATACTTATTGATTACAATTTAGAGAATAAAGAGAAAGGAAAGATGAAAATAAAAGCCATACATAACCCCCCCGACGTAAAGATAATACCTCTAATCATTCATTATTTTCCCAAATAACTTAAAAGTTTTCTACATAATTTGAATCATCTTTATATTTTCGATTCCTGAATTTACCATAATCATTTTCCTTTGTCATCCAAGTTTTCTTTAAAATATACTTTAATGGCAGCATGTCCTTCCCAGGCATGAACAGACACACGCATCTACATATTTTTAGCCATTTCCCCAGGATCAGTTCCTTCTTTTTATAGGTGAGGAAATGGAGGTCCAGAGAAGGGACATAATTCTCCAAGACGGGCAGCAGCGCTAAGACAGAATTCCAGCCCTTTGATCCTAGTTCCTACCTTCTTACTTAGGTCTTATCGTCAGATACCTGCAAGAGATGCGGAAGGCTTTTTTCTTGGTGACTTCGTGAACTGATGGATGAGTATTAAAGAGAAACAGGTCTCAGCTGAGCAAAGTGCCACTCCGTGGGTGGAGACTGCCCAAAGCTCTAAGGAAAGAGTGTCCTTCCGGGCCTGACCCTCATGGCAGGTAGGAGATCGTTACTAATGGGGGTGGCAGCAAAAATGAATTTTTCTAAATTCTGTGAAGATGGAGAATATTTTGAAAATACGTGTTCTTCTCTCTAGGGCAGCGTGTGTTGGGGAACGTTACAGGTGTTGCTTCTGCCTCCATGTTTTCATTCATTTAATAAATATTTATTGCTTATCTGCTCTGTGTCAGGCGCTGCTCTTAAGTACTGAGGACAAGCCATGAAAAAATGAGGGCTGTGCTCTCAGGAGCTCCTGTGCTACACAGGGGAGGATGGACAGAAAATTAGACAAAGGAACAAAGGAAAATGGAAAATATCAGATAACTATGAATACCAAACATGGAATGAAAAGGGAGAGCTCCGATAAGGACTGGCTAGTGTTGATTTTGGACTAAGTTGTCAGGAGAGGCTACTTAGGATGTAAGCATTAGGCTGAGCTATGAATGAGAGGAAGCCTTAGGAGTGAAAGCAACCCAAGCCAAGGGGAGAGTTAGTGCAAAGGTCCTGGGGTCGATCGGGTCGACCATGCAGGGCTTGTTTGTGGATCAGAAGGAAGGCCAGCCATGTTGCTGAGGCTAAGTGAAGGAGGGGGCTGCCGTCCAGACAGGGGTCAGGGAAAGGCAGGGACAGTAAGGAATTTGTGTTTTATTAAAAGTGTGCTGAGAGGTTTTACAACTGGACAGTGATATGACCTGATTTGTGCTTTGACAAGATTATGCTGGCTTCTGGGGAAGCATGGGCTGGATGGGGGCAGGAACGGAACCAGGGAGACCGAGTAGGAGGCTGTTGCAGAAGACCTGGCAGGAAACCATGGTGCCCTGGCCTAGGGGGAGAAGTGTCCTGGGACAGATGCGTGTTGGAGTCCATGAGCCTCGCTGATGGATTGGATTGGGCTGAGGCCCCGGGGGTGGTGAGTGTCGGCATGTTGAGGGAAAGAGGAGAATTAAAGATCATCCCCACAATTTTCAACACACAAGAAAAGTTAACACCTTGTCTATTTCCTCTGGTTTTCTACTTTATTCAGAAGGAAAACTGGACAAGTGGGAGAAATTCAGATTCAAATGCTCCAAAACGCATTCGGATTGCCTCTTATGGTAAATGAGCGCTCTGGTTCGTCGCTTGTCTGTCATCAGCACAAAGGGGAGCCCATTTCACCTCTTCACTGACGACAGGTGTCCTGGCTCCTTGGGAGTGGAGCCAGGACCGGAAGCCGGCCTCCAGGCTGCTTCTTCTCCCGCTGCGCGGTTCCATCCCTCAGGGCAGGTTATCCGGGCTCTCCACGGTCTGTGGGATTCCTGTGCGATGGCGGGTGGGAACGATGCTGCCCGAGTCGCTAGAGAGCCGGCTTGGCACGGGCAGAGCAGACGCCTCTTGTCCTCGCCCAGCTGCTGCACCTCGTGTTCTGATTGGTCTGAGGCTGGAGGCTGCTGCTGTCTCCCCGCCCCCTTCAGACCCAGGTCCCCTGACCTCCTCCACCTCCACTCACTGCCCTCTGAACAAGCAGCTGAGTGCACCAAGGGGCTCAGCTGAGGGAAGGGGACAAGGCGACATCTTTTTTTTTTTTTTGTGAGGAAGATCAACCCTGAGCTAACATCCGTGCTAATCCTCCTCTTTTTGCTGAGGAAGACCGGCTCTGAGCTAACATCTATTGCCAATCCTCCTCCTTTTTGTCCCCCAAAGCCCCAGTAGATAGTTGTATGTCATAGTTGCACATCCTTCTAGTTGCTGTACGTGGGGCGCGGCCTCAGCATGGCTGCAGGAGCGGTGCGTCGGAGCACGCCCGGCATCCGAACCTGGGCCGCCAGTAGCGGAGCGCACGCACTTAACCGCTAAGCCACGGGGCCGGCCCAAGGCGACATCTTATAAGTAAGAGCTTCCACCTGAGCTAATGAGTCAGCGAGAAGTCTTTTTTCAGGACCAAGGCCGGGAGCAAACCTTCTCGGGAGTGGTTCCCAGAGTGAGCTTGGGCTGGGGCTGGCCTGCTGGAGGGTGCTCTCGGGCCCAGGCCACATGTTAGAAACAAGACACAGTTTGGGGGACTCTAAAATCACAGTGCTGAGGTGGGCGGGCTCTCATCTGAGGTACCATCCCCTCCTCCCTTCCCGTGGCCTCTGCTCAGCCGCTGGCCTCTCCTCCCAGAGCCCCCGTGCTGAGTCTCCAGCTGGAAGATTCCTCCTCCTCTGGGCTCTCCCCGGCCCTGCCACGGTCCTCAGGGGCTGCTGACTTCACAGTCCAGTCTCTTCTTCCTCTGAATTCTACGGCATTCTTCATTTATCTGAGCCGTTTTGAACAATTACTGTATATCATCCAAGGTTTGAGGACACTTTCTGGCACACAGACCAAGCATTTTAATGCGCCACAGAAAGAAAACACAGCATATCATTTTTACAAGAAGCTGCTATGTGTCAAGCATCATGCTATGGTGGGAGAATTAAGATGAACCCAACACTCTCTCTTGCTGGCGTTTTCCGGTGTTTGGGTGTCTATTACAGGCTATATAGTTCTTTGTAAATATTGTGAAGGAAGAAATTCAAAGAGACAGTGAGAATGTTTTTGTGATACTTCGCCATAAAATCAGAAACTCATTAAAATTAGAATATGCAAAGGCAATATTTTTTTCAAGAGCAAAACCAAGACAGGGACAGGCAAACAAAATATTTTCATCATTAAAATAGGAAATGAGCTCATATGAAGAGATGCTGTGGTCACATCTAACTTGAAGATACTTTTGGATATACTGACAACAATTTAACCCATGTTAACACAAAGTGAAAGAAATTTTTCTATGTCTGGGATATTTGACGTGAGAGTAAGATCAAGATCATAGGGTAGGGAAATTAATACTTTGCTTGCTTTAACATTTCATTTTAAGAATGACAATCTCAAATATTAAATATTTAGGATAGTATCTTTCATTTTTAAAGTAATTTTTATTAGGCATTTATTTTGTGTTAATATACCTTTGTTTTAATGTTTTTTATTATCAAATATCTATATTAGGTAGAGATAATTTTTACTTGTTATTGAAATACATAATCTTGTCACATCATATGGGCTCATGATAATGAATCATGTATTTATTACAATATATATTTTTAACAGAAAATCTCTTTTAATATAACCCAATCACAGAAAAATGATTCACTGTTTATTATTTTGGTCACGCATTATTGAAAACCACACGAATACAGTGTTATAAAAAATACAGAGTAATTTGTGATTTCAAGAATACCCTAGAATTCTTGGGAATTCCAGTATCTTTTTCCTGATTCCAAAAGATTTACATCTGATGGGAATTTGGAAGCACTGAAACATATTCATGCTGCACAGTGAGGAATCTGGTACAGAACTGAGGATCGATAGACGCAAGAGCGTAGGTGAGAAAACTATAAGTGTGGCCTGAAGTAAATGGTTCAGGAACAGAATAGAGATAGTACATAATTTAAGATGGGTTTTAAAGGACCGATAGGAGCTCATCAGACTGTAAAAGAAAAGGACATGTCACACTGCACAACCTACACAAGC
The DNA here is from genome assembly GCF_020826845.1 of Diceros bicornis minor. Lineage (NCBI taxonomy): Eukaryota > Metazoa > Chordata > Mammalia > Perissodactyla > Rhinocerotidae > Diceros > Diceros bicornis. Next base: position 73,450,189 of record NC_080751.1, on the reverse strand, counting down.
AAAAATCTGAACAAAAACGTATATAGCACGGTAGCAGAACAGTAGGAATTAGAAATAAAAATATACATATCTGTGCAGTGTAACAGAACTTATGACCCCAGAGGAAGGACCACAAAGGAGACCATGAAGGTGGCAAAGCCATTGGAATAGGGTTTGAGCCTTCGCAGATACGTTTCTCTTCTCACCTCTGTCTTCTCCCGCAGAGTCCTTCTCCCTCTTCCCAGGGTCCCCCAGATCACACCTCCTCCAGGAAGTCTCCCCTGGCCCTTCAGCTTCTCTAACACCTCGCCATACCTTCTCACTGAATGCTCCCGCCTGTAGACCATTGGCTCCTGACTTTCTTCCCCGCATCGTCCACTTCCTAGGTCTCCCTCTCAGCCTGAAGTGCCTTATAGATCCAAGAGTTTCCCACCTACTGTACATTCTCGCACACAAATTAAAGAGTAATGCTTGTAGGGTACGTGGAGAAGCTGCTTGCAGGCAGGGGTGGCCCACCAGGGTTGAGGAGACCCCTATGTCAGCCTGTAACCAGGAACTACTGTTGGAAAGCGCTGCTCTAATCTATTGTCCTGCTACTTGAAGTGTGGTCCTCGGACCAGCAGATGGGCATCACTCGGGAGCATGTTGGAAATGCAGATTCTCAGGCCCACGCCAGACTTACCCAATCAGAATTCACATTCTAATAAGATTCCCGTGTGACTTGTATGTATGCTGAAGGTAGAGGAGCTCTGGTCTAGCCCCATGGTGCTCCTGTCCTGGATAAAGCAGATCCAGGCACAGGCAGGGTGGGGACCTGCCAGGGAGACCTGGGGCAGATGGGCTGCTGTCCTGGCACAGAGGGTGGCAAGACGATGGTGAGGGCTCTCAACCCTGCATGCACATGAGAATCACCCCATGGAATACTGACACTGGACCCCTTTCTCAAAGATCTGATTGACTTGGTCTGGAAGGGACCAAGAATGGGTACTTTTTGGTTTCCAGATGATTCTAATGTGCAGCCAGGGTGGGCCCATTTGTTGCCATAGCATAGAATGTTCTCTTCCCCAAGTGGATCACAGGATGAGGAGCCCATGCTGTCCCGTTGACATGGTCCTTTCATCAGCCTGGCAGCGAGCATCAGAGCACCAGGGCACACAAGTGTCTGGGGTCTCTCTGGTGGGAACCCGGGCCCAGCAAAGAGCCTCCACGGAGAGTCAACACTGACTGTGTCAGTGGAGGGGATCTGTCCAGGAACAGCCCTCGGGGACATTAGAATGACCCTTTATGCACTGTGCTGGAGAGCCCGGCCCACCCTGGCACTGGCGGGAAGCCCCTCCCCAGGGCTCACTGGCCACAGGCTTGAAGCTCATGCTTAGGGGGCAAGCAGAGGGCTCAGGGGGAAGAATGTTGAGGCCTCTGCTTCTCAGACAGAAGCAAAGCTTCTTTGCGCAGCTATAAAACCCCCTGTGGCCTGGCCCTGCCTTTCAAGTCTCATTTTTGCCATCCTCTACCTCAAAATTCCCACTGTGGTAAGAAAGACCTTCTGCGGTGCTGCACACGCATGACAGTTCTCTCCCTCGGGCTGTTTTCACTAAGCTCTGTCTGCATAGACGCCAGGCCCTTGTCTGCTCTCTCCTTTCATGCCCCCAATATTTAAGCATCATCGATTTCCCCACGGAGACTTCTCTGGTCCCGACCCACTCTGGGCTCAGCGTTCTTCCTCCGTGTCATTGCCGCGCCCAGTCCCACCTCGGACAAGGCTTTCAGCACGCTGCTCTGAACTGCTTGTCACCTACCTCTCTCCCCTCACGTGTGCTCCTCCCCGAGGCAGCCTCCCCCGCGCGGTAGCCCCCCCCCCCCGCCCCGGCGGCATCCTCCTCCCCGCGGCAGCCTCCTCACCACAGCAGCCTGCGTAGTTTCTGAGACCTGGTATTATACAGTCAAGTTGTCTAACATTTGGGAAAGAAACGTTAGGGACCCTGGAAACCCCCACAGGACTTTTTCTGACATCTAGCCAGTCTTCTCCAAGTTGAACCCAAAGTCTTTCTCTCGGTCCACGCTCCATGCTCCCGTTAACAATCTCCATGGTCTCAGAAAGCAAACCCTCCTGTAGGTGGGCCAACTGCAGCCCACAGGCCCAGTCCAAGTGCTGCCCATTTCTGCGACTAGGTTCCGTTGGTACACAAACACGTCGATTCGTTTGTGTGTCATCTAGGGCCACTTTCACACTACTAAGCCAGGCAGAGTTGAGGAGCTTTGACAGGAACCACGTGGCCCGAACAACTAAAGCGTTTACTAGCTGGTCCTTTGCAGGAGAAATTTGCCAACAACTCCTGCCCTAGAGAAACTTGCAACCACCCCTTGGGACCCGGTCCAGTACATCTTCCTAGTCTAAGCATAGCCTTATTTCCTTACTGAGCTAGAGCATAGATAACAAATTACGTTTAGTATTACCAAGTTTTGGGGTCCCCAGAAGATGTTGGACTTGGAGTCAGATGATGTGGCTTCGAGTCCTAGCTGTGCAGTCCAGGGGCCTTGAGAAAGGGTCTCTGGACCTTGGTCCCCCATCTGTCCCAAGATCAGCCTCTGCCTCTAGAGTGGATTTAAGGACTTGGAGAAAAGCTCTTTATGCCCCTGAAAATGCTGCCCAAGAGGAGTTCCTGAGAAGATGGTGCCCATGCCAGTTCTTCTCATGGGGAGATAGATGCTTGTGTACGTGTGAGGTTCCATTACAGCCCGAAATCAGCCTGAACCCCAGTCAGCTCTACCTGCTGCCAATTCTACCCTGGAAGAATCCCCACCTCCCAGCTCTATCCTCAGGGCTTGTCTGAACGAAGCCTCCTCCGGGACACCTGTCTCCAGGCCCCTTTACTCTCGGTCAAGACTCATTCCAGCCTCTTCCGAGTTTCTCAGGACAGGTGCACACCCAGCTCTCTGACCAGGGCAGTGATGTCACGTCCCCCACTCTGGGTGCAGAGACCCACTACGGGTTTTCAAGTGAACTTGGTTCATTCACCCTCTCAGTGCATTCACTCTCCATTTCCCTTTCTCCTCCTCTCCTCCTCCACTTCACACTTGTTACTGGCAGAGCAGGACTATGTGACAGCAGAATGAGGTGACGAATGCAGTGACGCATGCAGTGTGGACCTGAGAATAGACAAGAAGAAATGAACTAGACTGGTGTTGCACCCACAACCTGGGATTTTAAGTAGCGTGTTCTCTGATCAACAGGACTCGTCATTTGCAGAATTACCTGGAAGTTTATACAGAGAGAGTCCTGTGTGTGGACGTGTGTACACAGGAGAAATGTGTGTGTGCCTTTGTGGCCACTGTTTTTAAAGAGATAGACCCTGTGTGCTGATTCATTTTGTACTCCCATTTTGCTCCTGGAGGCAGGGTAGAATTTCTTAGAAATAATGGGAAGGAGCACCGAGGAATAGAAGGTTGAGGCAAACTGTGTGTGTAAATGGAGTCCATGTTCACACTGAGATGAGGTGGACACTGGGCAGCGATTATAGAGACCGCGTCTCCAAGATCTGGCCCAGGGCTGGGAGGTGGGGAAGGCTGGCTTCTGTGCCTCACCTGTTCTTAAACAATTTTTATAGAAAAAAATGATTTAATGACTAAAAATAGCAATCTGAGATTGTCAGGAAATAATGAGTCAGTGTGGGAATGCCAGTTTCCAGAAAGCTGAGCATTTATTTTTTGAAACTTTGACCATTTTGTATAGAACTTCTTTAAAATTTATTACATAACCTTCTTCCTTCTTAAGAAGAGCAAACATCATAAATTGTGATGTAGTACGGTGATATTTTCAGGGTTCTATGGGAGATTTTCTACCATTTTAAGTAGCCCTAGGCTACCATATCTTTTGAGTTCTTATGTTAGTTCCTGGTGGTTCTCAATGTTTTATTTTTTCTTTCCTGACAATTGTCAGTTCTTATTTCTTCCACTATTGGTGCATTTACCTATAATAGCAATGCTTCTCAGTGTGAATATTTGTCTTCTAATCCAGAGAGAACTAGACATATGAATAACGAGGCTGGTTATATATAAATTAAGAACAACCTGGATTTGAGTAAGGATTGTGAGTGGCTTAGAGCTAAGGACACGGTGTTTATCACGGGGAGTTTGTAGTTTCTGCTTCAACTGATAGCCGGCCCTGATGGTCTAGTGGTTAAGATTTGGCCTCTCACCAGCGTGGCCTGGGTTTGGGGAGCCACACCAATCACCTGTTGGTTGTCACACTGCGGTGGCTTCGCGTTGCCTTGATGCGGAAAGCTCTGCCACCAGTATTTCAAATACAAGCAGGGGAGCATTGTCTGATAGAGCACCGGAAGGTGAGAGGATGGTACAGAAAGACCGGGCAGGGCTCCACTCTGCTGTCCACAGGGTCACTAGGAGTCAGAATCCACTCAATGGCACTAACAACAAACTTCAACTGACGCAAAGAGGTTTTTTCTATTTTATTATTTTGTATCTTATTGTTTTTATTTTCTTTTATTGTGGCTTTTGGTCATTTTACTAATAAGTATGATTGCTAAAAGCCTGAGTTCCAACTATTTGAAGTATTTTGGCTGTAACATGAATATTCCACTGGCATAGAATATCCAGATTCAATTGAGTTGTTCAAATACTTGATTAATCAGCTAACACGTAGCCCTTCGATTTCCAAGACATTGTGGGGGTCACTAAAGGGGACCCAGGAAGAGTAAGGGGTTCATGGCCCCCCATTCTAGACAAAGGCTTGATTCCTTTGATAGGGATGAAACTTTTATTGATGAAGATTTTCTGGATAGTTGGACAAGACCTATAAGAACAGATAACATTCTCTTTTTCTGTTTCATTTAAACATATGGCAGAAGGCACTCTCTACTTAGGCCTATCAGTTGCTTACCTATTTGTGTGACATTTTAGGTATAAAACATCCATGCTCATCTGTGCAAACAGGAAAGCATGAGCAGACTCCCACAGCTGGATGCCCTTTGGCGGGCATTGCATTTGTAAAGCGGGTGTTTAGATGCCCTTGGGTCACAGTGATTTACTTACTGAATTAGAGACTCTCCATTTGTGAATTATGTGTGTCTTATTCCTGTGACAGGAGACTAAGGCGAGGGCTCCTGTAACCCTAGAACTGAGCAAAGTGGTCCCTAGGAGACTTGGTCCCTTCGGCACAGACGTGGTGGCAAACTCAAGTAGCCACACAAGCCAGGCAGACAGCACAAAAGGATGCAGCAGGTCAGGTCCCGCACAATAGGGGGCTCCTGCCCCACCCAAAATGGACTGCTGAACGTTACAGGGACACACGCGGGCCTGAGGATGCTGAATATTCTAGAGTTCTATAAGAAGCCAGGGATCCAGAACTGAACATGGAGGCTCTCAGCTTTTAAAGCCCTGTGAACACCGAACAAAACCCTATGTTTGTGGAAGGGATGTGGTTTGAGAGCCCCAACTTTGTCACATCTGCTTGGTACCATCAACAGAGCACAAACGTCTCACACTGGGAGGCCCAGTCCCTAAATCCAGACCCAGAACTATTTTCTGAGGTCAGCTTAGTGATTAGAAACTAAATAAATAAGCTCAGTTTGAATGTAAGTGTCTTTGAGAGGTGTGTCGTCTCCAGTTTTCCTCAGACTCACCTCTCCCTCTTGCCTTACACTACGCCCAATGCCCAAGTTAATACCTACCTGTCCCCATAGGCATTTGCATTTTTAACTGTGTATACAAACAGACATACATTGTAATCTCTTGTCTGTTGGGGGTTTACAATCTCATTGGAGAGTTAAAGCAGAGGAATTGATAACTAAGCAGAGCCAAAAAAGTGCTATACAAACACCTTGTGGCCTGGGGGAGTGGCTAGTGGTGTGGTGTGGCTTCCCTGCCCTTCCACTGGAACTTTCGCGTTCTGGTCTGTAACCCACAGTTAATTGTGATATTAGAAACAAAACACACAAAATATCAATTACAGTGCATGACAGATAACAGGAACTTGATACATGAAAACTAATTATTGTTGTGGTTCTTATTTTGTGATGATTATTTTTATTAGTCACTTACACCAATGGACACAAATGCATATCTAAACAGCCTCAGAATCACCCAGTGCAGAAATGCTTATATTCATAAACTTACACTTCCTCTTAGCAGAGTGTTTCTTATATACAAACACAATAGAGGTGGAATTCTAAAGCCCCAATTAAGTGGAAAAGGTCTCTTTCGTGGTAACAATAGGCCAGAGCTAAGCAACAAAAAAAAAGCTACTTAGTTTGGCAACCTTTGTTCGAAGAATCCTCTGAAAAAGCCCCCCTCGGAATCTTCTGAATGGGGCCTGAACCAACCTTCTTAATCCTCGGCCTGTCTCACATAGGGTTAATTGAATGCTAGGGAGGGGGCGGGTCCCCCTTTTGTGGCTGAGGCTGGTCACAAAACAAAAACCAATTGCTAGTTCCGAAGGGGCTGCTCACTCATGCTCTGGGCTAAAGTGAGCACTGCAATTCGGCTTCCTGCTTGGCCAGGAGGGGTGGAGAGAAAGTTAAATCTTTCCAACATTCAGAATTTGCTGGAAAAGGTGAAAGAAAGTTCCATTTCAAGTTCCAAACTGAATAGGGACGCCCGGCATGGATGCTGCGCCCCCCCTTTGTCCCTCGTTGGGTAGATGCGCCGCTGGCTCCTGCAGCTGGGTGTGAGGGGGAGTCTGTCAGGCTGCCATCCCTCCACCCCTACGTCCCCACCCCTAAACAGCAGGCTGCACATGGTAATTAAACCTCGGGGGCCTGGAGATTTTGGACTCCAGTTTGGAGAAACACTACACTGACGACTCCCCTCCACCCTCCCTCTTGCTGTGGGAATTTTCTTTAGTTACACATGGCTTCCCAGGTAAACAAGCTTGGAAAAAAGTCACAGGCGGGAATTGAATTAGCACCTTAGTGTTGCTTGTAATGAACCAGTTTGCTTAATTAGATGATCATGAAATTATAACATTGAAAAACATTTAATTGTAGCTAAAAATTGAGGGTTCACCTAGCTATCATAGGTCCTTTGCGGAACATCCTTATTAAATGTAATGTTTTCTTAAACATTAACCGTGATTTTTTACAATAGACAAGTTGGAATAGTGGAAAATATGGGCTCTTAGTATCTAACGATTGTGCTATAGCGATGCGATGCGTCTTTAGGTAGATTATTCTGTTTCTCTGGGCCTCTTTCTATAAAATTTGTGTGATTTTATCTGTCTGGAATTTAGTCTGAGGATTAAGTGAAGTCATGATAACAGCCACACTTTGAACACTTAGGATGTGCAAACCATTGTATTAATTCAGCTGCACATGCCGTCTTCTCAATTCTAGCATAGTTCTGGGAAACAGACACTCGCCATCCTCAGCATACAGATGTGAGTCATCAGGCGCGTGAGGTGAAGTGACCGCCCAAGACCACAGACTGAGCACGTGACGGAGCCCAGACTCAGAGTGAGCTCCGCCAACTCCGGAGCTGATGCTTGTGGCAAGACTAGATCGCTCCCCCGACTCCACGCACAGTATTCTGTGGTGTTCACGTGGGCCCTCTACTTCAGCGACCTTTCTCGTTCCCTCAAGAAGAAAGGGAACATCTTGCCCAGCCTCTGGTTTGAGGTCTCCTTGTAAACAGTGTGACGTTGTCCCTTGGGGTCACTGAGTTTACAGTCTATTATAAACAACCAGGTACTTCATTTCTGAAATTATCATGGGCCGTTGCTGTTGGTCCAGGAGAGAAAGGCCAATGCGTCATGAGAATATTTTCAAACCTGTGCCTAGGATTGTCACTCAAGCCACTCTCGGGAAAGGTGTGCCTGTCCAGAGACTATTCTTGGTCTTTGACGTGGTAGAATTGAATCCTCCAGTATTTCTTGTGGGTGGGCATGGGCACACCTGTCCTGAAATCTCTAGTTCTGGTCACTATGGACACAGAGGGAAGACGGTGGTCCTTTCTAACCATCTTCCGTTTGCCTGGATCCCTCTGTCCTTCCAACAGGCAGAGCATCGCCTTCAGTCGTGTAAGGACGGGGGCGTGGGACCTGGGTTCTCGTTCTTTCCTAGTCTTTTCCTGCCAATGTGATCAGAGACAGGTTGTCGAAATGGCCCTCATTTCCTCAATCACCTGTAAGTCCATTTCTGATTTGACAAACCCAAATCTGGACCAATAAGTCTCTGTCCAAATTATTAATAAATAAGTCGCAGAGCTGGCAAGATCCAAGTAGAACATGCAGGTGAAAAGTTTACTGCAAACCTAAATCTCCACGTAGTTATGAGCACGTTCGCTATTGTTATGATGAAATGACATTGTCCCCGCGTTTCTTCTCACCATCGCCCAGCATCCGCATCCTGCCCTTGTGGTCCTGAGGATGGAGATGGGGAGGAGGACTGGGAGAGCTCAAAGGTAAGGGAACATTCCTGGTAAGCAGGAGGAAAATTTAGGGGAAGTGGAAAGACTTGAACTTCCTTTTCCTTACACTCAAAGCACATTCTGAAGAGACTTCAATGGTGGGGGATGAAGGGAGCCATTTGGAGAGAGAAACATGGGGTAATGGGGGGGGGTTCAGATCCCAGGTTCTTGGCATTTGGTGGCCAGTAGTACTAGTGATGATGGTGGTGACACGAGTTATAGTAGTAAGGGTAATTGTAGTACTAGTAATGGCAGTAGTGGTGGTATGGGTTATAGTGGTAATGGTAATAGTAGTGCTTACTATAATTCCCAGATGCTCTTTACTTTACATGGATTTTCTAATTTTCACAAGAGCCTTAGAAGGTAGGCACTTTTTTTTCCCTATTAACAGATGAGGTTCCTGACGTTTAGAGAGGTGAGTCACTTATCCAATGCACGGAGCTATGAATGGTGCCATTTGTTTCAGCCCAGCTCTGACATGAGCCCATATCCCATACAGAGGGAGTTCTGTCCTCAGTGGGGGGAAGCCCATCTTCCCACGGGACCCGGAGCCACAGCCCAGGCCAGCACACACTCCCCTGGCTCACTTGTTCCTATCTCCCCCTCCTTTGAACAGGGTAAACAGAACTACTCTGGAAGAAACAAACTGGGTGTGTGGTGTGTGAGGTGGAGTGTGCTGGGAATCCTAGTGAGTTCCTTGTGATTGCTTCTGTGACCCTCTAGAAGAACGGCTTTCATCCCTCCTTTTGTGGTCACGTTCTCTTCTCTGACTGCCTTTCATCCCAAATCCAATTCCGGCCAGGGGACCCCAATTCCATCAGAAATGAGGGGATGCGCTACCAAACTGATGCTGCCTCTAGTGCTCCCTCTAAGGCAGTCTGGAGAACTCACACTGCTGCCCGTCTTTACCTCACACATCTCTTTGATGTAGCTTCTCAGTAGCCTGGAAGCTTCTTGAAGGCAAGTCTTTTCCACTCATTTACCGTTCACAGTATTCTGCTAGAAGCTGTGGGCATATGGCATTGAACAAGGCATGGTGACCTTCTCAAGTGTTTATCATGGAGGGGGTACGGTAGACATGCACCCATGACTAAAATACAGACATCTGAGACGTGTTACGGGAGGGCAGAGAAAGGTGCACCTTATTGCACCTAGGAGAATGAAATCAGGAAAGGCTCCAAAGAAGGAATAGCATTACGTCTTGACCTAAAGAACGCACATGCCTCAACACGCAGGTGTCCGGGGCAGCTGGGGTGGTGGGGAAGCTTCCTGGTACTGGAGAAACCCTGTAAGAGGGTGGGAGGTAGGCAGTGGTGGGGGAGTGGAGAGGAGACGGCAGGCAACTTTTACGTCTGATAAACACTCTTTAGGATCTTTGTTTTTGAAAATTGTCTCTAAGATACTAAGCAATGACTGGATACTTGATGGAAATCAAGAGTTTTAAAATGTTCAAAAAAAAAGAAAACACAAACAAAACATTAAATAGGAGTAAGATCCACAGAGATAGATAACGTTATCTTTCCAAAAGTTTCAACTACCATAGTTTGCTCTGTTAATGATCCCTAATGAAGACAGTGGCCAATAGTCAGATAATGACCCATACAGTTGAAAACTAAAGGCCAACACAGGCCGAATTCCCTAAGTTGACCATCTAAATGACTCGTGCCACGTGCACATTATTCCACAAGCATCCAGTAGCCTTTTCTCGTGTAAGTCACCGTACAGAGGCTCTCATGCAGAGTGGTGTACACCGAGTCCCCGAGATTGTGGCGGGCACGAGTCTACAACAGAGAACAAGAGATGCGGGGTCCGCTTTCATGGACTCTGAAGACTCCTCACATGTTCACTATGGGTCTTTTTGCGTGAAATCCCTTATCTCTTCACCTGGACACCTCCCGTCAGGTGTGCCCCTGTCAGTGTGTCCCCCGCAGCAAGAGCTGTGGACGCCCATGTGAGGATGGACCCTCTGTGGGTGGGCATGTGAGGCCCTCACTGGGAGCTTCACAAAGCAGGTTGGGCAGGGGACCAGGCAGACCTGGAGCTGTGGAAAGTTCCGGATCACTGGAGCCTCGGGTCTTGCATTCATGAAACCTTAGCTCAGGAGGCTGTGGTGGAGTTCCATGCGATCATGCCCCTAGTGCCCGTGACGGGGCTGGGTGGGGTGGCGCCCCACAGGCTCGCCCTGACTGTCAGCTGCCCGTCCTCCTTCCCTCTCCCCTGCTGACAGGCAGGCATTCCGCAACAGCTTTGCCATACAATGAGCTCCACTAAGAATTCCAGGACCGATTTTTGTCCTGGTCTGGGGGCTTGGTTGTCCTGGTGTAGTGGGTACTGATGACTTGGCCCCCTGAATGGGTCCAGTTCTTCCCGAGAGCCTGCCGCCACCACAGGATACCTGCACTAGAAAGCTCTATCCCTTCCCACTTGTGGGGTGCTGAGACACACCCATCCAATGGACTGGCTCTGTCTTCCTCTGGCTGCAAGACCAGGCTAGTCTCAGTGGTTCCCTCAGTACAGCCTCAGGGAGCACCCACGGCTTCGATTATTATGCAATTGTTGCTTTACTTTTGCAAGAAAAGCCTACTCCCCAGGGTGGAGCCAGAGGAGCTGGCTGCACAGTCCTAATTGAAGAGCTGACACTTGGCCCAGCCACACAAGGCAAAGAAGCGTCGGGAGCCACAGGGAGTCCTAGGGATTGCTGTGCGCGCAGGAGAGGTTGTCAGCCAGGGATTTCCCACCCACGCAGGCAGGGCCACCAGCAGGCCTTTAGACAAGGAGCTAACCTTTCTCCAGGCGGGTGTGTAGGGAGGCTGTCTACTGAAGCCATAGACAAGGATGAGCTCACGGGAGCACGTCCCCCGGCTAACCACATCCTCCCCAGGGCTTCCATGTGCCTGGTTCTGGGCCTCCGTTCCAGGAATGGTAATGTCACGTCGTGGTTGTTAGTTGACCTGCCACGTCCTCGCAGAGCAATGACACCCTTCAGGGAGGGCTTGTGACTTTTCATCTTTGTGCTCAACCTGAGATTTCCGGATGAAATCAAGGATGCTTGTCTTCAAAGAAACATACTTTAACATTCATGTACTAATTCCCTTCACTTATTCTCTACCTCCTCTGGCATTTGTTAACCTCCTCTCATCCAGTCCTGCTATGGTTAAAAACAACAACGACAAAATCAAAGACCCCCTGATATTGGACATTTACTCCTTAGTATAAGTTAGTTTGAGATACCATGTTATCTCTGAGAGAACTTGTAGTTTTTTGCTAATTTCTGTTTTTTCATATATACCAAGTGCTGTGCTGCCTCAGGGCCTTTGCACTCGCTATTTCCTCCACAAGAAATGCGCTTCCCCTAGATATCTGCATCTGCCCTCTCTCACCTCCTTTGAGTCTCTGCTCAATGTCAGTGAATAAATGAGGCCCGGCCAACTTGTTTAGAATAGCAACTCCTGCCTCCCTCCAGACACACCCCATCCTACTTCCCTCCTAATTTTTATCCATAGCCCTTACTATTATCTGACTTTAAATACACTTTGCTTTTTATTTGTTTCTAGTCTGTTTCACACTTTCAGATTGTAAGCTCCTCGAGGGCAGGCATGCTTGTTGTTTCACACTCTGCTAAATCTCGGGTGCCTAGAACAGTAGGTGGCATCTAATAGGCAGGAAGGAAGTGTCTGTAGAGTGAATAAACCGGCGACTGTGGATCAGAAGCTCAAGCAGGGAGTCCATCTTGCGGGTGACACTGTCTGTGGTCACAGCGCTCTCTGCAGGGGGACTGCTGCCCGGCCCCAGGTGGACTGGCTCCTTGGAGGATAGGAGTGGGCAGTGCAGTGGCATCAACGTGGGGACCAAGCCTGGCTCTTGGGGCCCCGCAGGAGGCCAAGCTGCCCGGAGGAGCGTGCGGGTCTGGAGGACTGACGACCACGCCTCCTCCTCCCTCTTCCCCCACGTCTGGAAGGGTTTCAATTGGCAAGTCTTTAGCTTTTTGAAGTTCTGATTTTCCCACCAGAAAAAGTAAAACAGGAAACCCGTCTTGTTGCGTTTCTGTAGATGCTCAGTAAACGGTCGTGGATGGCTTGTAGGGAATGAGAAACCCTTCCACTTCTCCTGGCACAGAGCAGGCACTTCAGATGGGCAGGCGCTGTGGTGGGAATGGTGCAAAGTTCTCGTCTCCAGCAGCCACAACCACTAAAAGCATGCAAGTGCCCCAGGGTGACTGCCACAGGGGTACTCCTACCCCAGATGTTCCCCCGCCCCTCTGGAAGGAGGGCAGAGTTTTGTGGACAGTCCAACCCCACCACTGACAGGCCACCTGCTGCCCTCCTTGTGAGCTGACCGCCACACCTCCACTTCCCCACCAGGAAAACGGAGGCATTAATCAGGACCTTGGTGGGGGAAGTGTTCTGACAAGTAAATGGGACCCGGGCACAGCACAGGCTCCATTCTGTGGGTTTGCAGTGAGCATACTTTCCATCCTTATCCTCCCACCCATCTCCATGCCTCCAACCTTTCTACTTGTCCTTTCTTATCTATTTAGCTATTTAAACACTATTTGTGAAACACCCATGACTGCAGGGCACTTTCCTAGGTTCTATGAGGAAGGCAGATCTCCAGGAGTTAAATATTTAGAAGGGCAAGGCCAGACATTTATCAAATGGTCACCAGACCAGGCATCTCTTCTCAGCGTCAGAAGTGTTATGAATACCCGAGGTCCAGGGAGAAAGGGGAGCTGGTTCTTCCCATGGTGAAAAGGGAAAGCTTGCAAAGCAATGAGCTATCAAGCCACGAAAAGACATGGGGGAACCTTAAATGCATTTTACCAAGTGATAAAGCCACTCTGAAAAGGCTACATACTGTGTGATTCCAATCATACGACATTCTGGAAAAGACGAAAGTGTGGAGACACTAACAAGGTCAGTGGTTGCCAGGGGTGGAGGAAGGGATGAATACTCAGAGCATGGGAGATTTTAGGGCAGTGAAACTACCCTGTATGAAACTGGAATGGTGGATACACGTCATTATACATTTGTCCAAATCCATAGAGTATACAACATCAAGAGTGAACCCTAATGTAAAATACGGACTTTAGTTAATAATAATGTACCAACACTGGCTCATCAATTGTAACAAACGTACTACACTCATGCAAGATTTTACTAGTAGGGAAATCTGTGGAGGGCAGGGAGACAGGATATATGGGAACTCTCTATGATATCTTCTCTATCTTTCTGTAAACGTAAAACTGCTCTGAAAAATAAAGTCTATCAATTTTAAAAAAAGGGAAAGTTCAGTGAAGCAGGTTCATGAGAGTGGGAAAGATGTAACAGGTGGAGCTCAGAGGTGGGACCCCCACAAAACCATTTGTGGGGCAAACCAGGGTGGAGTTTGTAATGGGTGGAGCTTTTCCTGCAGATCCCAGGTGGCCTTGGTCTCCATTTACTTCCCTCTTGAATAATGAGGGAGCCCTGGATTTGGAACATTCTATTGTGAAGCAAGAATAGAGAAGCTCAAACAGCAGTGCAGTGTGCCGTTGGGGAAAGAGAAAAGGGCTTGCACCAAACTTGTTTAAATCTTGGGTTTGCTGCTGCTGGATTTGTTTGAGCAAATCACAGTGTCTCTGGGCGTATGGCTTGTTTACGATTTATCAAACAGAGGTCATTGGTAACATACAGTAATGTCTACCCATCAGAGGGTGCTGTGAGTATTAATGATGTAATCTGTGTGGGTGCCCAGAACAGTGCTTGGCACAAACAATCAGCTACTGACTCATTTTTTCTTTTCTTCATCTTTCTTTCCTTTTAATGAGCAGGAGAAAAGGGGAATGAGAGGAAGTGGTGCCTCTCTCAGGCCAGGCTGGAGGAAGCCACTGGAGAATGAGTCCGTACCTGCAACTTAGGCAGGTCCCACCTGGTGGCTGCACACTCCGTTCTATTTTGTAGCTTCTGTTTTGGTGCCTGGATTCAATGGGGCCTATTTTTTAATGATTCCCTCCTTTTGATCCCCATACTGATCTCATAGTTTTAACCAGGTGGACTTTGGCCTGGTAGATCTCTACGTCCTGTTTGTCCCCGAGCCGCGTCGTTTGTCACAATGACCACTCTGTTGTGCAGCTGTGAAGGTGTTCACCAGCATCCCTAAAAAGACGCCTTCATAACATCCGAGTGCTGAGATTTCGGCTCGGGACCCCTGCAAGCTGCCTTTGGGGTTTTGGCACCGAGCCCTGGTCTGGAGCACCAGTGGACACCCCGTTTTTAAAGCTGCCAGAGCCCACACCTGGGCTTTGTGACACAACCTCTATCTCTCTGGCTGTCAGAGAGCTAATGCAGCTCTAACCACCTTCTTCTCTCCCCTCTCTTGGGCAATCGCCAGGCGCCTTTCATAGCTCGCTTCTAGTAACTGGACCACGGATAACAGGACCACCGCACAGAGGCCCGGGAAATCATTTTAAGTAGGAGGTAGATGCCCGGTTAGTTAATGGCCCAAACGTGAACTTCATGGCATCTTTCATCACTCCAAGGTATATATACGTATATGTGTGTGTGTGTATATATATATGTATGTATATATATATTTTTTTTTTGAAGAGGGGTAAAGCAGTGCTGCTTTGATCTCCAATTAAACAAATGTTCTTCAAATGAGCCCACCACGGGGTTGACCAGTGGTGACTGCAGCGGCTCTGGTCATTGGGGCAGGCACATGCCAGGGCCAGGTGGCGTCTCCCTCTGGAGCATTTCCCTTGGTGACCGAGGGCTGGTAGGGGATGATGTCAGCAAATAGCTGGGGGGCCCTCACAGGGGAAGGCGGAGGCTTTATTCTGATTTGCTCACAGGCAGCTTCCGGGGAAGAGCTTCGCTTCAGCAGAGTCTGGAGCCTGATCTGAGGTTTGGGAGCAGATGTGGACAGTTAGGGAGACACACTTGAGCGGGAAGCTTTTCCCTGCAAATACTGCCCATATGTTCCCGGCCGACTGCGGGACCTGCAGAGCCTCTTCTCAAATGTCCAGATCCCCTCTGCTGGGTTCCAAGGAGCAGATGTTACCCAGGCTCCTATGACGGTGATTTACCAATGTCACATACGCTGAGTTATGGACCCCGCTCTGTGCGTGCGCTTTGCTATGTTCCAAAAAGCACATTTTTATGGTTTTGTAGAAACTGGGTGCTGTTCTGCTCTTGCTCCCTGTGAGATTCTGATTTCTTTTCTCGTCAGCATTTTGGGCTTGCCCCAGATCATCACAGACTGAAGAGGGGAGCCTAGTGGCGCCCCCTCCCACTGGAGGTGAGGAGATGCTCAGAGAGATGAGGGTTCCCTGAGTTTGCCAGCTCAGTGTCCAGCTGGAGACCCAGGTCCCCCGCTCCTAACATCTAATCAATCTCAGATCCTTTGTGCCTCAGACCTGATTCCTGACAACACCACAGCTTTCACAGACAGCAAATTAAAAAAAAAAATGGTTCAGTAATGTTCATTATTTTTTGTTTGTTTTTTAAAAGGCGTTACTATTTTAGGTTCACAGCAAAACTGAGAGGAAGGTACAGAGATTTCCCATACACCCCCTGCCCCCACCACAGCTCCCCTCACTATCAACATCCCTCACCAGAGTGGGACATTTCTACAGTTGATGACCCTACACTGACACATCGTCAGCACCCAGAGTCCATAGTTCACAGTAGGGTTCACTCTTGGTGTGTATATCCTATGGGTTTGGACACATGTATAACGACATTATCATCATTATAGTGTCATACAGAGTATTCTCACTGCCCTAAAAATCCTCTGTGCTCCATCTATTAATTCCTACCTCCCCACCCGACGACAACCTCTAATCTTTTTACTGTCTCCATAGTTTTTCCCCTTCTAATATTTTTTAAGATTTCATTGTTACCCCAAGAGGTCATATGAGTAAAGAGTTAACCATCACAGCCAAGGGAACAGGTCTGGCCAGGTGTCCACCTTCAGGACAGAAGTCCTGACAGCAGCTTTTCTGTAAGTAAGGAGACCCTGTTTGTCTCCAAGGTGATGTGGCTCAGCCACTGCTTCTCAGGACTGCTGTCCTCTGGGCACTGTTGAGTGTGCTTCTCAACATCCACTCCCTTCTCACCGTGGCACACACCCTCACTCGGGGCACTAGTATCCCAAATTAGTGCCCGGCTTTCCAGGGTCTTCCATCCCTGTCTGGTCCATTGTCCTAGAGCAAAGCCTGGCTGTCTTGCTGACTGCTGTGCCCAGCACAGGAGATGGTGGCCGGCTTACAGCGGGTACTCAATGGATAATTCTTCAAGGAAAGAACAGATGCCATATTCGAATTGGCCTTTCTTACGTGTTGCACTTTCTATCCCAGAGCTTTGGGGTCTTATCTTGGGGTTTCTTGAACTTGTGGTACACAGCCGTCACCTGCTGAGTCAGATTCTATGGCCTAACCCACAGGGGCTCTGAGCCCGTACATCTGGGATGAGCCCAGTCTTCTGCATTTCAACACAGACCAAGGTCTCTGGGCCAAGGCATGAAGCTCCGCCTCATAGAAGGACCTGATGGGACTGAGTGCTTCACGGGCGGGGCTGTTGTCTGCCCTTATCTGTGCTCGGTGACGATGGGTTTGCCTGGGCCACATGGGGACCTATTTGTTATTTTGTGGGATGATGAGTCACAGAACTGGAGTCCTCAGGCTTGAGTTCTGGTTCTAGCTCTGCTCCTCTCGGGCTGATGGGACTTGAGCCAGTTGCCTCCCTGCTCTCAGCCTGTCACCTCACTGTGGAGTTAGGGCATTTGCATGTGTGAAGGTCCCTTTCTGTCCTTCATAGCCCACCAGAATAAGAATCCAGAAAATGTCCGTGCTCGTGACTGCAGTTATGTGTCCTTACCCTCAGTCCATCAGGAAGGGGTGAAAGAGACGGCATGTGGTACCCACTGCTTTGCTAGCAGCTATCCCGAGGGAACCCTGCCCTGGTCTCCCAGCCACCGCCACACTTTCACGTGGCCCCTTCACCTCAACATCTGGGCTCCCTTCTTTACAGTGAGAAGCAGAGCCCACCAGACCTTTCTTCATCTCTGCCCTCCACTCCCACCAAAGATTCACCTCTGCTTCGCCCCTGTCGTCTCTGGGGTGCGTCATATCTAGTGTGGGAACTGCTTAAGACCAGGAGTGAAAATGCTCACATACCAGTCTGGTTCTGCCACTAGTGAGCTTGGTGACTGGGGCAGGTCACTTACCCATCCGACTTTAGTTTCCCATGTTCACAGTGGGGGATTGGTGCGCATTTGTGGTTATCAACCTGGAGCCCACATCAGGATGCTTTGTGCCAAATACACATCATTAGGTTCTAACTGCAGAGATTCTGAGTCGGGAGGTCTGGAGCAAGGTCCAAACACAAGAAATTTGGGGGGAAAACAACTCGATAGGGGAGTCTGAGATTAGGTAATCCTCAAGGCTCTCCTGGCTCTCAGTCACAATGTGTCCCTAACTAATGCGTGCTCTGATGGTCATCTATTGACAACCTACCCCTGACATCCAGCTAGCAGCGCATTTCTGGCTAGTACAGACACTCCGTTACATTGATGCTTTGTTTATGAGATTTAGCCTGCAATAATAGATCTTTTCCTGCTATTTGGGTTTCAAATGTATACAGACCACTATTAACAAGTGAGACTGAAACAATCGTAAAAATGTTCTCTGGAGACTTAGCATAGAGGCAGCCTGTGAATTGCAGCCATTTGCAAAGCCATAACCGGGTGTTCTGCACTGTGCTTTAAACCACCTGTGGACATTCCTTGAACTTAGAGGGAGAAACCTCTTGAATAGTCCTGTCATTGAGTGCATCTAAGCAGTGTCCTCTGAGTCTCAGGAGGAAGGCAGGAGTTATGTTGTGTGCTTTCTGATCATGGAAATGACATATGGGAAAGTCATTGGAATTTTTTGTTGCTATTCTTTGATATATTATTAAGGCTTTCTCACATTATTGTTATTTTTAGTAATATTATGTTTATAGCAATAGTATTAGTAATTAGTAATAGGTACAATTTTTTGAGCATTTGCTGTGTGCCCAATACTCATATAAATGCTTTCCATGCATTGCCTCATAACTGTACTTTGAGGTAACACTTATTACTCTCACTTCACCTATAAGGGAAATAAAGACCTGAGTGTTTGAGTGCTTGGCCTGGGTGGGAAAGCTGGTAAGCTGTGAGCTGGGATCTGAACAGGGTTGCTTGGCTCAAGGAATTTGCTCTAACCACTGTGCATATAGCCCTCAGGACTCCGGATCACCTCGGGAGGGAAGGAACTACGGCAGGACTTAACAAATTCTCTTTTGCAAACACTGTGAGCATGTTCTCTGTATCATGATCCTTGAGGTTACTACACTTGAGAACTGCATTTTTGGGAAGGTATTATTTTCGCCACTAGAGAGTCTTACGCGTCCAGCCATTAAAATTCAAAAAAGAAGCAAAAATGAAAAGTTAGAGAAATTATGGTTACCTGATTCACCTAACCTCTATGTTTTTGCTTGGAAGGAGTGACTGCTTTTCTTAAGATAGTTCTGGAAAAGGGAGTCACATTTAAATGCCACTTTGTTCTAGGAGCTCTAATCTGTGCATCAGTTCTCACAGCCTTACTCTTGGGTAAGGCAGCACCACGTGCCTTGTGTGGATGGCAGCACGAGGTGTTGGCAGGTCAGCTCTTTGCCAAGGTGACCGGTGGTGCACCTGACACAGTGAGGCCAGTCAGCGTCACTACAACACATGTGCACCTGCTCTTCAGCAGATGATTCTGTGAAGTGGATTTTCAAAATCTTGAGCAAGTTCTGCTTGTTCAGCTCAGGAAGAACTGAGACCCTGCTCGCCAGCAGTGTGGGGCCTGGAGGGAAGGGGGCTGTGGTCTGTCCGGTCTCTCATCCTGCATGCCCTCACCTGCTGTCTTCTGAAGGGCGGGCACACTCCGGAGGCTCAGCCTGCTCGGTTTCAGGAGCCAAAGACAGCGATTCCAGCTTTCATCCCCATGTGGGGGAAGCTAAACAATTGTTTATTGGGCCCCTTCTAGCGCCAGGTATTGCGCTGCGATTTCTGCAACGACTTCCCTTCCACCTTCCCCTGCTCTGCGGTAACGTTGGCAGATAGCCTTATGACTCTTGTATGCCATGGGAGACTGAAGCCCAGGAGAATCAAGTAAGGGTCCAAGGTCACACAGAGAGTGACAAAACTTAGACTCAAACCAGAGTGTCAGACGCCAACGACAGTGTCCTTTGCATGCTGTCCTATCTACTTTGAAGGCTGCTGTGGGCCCACTCTGCTTTTAGTATCAGGGAATAAAATGATTACATTAGATTCTAACCTGGCCCTGCAGCTGGCAGTGTCGTTTCTCATATGAGGTCCAGGCTACTTGTTGTAAAGTGGGGGTGACTTCGTGTGAAGGAGATGGATTGGGCAGTGTACAAGCCACTCTCTCTCACCCATAGATCCACGCTCCAGACACAAAGGAATGCTGAATAATACAAAGTACATTTTTGAAAATACCCTAGGTGTACTTAAAAAGCACAAAAAAGGATATTTCCAGATGCCAGAGAAGAAGGGGAAACTTACAGACAGAGCATAAGCAGGGATTGGAACCAAGAACCTTATGAGGCTGTTGGGACCAGAGGTCCATCTTAGAGGATGAGAACCCTAGCCTGCTTGGAGATGTGCATGGAGCTTGCAGACGCTGTGAGCAGTGAGCATTAGAACTGAGGAGCTTTACAAAGCCAGAACTGGGATGGAGCTATCATGTCTCTGCATAGAAGCTAGCAATGTTGGGCCTTCCATGTTAGGAAATACAGCACAAAGCCTATGCTGGCTCTGGACCCCAAGCATGCCTGGTGTGTGGGGCCTCAATTCACACTGTCTGTGCTATTTGGATATTTTGAGCAGGAATTGACTGCAAAAGCTGATCTGGAGCTGACTGCAACTCTGAAGGCCCCATCCCAGAAGCAAGGATCGTTGCCTGGGGAGAGGCGCCTGTACAACTAGGGCATTTCTGGGACTCCAGGAGAGGGCAATTCCTAAGGAAGAGGAGCACACAGCACCTGTGGAAGCTCACCAGCATCAGGATGAACAGACTCAATAAAAGGAGAACTGGCATCTGAGGAGCTGCAGATCATGGAGAAATCAAAATTGGCCTTCCATCATTCGAGCACATTTTAAAGAGGAAAAGAAAGGAACATAGCCCCAATTCCAACAATAGGACTTTAAAAAAATCACAAAATGAAAAATAGAGTCACTGAAATAAAGTAGTGAGTTGGACTAGAATCTGTCTGCGTCTCTGTCCCCCAGGTGCAATGTCCTTGGGAGAGGGGATGGGTCTCAGGCGACCTGGACTCTCAACGGCCTCGCACAGTGGCTGGTACGAGGTAGGTGCACAATACACTCGCACCTGCTCAATAGAGGGATTGTGGATGTAAATGTCTATTGTGAGGTGCTCCTTCCAGAATCTTCAGATGTGGAATCTTCCAGATCCTTTCTGTTCCAGCCGGGCATCCTGGACATCAGCTTAGTGTGTAAGGAAACAGTGTGCATTGCTGGAGAGAAGATCAGCAGGAGAAGTAGAGCCAGGTTCTCCTGTCTTACACTCTGCAATGGAAAGAGCCCAGCGTGGGCCTGTGGGTTTTATTAAGGTGCCGGGAGAAACACAGAAGCTCTCCTCTACATGCCAGCTGACTTGTGTGAGCCCCCCTCTGAAGCTTCCCTCTCTGCCATCTCCTGTCACACTGTTTGTTGTGTTTCCTTGTCCTGTGCTAACGAGGACCATTGAAAAATGACTGATATGGTAATGATCTAGGGAACTTACTGTAGATAGCAATTAAATATGGTTAACGGCCGGGTTACGCTGACACGTTAAAAGGCCTACAGGCTGCGATTTATGAAGACAGTTCTGCTGCCTCATTTGTATCTGATGCATTTCTCTGGTTTCCGTTTAGGAGGTCTAGTCTCAGAAGGGAATGATTTCCAGGCTTCGCTGCATCACTCCAGTTGCCAGGCCACCCAAAATCCCGTTAGCACAGCTTTCTCATCTTTATTGCATCTCATAATGTCCTCAGGGTGCGTGCTGACCTTTATCAATGTGAGGCCTGTGTCAACATTTCTTTGTGCAGAAAAGGCGTGTGTGGTTAAGGAGAAATTTTAGATACAACAGTGAGGATGATTCTCATATGTGGTGTACAATGATCTGATGACGAGAATTGAGATTAAGTGCTGGATTTCACTGGCCTAAACTGCATGGATTTCTGGATATAATAGACATTCAGCCCTAGTGCAAGGATGAGGAGTGATTTATCAGACCAGCGGCCAGCAAATTCCATAGAGTCGTGCCTCGTCTATGCAGCAACCTTACCCACTGTGAGACTCCAAAGGAAGAAAAAGCTTCTGAGATGCCAAAACATGAACCAAGACTGAAACCTACTCTCAAATGAACAACTAGTTAAGAGATGACCAGCCCATCACAGGTGTCCCACACTTCCTGCTGGTCAACTCCACTCCCTGACGTCAAGTTCGTCAACACGCGCACTTCCGTTAGCAATCAGGGTTGAAGAAGAGAAAAGATCTGTTTGCCGCTCCTCTTTTCGACCTTCACCAAGAACATACTGACTAACTATAGAAACATTGTTAATAATGTAATTTTGCCAGACAAGTTACTGAGGTATCCTTGGTATTTTTTCCCCCTCTTGTGGATACTTTTCCTTCCTCACTCCAGAGAAAATAGCCAAGACTGTGGACTCTCTTACCTCTGGGATTGCTAATGCTTTTGTATCTTGGACCAAAAGCAAAGTGTCCAGGCAGCTAGAAGATAGTTCAAGCTCTTGTTGTTGAAAGCCTGAGTTTATTGAAGGGAATCGTGTAGGACTGGCCAGTGGAGGAGGCAGCAGAGCTGTGGAGTTTTCAATGATGGGAGAGGAGAAGTGCCAGACCAGGCGAGACCAGAGGATGTCTTGGGGCGAGGAGTGGGATGGTTCCTTGTTGACGTTGTTGTGACTTCTATCCCTTGAGTTCCTGGGGTCCCACTCACGCTATAGATGCTGGGAATGTGAGGCCACTGAACACAGAGCAATGACCTTGGGGAAAGTGACAACGTATCCTTGCGCCCAGACTCAGCTCAGATACCACCCACCACAAAGGGAGCATAGCAGGTGGACAGAGAGTTTGTGTGTTGAACACTAGGGGCTGAAGAATAGAGAATGCTTCCACGAATGTTTGCGCTTCCAGAATGTAGAGCCTTCTTGAATTTTGTTCAAGTCCAGGAGGAATGGCTCAAAACTCTATTGAAATTACTTTGCAGCTGGTAGGTTGAAGAGAAGTTCAGATCAGATTTTACTTCCTTTGGAGAAATAACAGCATGTGACAGCGCTTCTGCTGTAGTCTCAAGTTCTTTAGAGTTTGCTGATGAGATGAATTTCCCCAAAGAGAGAAGAATGTGGGAGGTGATGTTACGGCCCCTATCTCCCTCCATATGTTAATTTCTAGGGAAACTGAAGCTGTCTTCTGGAGTGGGAATGGCACACAAGTCTACACTGGCAGAGTGCTGGAGGCAAGGCCAAAGGACTTTTTACCTGAGGCACAGGTGCCAAGTGGGTCCAGGGTGTGAGCCCACTGCCAGTATGGAAATAATTGGTTCACCAAAATCAAAAGTGTTTTCTTTTTTTCTTTCCCAGTATTATGGACACATAATTGACAAATAAAAATTGTATGTATTCAAAGTGTACAACTTGGTGTTTTGATAGACACATAAAATGTGAAATAATCACCACAATCAAGCTGATTAACATATCCATCACATCACATAGTTACCCTTTTTGTGCATGTGAGGTGAGAACACTTAATATCTACCCTCTTAGCAAATTTCAAGTATACAGTACAGTATCATTAACTATAGTCAAGAGGCTGTACATTAGATCCGGAGAACATATTCATCTTAAAGCTGAAAGTTTGTACCCTTTGACCAATTTCTCCCCATTTCCCCCTCCCTCCAGGGAGGTAACCACCATTCCACTCTCTGCTTCTATAAGCTTGACTATTTTAGGTTCCATGTACATGTGAGATCATGCAGTATTTGTCTTTCTGCATCCTGCTTATTTCGCTTAGCATGATGTCCACCAGTTTCATCCATGTTGACACAAATGGCAGGATTTCCTTCTTTTTAAAGAATGAATAATATTACATTGTGCATGTATGTGTGTGTATATATATATATGGTATACATACATATACCACATCTTCTTTATCCACTTATCCATCAACAGACACTTAGGTTTTTTTCCATATGTCGCCTATTGTGAATAAAGCTGTAATGAGCATGGAGTACAGGTATCTCTTTGAGATCTTGGTTTCATTTTGTTTGGATCTATATCCAGAAGTGAGATTGCTGGATCATACTAGAGTTCTATTTTTAATTTCTTGAGGAACCTCATTACTGTTTTCCATAATGACTGTACCAACGTACATTCCCACCAATAGTACACAGGTTTCCCTTTTCTCCACATCCTCCTCAGCATTTGTTATCTCTTATATTTTGATAATATCCATCCTAACAAGTGTGAAGTGATCTCTCATTGTGGTTTTGATTTGCATTTCCCTAATGATTCGTGATTTTGACATCTTTTCATATATCTGTTGGCCATTTGTATATATATATATATATTTTTTTTTTGCTGGGAAAGATTCACCCTGAGCTAATATCTGTTGCCAAGCTTCCTCTTTTTTTTTTTCTTTTTTTCCTCCCCAAAGCCCCAGCACATAGTTGTATATTCCCGTTGTAAGTCCTTCTAATTCTTCTATGTGAGCCACTGCCACAACATGGCTACTGTTAGACGAGTGGTGTAGTTCCACAACTGGGAACCAAACCCAGGCTGCTGAAGCAGAGTGTGCTGCACTTTAACCCCTAAGCCATCAGGGTTGGCTCTGTATGTCTTCTTTTGAGAAATGTTTATTCAGGTTTTTTGTTCATATTTTAATTGACTTGTTTTTTTGCCATTGAGTTGTAGGAGTTCCTTATATACTGGATATTAACCCTTTATTTGATATGTGGTTTGCAAATATTTTCTCACATTCCATAGGCTGCCTTTTCACTCTGTTGATTGTTTCCTTTGCTGAGCAGAAGCTCAAAGGTATTTTCTAAGGCTGAGACTCCTGGGCTAAGAAGAGATATATTTGAGTTTTAACTGGCATCCCACTGAGAAGTTGAATCAATGGTCAGTATCTCAGGCCCAGAAAAGTGTCGGCTGAGGGACTATCATAGGGCTCTGCTTTTAGGGTACCTGAGTGCCCAAAGAGACCTCATCTTCAATGACCATGACTCAACGAACACCTGAATAATTTAAAACAGGCTTTAGACATGCTGACAATCAGAAAACAGTGCAGGTCTCCTATCTAAATACCCACAGGGTGGAGGTTCTGTGTTGTTCTAAGAGGAGAATTGTGACAATGAGGATCTGGCCAAAAAGACATGAAATCTGAGGCATGGTTTAGGCTTCAATAGAATGGGTGTGGTCAGAGCAAAGCTTGCAGTTGTCCTCAACCCCAGGCTCAGTACAACTAGATTGAAACTCTGTAAATATTCCCAACCAGTGAAGATGTTAAAGGAAGGAGAGAATGAGAAAATGGAAGACAGGAATTGTTGACTCAGTTTACTAGCTGTGGCAGGCCGGGACCAAGCATGGAGCTAAAAGCTTCCAGAGAAACACACGTGGACCTCCTTCAGCTGGTCTCTGAGGGCCAGTTACAGCAGAGAGATCACCTGTTACTACAAGCTTAGTTGCACACCCCTGCTCTGCACTTATTGCATTGGTTGGGGCACACCTGAGAAAGTATCTTGGGAGAGAAGGCTCGAGACCAAGGCAAATACAGAAATAAACACACTTTCCTGGATTTTGAGTGGGCAAAGTAACTCAGAGATAAATTCTAAGGGCTCTGGAAAGTACACCCTTCACTCCTCACACAATTTATAGGGGCTGGTAGTAGGTATTTTGGAGGGACGTTACTGGGGAAGCAGAAATGGATATTTTATGGCAGACTGAGCCAACAAAGATTCATAAGTAGTAATATGAAAGCTAAGGAATTCTTGTGCAACTTCAAAAAACTATAGAAGTATTAGGGAATGGAGCACCTCAGGCTTTGTAAGAGATTAGGTTTGCCTATCTGGCCCCAAGACCAGGGAACCCATTGACGAGGAGACCTAAATGTCCCTCTGGAGGCCAAATCTGGGGACGGAATGGCCCTGAGTTCAGGACTAGTATGGCAAGCCCACCATGCCAGGGACCTACAGTGTCACAGTGGGGGATGTGTTTTAAATGGAATAGTGCTATCCTTGAATTTCAGAGAAAAGGGAAAAGTCTTAGTGACATGCCTCTTCTGACATCATGTGTACAAGAGTTGCACACACCACTTCTGCTCACATCCTATTGTCCAGAACTTTGTCATGTGGCCACACCTAGCTGCAAGAGAGACTTGGAAATGTCTCATTCTGGTCGACCACACGTCCAGCTAAATATTGGAGGTTCAACTATTATGAGAGCCAGCCCTGGAGGGGTCTAGTGGTAAGATTTGGTGCTCTCACCACCGCAGCAAGAGTTCATTTTCCCGGTCAGGGAACCACACCACCCAACTGTCAGTTGTCATATTGTAGGGGCTGCGTGTTGCTGTGATGCTGAAAGCTTTACCCCGGGATTTCAAATACCAGCAGGGTCCTCCATGGTGGACAGGTTTCAGCGGAGCTTCCAGACTAAGACAGACTAGGAAGAAGGACCTGGCCACCCACTTCTGAAAAAATGGCCATGAAAACCCTGTGAATAGTATCGGAGCATTGTCTACTACAGTGTAGGAAGGAGAGAGGATGGTGCAAAAAAAACAGGCAGGGTTCTGCTCTGCTGTCCACAGGGTGGCTGGGAGCTGGAATCCACCCCAGGGCACCTACAACAAGTATTCTGAGAAGAAAGGGGAGTGCAAATATTGGGAATCTACTAGCAGTCTAGACCGCAGGTATTTCTGTAGTCCAGAAGAAGGATTGATTGAAAAATTAGATTAAATAAAATGCGAAGATAGAAAACCACTAAGAACAGCGTTACTTGAGTAGAAATTTAAATGACGTATGTGCTAATTTTTATATTAGCTGCCAAATAACAGATAAGACTACAGTGTTCAGATTGTCTGCTTTCTTTAAGTTAATACCTTTCTGATTATAGAAGTAATAACACTTCATTGTTCTTTGTTTAGGAAAACAATGAAAAGTGTGGAAAATCAAATAAAATTAATTAATTATCACACTATCAAAAGGTAACTAACTGTTTTATGTTGATATATATTCTGCCTGTACTTTCTATGGATATATATCTCACAAGTATATGTTTCTGATTATAAGAGAATCATACTGTATACTCTACCTAATTGCAGGATTTTTAAATTTTAATAATTTTATCAGTGTGTGTACTCTTGGCTATGTCCTAAGAATTCTTTCTTTCTGTGATAGAACCCAGTCAAGGAGAGAGAGAAGCAGGCAATTTACTGCACCTGTTGCCCCAAGGGCCTTTGGGAAGAGAAGACGATCTCAACATGGCTGAAGAAGAAAAGTGTGGGATCCCTCCCGCTGCTGGCATGGTGTGGACCTGCCCATGCTGCTTCCATTCACTCAGGCCTAGCTGGGCCTCTTCCTCCAAGGGCTGGTGACAACCATGTCAGGAAGAAAGGTCAAGAATAGAGGCCCATCTGAACGCCCTGGCGTTCTGTTTGCAGATGGAGGTGTGGGTGAAGAGAAGAGGGCAGCATACTCCATATCATCAAAACCCTGAAGCCTGCGGTACGTCGCCCAGACCAGCTGCGACGGCTTCATCCACCCCGTCTCTCCTGAGCTGCTGCCTTTAGGGCACTTCGTCCAAGTCCAAGTGGAGCGAGGTGAGCGTCTACGGCCTGCCTCTGGCCTGAAGGACATTCTGAGGGGGCCGTCTGAAGGGCACGGCACAGTCTCCTGTTGGGACTTTAACTTGAATTGGAAATTACATTTCAAGGTCAGCTTTTCCTTGGGCCATAGGTCAGT
This sequence comes from Diceros bicornis minor, assembly GCF_020826845.1. NCBI lineage: Eukaryota > Metazoa > Chordata > Mammalia > Perissodactyla > Rhinocerotidae > Diceros > Diceros bicornis. The sequence goes on along the minus strand of NC_080751.1, from coordinate 73,422,753 downwards.
TTTAGTACCTAGAAGTGTGTGTGTGTGTGTGTCTGTGTATGCATGTGTGTTGTGTACGTGTGTGCGCGCGTGTGTGTTAGCGAGTGGAAGAGGGAATGAGGAGGCAGACCCAGCTACGTAAGCATCTTGTTGATTCCCAAGTCTGTCCGAGTGAGGAATAACCACTTTATGGCTGGTAAATGTTCCCTAGGATTTCAGTGTGAATGAATATCCTTTAAACACAGACACACACACACACACACACACACACACACACACACCCCATCCCCCGCCACCTCCTCACCCCTGACATGATAGATAGCAGGCTCGACCCCATGCCCAGAAGGTCAGAGCATGCTGAGGAATCAATCTCCGGCTATTCTTCTGCTGAGTTCCCCAGGAGAGCCAGAAACAGCCTGGATCCTTGCTCATCATTTCTCAGGGTTTTTCCAACTCGCAGCCTCCCCACCCAGCCGCGCTGAATGAAGGCAGGCCTCTTTGTTAAGGACCCAGAGGGCAGGCATGACCAATAAGGGGCTGCACAGGGCGAGTGGAGGGAGAAGCCGCCCTGCACACACAGCCCCGCCATCACAGGGCAGCCCCCAGGCGCTCGCTCACCCAGCCAGTCCGCCTGCAGGATCCTGTGCGCCCTGGACGCTTGCACAGATTTTTCATGAGTGCCATATATTTGGAGAAAGAGAGAGAGAGAAAGGCAGCTAGCCCGGGAATTAATCAGCCCCACATGGATAGTGTACACATTTAAAAACTTCTGGATAGCAAATAGCCCATTAAAACCCACACTGTAATGCTTTCAATAGGACCTCCCTTGCCCTGCAGTATCCCAAGCTCTGTTTGTCAAACAGGCTTTGTTATCCTGTGTGCTGTCACTGCGCTCTCCTGTCTGCTTCCTCCTGACTCAGCTGAAGGAGGGTGGGGAATAATCCATCACGAGACAGGAGCAGAGGCTGCAGGCACGGCCGGGTGCTCGCACAGGGAGCCCCCGAGGGCTCCTCTCTGTCAGCCTCCATCTTATTGGATTGCAGAGACCTCACTAAAATGGTGGCTGGGGTGGGAAGAGGGAAGCTGTGTTCCAGTTATATTCACCAGGCAGGACTTTGTCTGGGCGAGAAGCGCATCTTAACCTCGGAGTCTCCTTCCAGCATATGTTACCCTGTCCGGTGATGTCTCCAGTGTTTGTACAGCTAACTCACAGTGCTTTTATTCTAAATAAAGTCGCTGCACAGCTTCCCCTCTCAGTGTCTAGAAACAACCCTTTCTGGCTGCTCTTTTTAAGGAATCACATTGCCTTTGCCTCCTAGCCTCAGTTAGATGTAAACGTGGTGGTGTGGCTCTCTTCACTTCAAAACGATACAGAAACATGTGGAAATGTTCTATTTTTCAGATAGAAAACCATGTGCACAAAATTTTCACAGACCTGATCTTAATGTAGATAAAAGTGAGAAACCCAGAGGGGGAACATGCTATAGAGACCCTGCATTGTGTGCTATAATTTAATCATCATGTGCTGCAGAATTTCTTTGCATAAATTACAACCACAATGATAGCATCACTTTCACAAAAGGTGGGCTCTAATCGATTCAGCTCTCCAAGACATGGCTGGGTTTTTCAAAGCGGAGAAAGGATGCCCTGTGGTCCTAGAGGGCTGGCGATTGCACCTGGGCTCCCGGCGCAGACGCCCATCGGGCTGCACATCCCGGCTGTTCGCTTATTCAGCTGAGTTTCTTTTTCATCTTAACATTTGTTAACTGCTTGTTTTTTTCTTTTCCAGGAATAAAGGGCAGTTGGCAATGGGAACCACCCTGGTGTCTGGAGGAGGGACCTTTCTAGGATTACCCCACAGGGCAGAAATGGTGGAGGTGACCTTTTTGTTACAAGGCCTTCCCCTCTCCCTTTTTCTCATCCTCCCCTTCGTCCATCCCCTGAACAAACACGATTTTTAAATTTTCTACATTTTTAATGCTCTTGAGTCCTCTTATATCTGGAAAAGCACAGTCCCTGCGCTGCTCTGAACAGTTCTGGCCCTGTGGCCTCCCTTTCCCTGGGCCTGAGCCCCCAAGAAGAGGGTCTTCTTCAGGACCATGGGAGCATGTTTTGTCAGCCTCTCTTTTTTTTTTTTTTTTTTTTTTTTTTTGTGAGGAGATCAGCCCTGAGCTAACATCCGCCAATTCTCCTCTTTTTTTGCTGAGGAAGACGGCCCTGGGCTAACATCTGTGCCTATCTTCCTCCACTTTATATGGGACGCCGCCACAGCATGGCTTACCAAGCAGTGCGTCGGTGCGCGCCCGGGATCCGAACCAGCGAACCCCGGGCCGCCGCAGCGGAGCGCGCGCACTTAACCGCCTGCGCCACCGGGCTGGCCCTGTCAGCCTCTCTTTTGAAGTGAGGCCGTTAGCCAGCCGTGCGTGTCTGCATTGTGGTGATCCCAGAGTGTTCTGGACAATCCCTTTGAAAGAATAGGGTTGGGAAGATTCTCAGGACAGAGGCAAATTCTTTCCATCCTTAGAGCTTTATCTTATAAAGGACGTTTGATATAAAGAAAAAATTGAGTCTGTGGAAACTTAGCTCCTGTTTCCAAATGGATTGACTGGATGAAATGGAATATTTTCACATTTTCCCAAAAGAGTGAGGCTTTCAGTGCCAAAATGCTCAAAAGAGAATGAGCATCACACAGCACGCCTCTATGTGCAACAGAGGATCATACGGTAAAAAATCCAATGGCTACAAGCACACAGTGGGTGTTCAATAAAGGTTAAGTGAATAAGTGAAAAATACCAACATTTTCATTGCTGCTCAAAAAAGTAGTGATTATTAACAGATGCAAATTTACACTCCCTCTTATAAATGTAGCAATATAAAGGCCTTATCTCCTATGGAATTGCCGTGGGAACCTTTGATATTTATTCCTGGGGGCAAAACGGCAGACTGGCCACCCAAGGTGTGCTTGTGCACGTGTAAAATGCACCCCCTGCAGCCCTGGGTCTGCAAGGATGCCGCTTGCATTGTGTGTATTCAGGGGTGGTCATGAGTCAAAATGCTCCCGTGGAATGAGATAGGAAATTTCAGATCATACAGCCTTAGATAATGGAAGTTTTCCTCTGACTCTGCTTATATGTATAAATGGGAAGAGCTGAATAGAAAAGAATAGTGAAAATAGAGACAGTTTAGAAAGGCAGGAAGTGTGTACATAACAGATGATTATTCTTTTCTGCAAATCAGATTGTTCTGTTGCCCACTCTCTAACTTGTCCACAATGTTCAACTCAGTGATAGTTGAACTAATAGCCTGACAAAGTTCCTGGTGTAAGAGTGTGTGTGTGCATACTCCAGTGTAAGTGTGTGTGAGTGTGCGTGCATGAGTGAGTGAGTGTCTGTCTATGCGTGGAACCTGCATTAGTCTGGCCACTGTGGTGATGTACAGTCGCCCAGGAAGCAGCCCCCTCCCTTACCATTTCGGTAGAAAACTCATTGAAGTGGAAACACAGCAGCAGGGTTCATGGTGGAGCTGAAAGGAAGGCTTGACCATTTTCAGAAGGTGGCTTGGCTTCATAACATTTACCTGTCTTGTTTGTCCATTTCCCACGTTGTACACTTTTCCCCTTGGTTCCTTAGATTAAGAAAGGAAAATCTATTGAAATGATTCTGCGGGGTTTCTCTTTTGTTAAAATAACTCTCATCACTCAATGACATCTTAGCTATTGGGAAGCTACTTCCACTGGCTTTGGAGCCAGGCAGATCAGGGTGTCATCCCAATGTCCCTGTCCAGTTGTGCTCTATCTTTCCCACCTAGTCTGCCACTTCAGCCTTCTTGGTGAGAACTGCTTTATCGGCAGGATGGAGGCAATAATGCCCACCGTGCTGGGTGGTGGTATAGAATGTTGTTTATGGAGGAAAAAAATGGTGCACTATAGGAGCTCAGTACATAAATAGGAATTAATACTGGTCTTGTGTGTGTACATCAATGTATATAATGCCCTTAATATTTATTAAAAGCAAGTATATCCTTCTGGATTAAACGTAAAAAATCATAAAATGGCAGAGATGTGCTTATATGACATTTGTAAAACTTTAAATAAGGAGATAATATAACATGGTCTTAGCTCGGCCACTAATTAGTTATGTAACCCTAGACAAATTACGTCGCTCCCTGGATCTCAGTTGTAATCAGAGAGTTGTGTCACAGATAATCCTAAAACAGGCCATACACTGTGGAAGCAACGTTGGGTAGGGGGCCTCTGTGATGTCCGGGTCCCAGAGGGAAGCGCGAGCTTGCACTTCACCTCCTCCCAGCTGGGTTCCTGCAGACGAGCTTCTCGCTTCTCTCTGGAGGCAGCAGCCCTTCTCCTTTTCGCATTCCACTTGACTAGAGTCCAGCGAGGGCAGGCATCATGTTGGTCCGCGGGTGCAGGGCAGTCAAGCCTCAGCCTCCACCGTGGCAGGTCTGCTTCAGTGCCTCCTCTCGCCGGGCAGCCCCCTGTTCCCTGGGTTCCCAGGTCACTGCTCTCCTGGTTAGGAGGTCAGGAGGGCCCAGCTCCTAGAAGCTGCAGGAGCATTCTCCTATTTTGTGCACTGGGAATCAGCATTCCTTGGCATAAGTTCTGGTTTTGCCTCAAATTCACCCTGCGAAGCCCCTCCCTTCTGGGCCCTCAAGTTTCACATCAAACAGGAGAGGGAAGACCCCAGGTTCCTTCCAGCACCACATTTCCATAACTCCAAAAGGAGCCAATGAGGATGCGCATGCTGGCAGGAGAGAAGAGGGGGGATCTCGTCATTCCAGATAGTGTCCCCTGGTGCAGAAGGCCCCAGAATACCTGCAGAAGAAGAGACCAACTCCTCCGTCCGTAGGAACACAGAAGTAGGATTACACATGGAACAAGAGGAAGTCCCCTCAGTGTGAGCCAAGGAGGAAAAGCAGTCAATGTAGTCGGCGGGGACTGAAGGTGACCAGAAGGCTGGGCCCTAGCGACAATTAGAGACAGCCTGGCAGGCAGCAGCTGAGGCCCCATCCCTGAGAGCCATTTCCATTGCAGCATCGGCCGCAGAACGGCCCGTTGGCCCAGCAGTCATCTCTGCCTGGCCGTTTGTCCACAAGGGAAATAATAGCCCCAGCCTCGCGGCTCTGGGCTGCAGTGAGGACAATGACCCGCTGTGAAAAGAGTTAAAAAGATTCCGGGAAGGGAAAAGCAGGCCCACACGGTGGCAATTCCAGATCTTTTGGATGCCGTTAGCGCGTTCTTTAATTAAGCCCCTCTTCTTCAGCTCATCCTGCAGAAATGCACCTGCTTCCCATCTGCCATCCAGAACGGCGAGCAGGAGAGCGAATTCACACTGTCACTTTCAGAGTTTTTCTGTGACCCATGGTGATATTTCAAAGGAGGCAGCCACAGACTAGCTCACTCTTTCTCTTCCTTCCTTGCTCTGAAAGATTCTATGAAAACCACATTAAAAAGTGTGTGAGCCAAGCGATTCCATTTATCAAAGGAGGAAGGTCATAAATACTATTCATTCCAAGAATATCTGTTGTACTACCAGCTTTCGATGCGAATCGTGAAGACCAGAGTCCCCTTAATTGACCTAATCTCCATTTCATTCCCCAAACTGCATCTGTGCCTGAAAGCTGGGACACACAATATTTTCCTCCACGAGAAGAATTTTATTTTCTGCAGCAGCATGTAAGGAACGACAAGGGCCCACGACTCAGCCTTGTGAGATTTTATGGACAACCCAGTTCTGTTTGGTGGTGTTGTGGGAGTTGCTATTTTAGGTGGTTTGGTGCTTATTCCATTCTGCAAATTGGTCCCATTCACACGGGCCTGTGGTGGGCATGAGTCTGTGTTCTGCCAGGAGGCAGCAGGATTTGCCTGTCTGCCTTCCTAGAAATCTTGTTGTTGCCAGAACTGTGTTAGAGCGTGCCCCCAGGCCCCCTCCCCTTCCATCCTCTCCCCTCCCCTTCCCTCCTCACAGATGTTGCTGCCTTTTCAGGGAGAGGCCCTGCGTGTGCTGGTTCTCTCTCCCACATATGCCTGCTCTCTCCCAAACTAGAGGAGGCTGGTGCAAACCCAGCCCAGCCCAGGTATGCCTGCTGTGGCTCAAATGGCCCAAACTACAGCAGCTGGCTCCTGCGGACCAGCCCCTTCATACCTCGGTGGCCTGTTGGAGAACGGCTGTCCCAGGTTATGAATGGGGAAGCTGCTAGGGTCATTATTGATTTGTGCAGGATACAAAGAAAGTGCAAGTTGGAGTTCCTTATCTGGGCTGTCTCTCTTGAAAAATGACCGTGCCCGGAGAAGCTATAAATGGAAGAGTGGGAAGTGTTTCTCCTCCTACCTGGGAAAGGGCCCCCTGACAGGCTCAGCCATTAGACACCTGTTTCTCCACGTTCTGTCATCTGTCTGCACACACCTCCCTGTGCTGTCCCTGCCGCTCGAACACATATTCTCTTGACACTCTCCTCTCTGTCTCCTTACATTGTCCTTGAAGTCACCATTCACTGTGCACTTGCCTTGCCAGCTCAGGACCTCCATGGACTCCCCTGTTCTCTGATGTTTCTCCATTATCAGCCCAAAGCTCACTGAGTCTATGGAGCTGAGAGAGCATTTTTATTATATGCTTTTAATTATTCAGATGCAAGACTCCTGGACCCAGATTTATCACTGCTGCCTAAAGAAAAATGGAGAGTTAAATGCGATTCCACTCTCAAAACACCAATGCTAAAAAAAAAATTATGATTCCATTGAAGGTAGTCAGAAAAATTTGCAGATTGAAAAAACTTGATAATTTTTAGCATTTCAAATAGATTGCGAGCAGTTATCACCGTTTATTAGCTATTTTGGAGCCTATGAGCTGATGATAATTATCTCTCATTTTCAGACCACCAGAGGTGTCCAACGTCTCCCAAAGAGGATCTAATCTGGCGGCTGAGAAAGAAGGAGAGAGAGAAATCTGCCCAGAGAGATCTGGCTTTTCAAACGGCTTATAACACGCTTGCGAAATTGGGGAAAAGAATAGACACGAAACAGCTCACATTCAGGCGGGGCCTATTTATGTCCAGCAAGAGGTCTGTGCAATTCCACAAGGAAACAAGGTTTGAAAGTAAAGATTCAGTTTCACAAATTACACAGACACACACACAGAGGCACACACACACACACACACAACCAGTTTAGGAGGGTCCAAGCTGAATGTTTTCCTGAGGAAAAGGGCTGCATCTTGCAATTTTGGCTCTTTCAGCCTTCTGCTGTCGGTGGGGTCTCACGTGGGTTGGCCTGGGCAGTCATGAAGGAGCTTGAGTACCCCAGACCCTATCTGCATCCCTGCCCCATTCCCAAGGCCAATAGGGGTGATGTGCCCACAACACACCCATAGACGTAGCCCCTCAGTGTCTCCAGGTGTTCCTCCTTCCCCTGTGGGTATTTCTTCCTGGAGTAGCTTTTCCGTCATGCTCACTAGTGTCTGCTTTCCAAGGCTTGCCACTTTGCACAATGTCTCCTATTGCTTTCTTTCATCTAATGCTAGACTCTTTTCTCAACCTTCTCATTGACACCTAAGACTTTAGTTTCCAATTTTATGCCGATGATTCTGAAACCTTTATATTCAGCTCACATTTCCCTGTTGAATCCTGGACACACAGTTCCAAGACTGCTGGTCTCCTCTGCCTGAGCATTCTCCAGGCGCCTCAACCCCCAAGGGTCCAAGTGAGCCAAGTGTTTCCGCTCGCTCCGCTCCTGACTCTGTCCTTCACAACCTCCCTATCTTCAATCAACGGCATCCTCACAATTAGCCCAATCTAGAAATCTAGTCCCTTCCCACACACACAGGCGCACATGCACACGCACACACACTGAACACACATTATTTACTGAATCCTGTTTCTTCTGCTACTGACAGATTTCTAGAATCCTCACTTTTGTGTGTGTGTGTGTGTGTGAGAATGCTTGCCCATGAGCTAACATCCATTGCCGATCCTCCTCTTTTTGCTGAGGAAGATTGGCCCTGAGCCAACCTCTGTGCCCATCTTTCTCTATTTTGTATATGGGGCGCTGCCACAGCATGGCTGATGTGTGGTGCACAGTCTCTGCCCATGATCTGAACCCACGAACCCCAGGCCGCTGAAGCAGAGTGCATGAAATTAACTGCTGTGCCACCGGGCCAGCCCCTCTAGAGTCTTAACTTTTATCATGACCACTGTCATTGCCCAAGTTCAGGACCTCATCAGTTCTTGTCTTCTGGGTTGCAAAAGCACCCAATTAGTTCCCTATGTCCAGGTCACTCCTCGCCCTCCAATCTGTCTTCTGCCTGCCTCCAAATTTCTTTTTCCACATATAAAGCTTTTGTTTTCCAGCGCTTCTAGAATAAGCTACTTAGCCTGATGAGGCTTTTCGTATGTGCTCTCAGCCACTCTGTGCACTTGTGCAGGGTCCTAGTCACCCGACCCCTCTTCAACACCTGCACCCCATTCCCAAGTGGCTGAGCTCAGGACTGTGCAACTTGGAGTGCCTTTTCTCTCCTTTGCTTGGCAAAATACATTTTCCAGGCCTCTCTAAATGCTATCTGTGCCATATGGCATAGGGTATATGCTCTATGGTATATTCCATGTGGTATATGATATCTGGTATATACTACGTGGTACATGTTATATGGTCTACGCCATAAGGTATATGCTATATGGAATATGTGATTGGATCTTGTGAATCAAAGTAAAAGGCTCATTGTGAGCCCTCACTTCTGTCTCCAACTCTAGGTACCCTATCCTTTCTCGTGCATCTTAGTGCAGGCTCAAGGTAAAATGAGGTGGGTGATGAGCAGTGGGATGGTTCTGGCAGCCTCCCTGTGACTGATATCTCAGGCTTGGGATAAAGCCTCAGTCCAGCCTCTTCTTTCACAGACTGAGTTGGGTGGCCTGCTGGGGAGATGGTGTCCTCACCATCGTCAATAGCAGGCTGTGGGCTTATTAGCTGTAATGACACACTTAGCATCGTTACTTTGTTCTTTTCAAAACGTTTTCCCATTCATTTTCTTATTCAGGGCCTTGGATTTTATCCTGTTACACAAATGAGGAGATAAAGATTCAGAGAGAGCAGGCCGTTTTTCAAGGCCGTGGTTAAACTCCAGGTTCTCCTGACTCAGGCCACCTTGTAGGAGACCTGCCTCCCTTCTTCCCATCCTCTCCTTCCCTCGCTCCTCTTCTCTCTCGTATTCCTTATCCCATCTCGTTGTCTGGCTACTCAGAGATTTTCTCTTTGCCTCATCCCACACCTTCCTATCTTGGCCTTCCTCTGCAGTGCTCGAGGCTCCCAGATAATGTAAACCCCAGAACTATGAGAAAGGGGCAAGTAATGTTTGGATGGAGGTAGTGGACCACCAGGAGGGAGCCTCCTCCCAGGAATTCCGCTGGAGGGCTATCAACTTGATGCCTGCGTAGGACTAGCTTCACTCTGACTCATCACGTCTTTTACATAATATTGATATTATGTTTGTTTTTTGCATCTTGACCAAAATAACGTGTAATAATCAGAGGTGATGTTCCCCAGAGGTTTGGCCACACTCATTTAAAATCACTTATTAAGAGGGCTGATTTAAGTCATAAATAGAAATCTAGCATGATATTGCACAAAGTTTATCAAACTTTAGTGGGAAAGGATCACCTGAGAGACTTTTTGAAAAATGTAGTTGGCTTCGTGTCTAGAGATGGTGATTGAGCAAGTCACAGGATTCCTGGAGTGTCGGATGATTATTTACTTTATCCAGCTTTATTGGGTATAATTGAAAATTAAAAATTTATATGTTTTAGGTGTACAAATTGATGATTTGATATATGTATAGTCAACAGGAATCTCACTTTGAAAGTCTCTGGTGGAAGTGTAATTGACTTTAGATTTAGACAGATC